>NC_079432.1:87500-421644 GCF_026213295.1 Gadus chalcogrammus
ACGCCAGTAGGTTTAATGAACCGAATCCATCCCGGAGACTCTCCCTTAAGAGTCGTTCCAGGAGTTTCCATCTTTGGTGTGCATTTCACTGATGGCCTGTTGATGTTTTAAAGTCCTCCTCTGGATTTGTACTCCCTTATAAAGTCGCGTTCAAAAGTCAACACAGTTGCATTGATTTTCCCATGAAGCACACAAGAGTTTGAAAGGCTATAAAACAGCAGCTAGCTCACTGAAGCAGTCCACACTACGAATGTGTTATTTACAGCCATTATTATAACGACTTCGGTTCAATTCAACTCAGTTTCTTGATGGAACATTTCCATAAATAAGATGAGAAATCTAAAATTCATCAATAATGGTCAACAGCTAACGTAGCACACGTTTCTAATGCTAGCTTACTTAGCCCTCATACCGGAAAGCGTGTTTAAGTCGTTATTCACGTTTTAACATAATAAGTTTGCGCCAGTTGGCAGCGTCCGTTAGTCTCGGCTGGTCTCTAATCTACACGACGGAGTGCTGGACGCCAGCGGCCAGAGGTCTGTCAGCGGTGAGGCAGAGCATGACAGGCCCCAGGAGAGAGGTTTTAGCGCTGCTGAAAGAGGCCAAATCCTACTTCCACACACACATATCCTCTCTCTCTCTCTCTCTCTCTCTCTCTCTCTCTCTCTCTCTCTCTCTCTCTCTCTCTCTCTCTCTCTCTCTCTCTCTCTCTCTCTCTCTCTCTCTCTCTCTCTCTCTCTCTCTCTCTCTCTCTCTCTCTCTCTCTCACACCCGGCGTCAGGTTGAGTTCTTGACAGGGGGAGGAAGTTCCAGGTTAGAAAAAGCGTAAAAGTCCCCTCTGGAGAGCTTTGAGTCATCCATCTGGGTACTATGCTAATGCTAATCAGCACAGACCCAGAGTCAGCCAGTGAGTGAACTCAGCTGGGTGGACCGCGTACATGTCAGGACTTGACTCTCGGAGTCGTCCAGCATTGCATCACGACGTCTAACCAGGACAACATGTGGGGGGGGGGAACCACCGGCGCGCTCCCAGACACGGGCTCCCCCGCTTCCCGCTCCGCTCTGCTCCAGCGCTTTGAACCCAACGCCGCCGCCACTAGCTCGGGTTAGCATCTGTCGCTCTCGTTAACGACGGCGGGGGGGCGTGACGGTGGTGGTGACAGAGACCCTCGGGCCGCCGGGGGGGGGGGGGGGGCTGCAGGGCGGGGGTCCGGAGGCTGACGGACGAAGTGCTTCGCCTCCCGGGTGGGATTCTGGGGAGGCCGTTAAAAACAAATCAGCGAAACAAACAGCTGGGCCCGATTACGCTTGTAAACAGCTTAGCACGCCGCGACCGGGCTGCGCTCGTCTGATCGCTCCCCGCCCGCGGTCAGACTCATATCAAAGGGATGAACCGCCGGCGGAAAAACAAATAAATTAAGAAAATTAGGATTAGCTCCGGGCAACCTAGTACCGGGCGTTGCTAGGCAACGAGCTGGTTGGCTGTTGGTACACTTCCCAGTGAGTGACCCTGCTGTGATGTCACTGATGATGTCAGCGATGATGTCAGCGATGACGTCACTTGTCTTACATCGGTTGGCCGATCTGTTGGCAGATAGGGAAGGATTGTGCAGTAAATGTGCTCATGGGTTCATGTGCTCATGGGTTCATGTGCTCATGGGTTCATGTGCTCATGGGTTCATGTGCTCATGCGTTCATGTGTTCATGTGTTCACACGTTCATGTGTTCACACGTTCATGTGTTCACACGTTCATGTGTTTACACGTTCATGTGTTCACACGTTCATGTGTTCACACGTTCATTTGTTTTCGTGTTCTTGTGTTCACATGTTTATGTGTTCATCTCTTCATGTGTTCATTTTTATTTATTTTTTTTGGCTGTAATCAGATTCTAAAGTGTAGATTGACTACTAAAAGTATATAATCTATCTATGAATCTATATATATATTAACTTAACACTATGTTAACTACAGCTGTGTGTTACCTAGACATAAAATGATCCCAACAATAGTTGAGTCCCAGACAGAGTGCATACGGTTGATCATATAGACACAGCCCAGAGTGCTCTCTGGGTCATCTACCTCAGACATAGGCCTCAGACATGACACAACTATCTGTTCCCAGAACCCAGTGCATGCTGGGAGAACCACATTCCCCCCGAGCCATTTGGGGCCTGTTTACACACAGACCAGGACATAGATCAGTTCTGTTCGGACCCCTGGGAGACGCCCGACGACACAGCAGTGCTGAGGCGAGAGACGCTACTGGTAAACAAACCTTTCTATAGATGTAGGGTCACTACGCTCTGTACAGCATGTGTGTGTGTGTGTGTGCATGAGTCTGTGCACGTGTGTTTGTCTTTACATGTATACGTGTGTGATTGTGTGTTTGTGTGTGAACGTGTGTATGTGTGTGTGCATGAGTCTGTGCACCAGTGTGTGTCTTACTGTCTTCACATGTATACATATGTGTGTGTGTGTGTGTGTGTTTGTGTGTGTACGTGTGTACGTGTGTGTGTGTGTGTGTCTCTGCGCTTGTGTCTGTGCGCATGTGTGTGTGTGTGTGTGTGTGTGTGTGTGTGTGTGTGTGTGTGTGTGTGTGTGTGTGTGTGTGTGTGTGTGTGTGTGTGTGTGTGTGCGCCACGCTACAGCCCAGTGCCCTGGCCCCTCCCCCCTCCTCCTCGGTGAAACCTGAACGTATGATTAGGCGTCATGTGACCACAGATCGGGCCCTAAAAGGGGATTCTAGAACATTCCTCCCTCTCCTCAACGCCGGTTCTCCCTTCGGGGCCCGGTTCGGGTTCTGCTCTCGGGGCCCGGTTCGGGTTCTGCTCTCGGGGCCCGGTTCGGGTTCTCCCTTCGGGGCCCGGTTCGGGTTCTCCTCTCGGGACCCGGTTCGGGTTCTCCCTTCGGGGCCCGGTTCGGGTTCTCCTCTCGGGGCCCGGTTCTGGTTCTCCCTTCGGGGCCCGGTTCGGGTTCTCCTCTCGGGGCCCGGTTCACCTCCCGGGGTTTGGGTCCCACCAGCGTAACCCTGGAACCCGACCGGACCGCCAAGATGGCGGCCGGGCGCTGTGGTCCTGAGGCTCATGGGAGATGGGCCTCTGCCAAGGGACGACTATTAATACCGGCTAGCTGGTGGGGCCCGCCATGAGGCCCTCCAGGGGCCCACGAGTAGGCCCCTGCTAGCCTGGGCTCTCCTGGTCCCAGACACAGACTGGCTCATGTTGCTTTACCCAGAATCCCCTGGGGCTCCCACCAGGTTTAGACTCCGCCCATTCTCACTTCCTCTGTTGCTGGGGTTGATAAGCCGAGTGGAAACGGTCTTCTCCTGGAAAGTGTGTGTGCCGTCAGCGTCATGGCGTCTCTAAATTGTCCTTGCTGAGGGATGCTTACAGGCAGTCTGTGGACTTTGGGGTTGGACCTCAGAACCCCTTTGGGACCCCACCGAGACCCTAAAGCCCAGACCCTCCCCCCCTGCGTCACAGCAGGACTCCCCAGGTCGGAGACTCACCTGAGCAGACCTCAGGCCCCGCCTCCTCTCTGGACCAGGTGGGTTCCAACCTCTGCTCTGTTCCTCCCGCAGGTGGGCATGAGGTCTGTGAGCTGCGGTGAGGATGACCCCCAGGACCAGAACCCCCGGACCCCCCCGGAACACCTCCCCACAGGGGAGGAGCGGCAGGAGGGGAGGGAGGGGGGGGAGGAGGGGGGAGACCAGGAGGTCTCCAATAAGAGGATGATGAAGAAGGTCGCTCTGGGGAGGAAGGCCAGAGGGAAGAGAACGACGCCAGGAGGAGGAGGAGGAGGAGGAGGGAAGACCGCAGAGTTGCAGCTCTCCAAGATGGACATGCTTCACCTGCTGGGCATCATGGAGGGGGAGGTACAGGTGAGGTGGAGCTCAGGTGTGTCCCAGGTGAGGTGAAGGTGGAGCTGAGGTGGAGCTCTACAGGTGAGCTCAGTGTCATCTCAGTTGGAGCTGCAGGTGTAGCTCTACAGGTGAGCTCAGTGTCTTCTCAGGTGGAGCTCTACAGGTGAGCTCAGTGTCTTCTCAGGTGGAGCTGCAGGTTGAGCTCTACAGGTGAGCTCAGTGTCTTCTCAGGTGGAGCTGCAGGTGGAGCTCTACAGGTGAGCTCAGTGTCTTCTCAGGTGGAGCTGCAGGTGGAGCTCTACAGGTGAGCTCAGTGTCTTCTCAGGTGGAGCTGCAGGTGTAGCTCTTCAGGTGAGCTCAGTGTCATCTCAGTTGGAGCTGCAGGTGTAGCTCTACAGGTGAGCTCAGTGTCTTCTCAGGTGGAGCTGCAGGTGGAGCTCTACAGGTGAGCTCAGTGTCTTCTCAGGTGGAGCTGCAGGTGTAGCTCTTCAGGTGAGCTCAGTGTCTTCTCAGGAGGACGGGTGCAGCTGTAACACATGGAACCATATGCTGACATCATCACATATCAACAAAACATCTTTAATTAAGTCTGTTCCCTGTCTCCACCCACTAAGCTCATGATCCACGTGGTGATGTCACGACGTTAAACATCGATCGAGGGACTATCTTTTGGTATCCATGACGACAGCAGGGCTGTGGCGGAGGCAGAGCAGGCAGCCAGGGTGTTTCCGTTATCGCCACGACGACCTCATCCTCTATTTCCACCGCGCCCGCGAGGGTGTGTTGTTATTTTCCGCTCGCTGTGACCTGCGACGGACGCGACGGCAACACCTCAGCTGGACACACGGCGCTCTGCTGAGTGTACCGCCTCATATAACCCAAGGGTGATTCATAGAGTCACAAAAAAGTTTTAAATGATGGAAATTTGGAGGTGGTCTACACATGTTTAAAAAATATCTTTGATCCAGTTTGACACAAACAATGATATACTTCTTTTTATATTAGTATTTTTTTTTTTTTTTTTATAAATCTCAGAAATAGGCAGACAGATGGTAACCGTCATTAACACACGCGGGAGGATCTATATCCCTCATATCAGTTACAATCTCGATAATCATTTTTGAGCAATATCTCATCTCATCTCATCATCTCATCTCATTTTCTTCCGCTTATCCGGGGTCGGGTCGCGGGGGGAGCAGCTCAAGCAGGGGGCCCCAGACTTCCCTTTCCCGGGCCACATTGACCAACTCTGACGGGGGGATCCCGAGGCGTTCCCAGGCCAGTGTTGAGATATAATCTCTCCACCTAGTCCTGGGTCTTCCCCGAGATCTCCTCCCCACTGGACGTGCCTGAAACACCTCCCAAGGAAGGCGCCCAGTGGGCATCCTTACCAGATGCCCGAACCACCTCAGCTGACTCCTTTCTAAGTAAAGGAGCAGCGGCTCTAATCCGAGTTCCTCACGGATGGCTGAGCTTCTCACCCTATCCCTAAGGGAGACGCCAACCACCCTTCTGAGAAAACTCATCTCGGCCGCTTGTACCCGCGATCTCGTCCTTTCGGTCATCACCCAGCCCTCATGACCATAGGTGAGGATAGGAACGAAAATCGACCGGTAGATCGAGAGCTTTGCCTTGCGGCTCAGCTCTCTTTTCGTCACAACGGTGCGGTAAAGCGAACGCAATACCGCCCCCGCTGCTCCGATTCTCCGGCCAATCTCACGTTCCATAGTACCCTCACTCGCGAACAAGACCCCGAGGTACTTGAACTCCTTCACTTGGGCTAAGGACTCATTTCCTACCCGGAGTAAGCAATCCATCGGTTTCCTGCTAAGAGTCATGGCCTCAGATTTAGCGGTGCTGATCCTCATCCCAGCCGCTTCACACTCGGCCGCCAGCCGATCCAGTGAGTGCTGAAGGTCACAGGCCGATGATCCCATGAGGACCACATCATCCGCAAAAAGCAGTGACGAGATCCTCAGACCACCGAACTGCAACCCCTCCCCACCACGACTACGCCTCGATATCCTGCCCATGTATATCACAAACAGGATTGGTGACAAGGCGCAGCCCTGGCGGAGCCCAGCACCCACCGAGAACGAAACTGACTGGCTGCCGAGGACGCGAACACAGCTCTCGCTTTGGGAGTACAGGGATTGGATGGCCCTGAGGATAGACCCCTTTACCCCATACTCCCGCAGCACCTCCCACAGTTTCTCCCGGGGGACCCGGTCATACGCCTTCTCCAGATCCACAAAACACATGTAGACCGGATGGGCATACTCCCAGGCCCCCTCCAGGATCCTTGCGAGAGTGAAGAGCTGGTCCGTAGTTCCACGTCCGGGGCGAAAACCGCATTGTTCCTCTTCAATCTGAGGTTCGACGATCGGCCGAACCCTCCTTTCCAGTACCTTGGAGTAGACTTTACCAGGGAGGCTGAGAAGTGTGATACCCCGGTAATTGGCACACACTCTCTGGTCCCCCTTTTTGAACAGGGGAACCACCACCCCGGTTTGCCACTCCTTTGGCACTGTACCCGACTCCCACGCGATGTTGAATAGGCGTGTCAACCATGACAGCCCCTCAACACCCAGAGCCTTTAGCATTTCTGGCTGGATCTCATCAATCCCTGGGGCTTTGCCACTGCGGAGATGTTTGACTACCTCAGTGACCTCCACCAGGGAAATTGACGACGAAACACCATCAACCTCGAGCTCTGCCTCCAACATAGAGGGCGTGTTATTCGGGTTCAGGAGTTCCTCAAAGTGTTCCTTCCAACGTCCGACGACCTCCTCAGTTGAGGTCAACAGAGTCCCCTCCTTACTGTACACAGCTTGGACGGTTCCCCGTTTCCCCCTCCTGAGGTGCCGGATAGTCTTCCAGAAACACTTTGGTGCCGACCGAAAGTCCTTCTCCATGGCCTCTCCGAACTTCTCCCACACCCGCTGCTTAGCCTCCGACACGGCAGCAGCTGCAGCCCTTCGGGCCTGTCGGTACCCTGCAACCGAGTCAGGAGTCCTCCAGGATATCATATCCCGGAAGGCCTCCTTCTTCAATCGGACGGCTTCCCTGACCACCGGTGTCCACCACGGTGTCCGAGGGTTACCGCCCCTTGAGGAGCCTAAGACCCTGAGGCCACAGCTAGCCACCGCAGCTTCAGCAATGGAGGCTTTGAACACAGCCCACTCCGGCTCAATGTCCCCAACCTCCACAGGAATGCTAGAAAAACTCCGCCGGAGGTGTGAGTTGAAGATACCTAGGACGGGGGCCTCCTCCAGACGTTCCCAGTTCACCCGCACTACGCGTTTGGGCTTACCAGGTCTATCCGGAAATTTCCCCCATTCCCTGATCCAACTCACAACCAGATGGTGGTCGGTTGACAGTTCCGCCCCTCTCTTTACCCGAGTGTCCAAAACATGCGGCCTCAGATCAGATGACACGATCACAAAATCGATCATTGATCTTCGGCCTAGGGTACTCTGGTACCAGGTACACTTATGAGCACCCTTATGTTCGAACATGGTGTTTGTTATGGATAATCCATGACTAGCACAGAAGTCCAATAACAAACGACCGTTCGGGTTTAGATCAGGGAGGCCGTTCCTCCCCACCACGCCTCTCCAGGTGTCTCCATCGTTGCCCACGTGGGCGTTGAAGTCACCCAGCAGAACTACGGAGTCCCCTACTGGAGCCCCATACAGGACTCCATTCAGGGTCTCCAAGAAGGCCGAGTACTCTGAACTGCTGTTTGGTGCATACGCACAAACAACAGTCAGAGTTTTCCCCCCTACAACCCTTAGGCGCAGGGAGGCGACCCTCTCGTCTACCGGGGTAAACTCCAACACCGCGGCGCTCAGCCGGGGATTTATGAGTATCCCCACACCCGCCCGGCGCCTCACGCCCTTGGCAACTCCGGAGAAGAATAGAGTCCAACCCTTATCCAGGAGTACGGTACCAGAGCTGAGACTGTGCGTGGAGGTAAGCCCCACCAGATCTAACTGATAGCGCTCCACCTCCCTCACAAGCTCTGGTTCCTTTCCCCACAGCGAGGTGACGTTCCACGTCCCCAGAGCTAGCTTCTGCCGCCCGGGTCTGGTCCGTCGAGACCCCTGACCTTCGCTGCCACCCATGTGGCTGCGCACCCGACCCCAACGGGTCTTCCCACAGGTGGTGGGCCCATGAGATGAAGAGAGGGGGGGTGCCACGTAGTTTGTTCGGGCTGTGCCCGACCGGGCTCCGTGGCAAACCCGGCCACCAGGCGCTCGCCATCGAGCCCTCCGTCTGGGCCTAGCTCCAGACGGGGGCCCCGGGCTTCCTCCGGGCCGGGTCACATCTCCTCTTTTTTCGATATTCATTGAGGATTTTTGAACCATTCTTAGTCTGGCCCCTCGCCTGAGACCACTCTGCCATGAGAGACCCTACCAGGAGCACAAGGCTCCAGACAACACAGCCCTCAGGTTCACAGGGACACGCAAACCTCTCCACCACGATAAGGTGACGGTTCCAGGAGAGGTTGAGATTTTTGAGCAATATTAATAATTGATTTGATATAAGAGAAACAGTGCCCTCTGCTGGTAATGGCTTGTAATATACATCAAATATTAAATATACGTTTGTTTCAGGGCACAATTAGGGTGACCAGATGTCCCGCTTTGTGCGGGACGGTCCCGCATTTCCATTACGCGTCCCGCAAATTGAGGCATAAACACGCTGTGTGCGGAGACAGCAGTGAGGGCTGTCATGATCATCAGGGGGCGGGCGGGCTGATGGATCACGTCAATGAAACTGGGACGCGGACGCAGGTTAAGGGCTCGCCCACCGGCGAAAAACAATGCGATCCTAGGCGATCGCCTAGCGCGGCAAATGCGTTGGGGGCGCCTTCTGGGGGCGGCCTTAATTAATTAATGAAATTTAATTAAAGAATCAAAATATTTTTTTTTATCAAACATGCCTCCAAATGGAACGGACAAGGGTGGAGCGGGGGATAACCAGTTAGTGCGGATTGAAACCCGCACTAAGGTCGCAGGGCAACGAGATGAACCCCCCAGGGATTGAAACCCTCATGGGCCCAATATAGTAACGCAACGCAATGGTAAAAGTTATCTAGCATAATCCAACTAAACATTTCCCCCTCATTAACCTTTCTGGCGTGTTGTCAGGCCTGTAAAGCATGTCTGTCCCCCTCCCCAGGCCAGAGAGGACTACATCTCGCTGCTGGAGTCGGACCGCGGCCAGCAGCCGGCGATGCTGGAGGCCCAGTACGGGGCCCCGGGCCCCGTCGCGGCCCTGCAGGCCCTGCAGCGGGACCGCCTGCTGGCCCACGCCCCCGCCCCCGAGGAGGACGTCTACCAGCGGCCCATGGAAGAGGTGCGCTCCGGGGGGGGGGTGGGGGTTCTGGTTCTGGGGGTCCCGGTCCACTTTGGTTGGATGCATCTGAGACGGCGTCAGAACTACAAACTATAAATTATCCAATCCGATTCTGTTTGATTAGCACTGGATTAACGGTCGGGTCTCACAGGGCTTGGCAGGCCAACTATTAATGACATCACAAATAAGAGATCGGATACTTAACTTTAACGACCTGACTGTGAGTTAGTTATCTGAATCATACCCATAACCATAACTCACTAATGTTACTTCTCTGAATCATACCCATTGAGTTAGTTATAGCTCATGAATGTTAGCTAACTGAGTCGTACTCATAACTCTGATCTGAGGTCTGCTCTGAGGTCTGTTGCTCTGGTCTACTCTGAGGTCTGTTGTTCTGGTCTGCTCTGAGGTCTGTTGTTCTGGTCTGCTCTGAGGTCTGTTGTTCTGGTCTGCTCTGCTTTGAGGTCTGCTCTGAGGTCTGTTGTTCTGGTCTGCTCTGAGGTCTGTTGTTCTGGTCTGCTCTGAGGTCTGTTGTTCTGGTCTGCTCTAAGGTCTGTTGTTCTGGTCTGCTCTGAGGTCTGTTGTTCTGGTCTGCTCTGAGGTCTGTTGTTCTGGTCTGCTCTGAGGTCTGTTGTTCTGGTCTGCTCTAAGGTCTGTTGCTCTGGTCTGCTCTGAGGTCTGCTCTGAGGTCTGCTCTGAGGTCTGTTGTTCTGGTCTGCTCTAAGGTCTGTTGTTCTGGTCTGCTCTGAGGTCTGTTGTTCTGGTCTGCTCTGAGGTCTGTTGTTCTGGTCTGCTCTGAGGTCTGTTGTTCTGGTCTGCTCTGAGGTCTGTTGTTCTGGTCTGCTCTGAGGTTTGTTGCTCTGGTCTGCTCTGAGGTCTGCTCTGAGGTCTGTTGTTCTGGTCTGCTCTGAGGTCTGTTGTTCTGGTCTGCTCTGAGGTCTGTTGTTCTGGTCTGCTCTGAGGTTTGTTGCTCTGGTCTGCTCTGAGGTCTGCTCTGAGGTCTGTTGTTCTGGTCTGCTCTGAGGTCTGTTGTTCCGGTCTGCTCTGAGGTCTGCTCTGAGGTCTGTTGTTCTGGTCTGCTCTGAGGTCTGACCTGAGGTCTGCTCTCCGTCCTCAGCTGGACCGTCTGGAGCAGCGCCAGCGGGACTCGTACCGCCGCATGCTGGAGCAGCTGCTGCTGGCGGAGAAGTTCCACCGCCGCACCGTGGGCGACCTGGACCGCGAGAAACAGAAGCACAGCGAGTTCATGACCAAGAGCGACGACTTCACCAACCTGCTGGAGCAGGAGAGGGAGAGGTGAGGGGAGGGAGGGGGGGGGGGGAGGGGGAGGGAGGGGGGGGGGAGAGGGAGAGGTGAGGGGAGGGAGGGGGGGGAGGGGGGGGAGGGAGGGGGGGGGGGGTGGGGGTGGGGAGAGGTGACCCTACAGTGTGGTCCCTGTCCGTCCTCCAGAACATTCCTCTGGGCTGCAGTCACACAGATCCAATCCAGGTGATATCAGGCTTGAATATCTCCCCTCATTCCTACCCCCTCCCTCCTCCCTCCTCCCTCCTCCCTTCTCCCTCCCTCTCTCCCTCACTCCCCCCCCCTCCTCTTTCCTCCCCTCCGTCCCTCCCCCTCCCTCCCTCCCTCCCTCCCCCCCTCCCTCCTCCCTCCCTCCCTCTCTCTCATGCCCAGAACTCCTGAGCGATGAGGTCATGTTGATCATAACCCAGTCAGCCACCCTGTTTGGAGGTCTTCATGTCGTATTGGAGGAAGAAACACAGCTGTTCACATTTCACTGATGACGTTAACTCATCTGAACCTGGCAACTGAATAGATCAATATTTATGTTCAGAGGTGAACTTCTTCTCTGTTCTTCTTTCGATTAGAAAATATGTCTCTAGTTGCTTTATCCATGAAATGTGTTTACTTTAGTTTATAAGTGGTGAGATATTAACTCATAAAGTACAACCGGTTCAGTGTCACGATACACAGAGAGAGATACACACAGATATCTGTGTACAAATATATACATATATCTATACAGGTATATATCATATTTTACTGCATTGTTACATAGATTACACCACTGTTACCCCACACACACACACACACACACACACACACACACACACACACACACACACACACACACACACACACACACACACACACACACACACACACACACACACACACACACACACACACACCATGGTGTTGTGGCGTGTTGTGGTGGTGTTGCGGTGGTGTTGCGGTGGTGTTGTGGTGGTTGCTCAGCAGATCTCTGTTCTGTGAGCCTCGGTCTCTCTGAGGGAACAGTAATAATAATAATATTGGATTGAATTTCTAAAGCGCTTTTCTAGACGCTGAAAGACGCTTTTACAGTGAAGGGGGGACCTCACAAACCACCACCAGTGTGTAGAACCACTGGGGTGATGCACGGCAGCCAATCTGCGCCAGAACGCTCACCACGCACCAGCTGGAGGGAGGGAATTAATGAGTCAGCCAATTATACAGGAGGGTGATTAGGGGGCCAGACTGAATGAGTCTTGTTGGGCCAGGACACCGGGGAAACCCCTACTCTTTGCGATAAGTGTCCTGGGATCTTTTATGACCTCAGTGAGTCAGGACCTCGGTTTTACGTCTCCTCCGAAGGACGGCGCCTTCCGCAGCACAGTGTCCCCGTCACTGCACCGGGGCGTCGAGTGATGTTAAGGCCAGAGGGAAGAGTGCCACCTATTGGCCACCACACGACACCACTTACAGCACCTGGTATTCCCAGGCGGTCTCCCATCCAAGTACTAACCAGGCCCGACCATGCTTAGCCTCCGAGATCAGACGAGATCGGGCGTGTCCATGGTGGTAAGGCTGTCACACAGTAGGCTCTTATGTCCGCTCAGCGTCAGACCCCCGCAGAGCGGAGTTAAACCTCTACCCGGGGGGGCGTGGCGCTACGCATCTGCCTGCTCCCAGCCAATGAGCAGAGAGCTCAGCGGGAAGGAGGGGCTAATGTGTGAAGGCTGCGTTCGCTGACCTGTGGAGAACTAGAGCCTGGTCACAGACCTCGTCCTGTTTATCTACCGAACTGTCAGAGAGTCGGGACAGGTGTGTTCCTTTGTGTTGTGGGTTGCTGCATTATGAATGAACATTTTGAGACTTTGATATGTTTAACATGATGTTTATTTCTTTATGTTGCGGTATTCATCGTAAGACTGGGCAGTTATTTCTCTCCCTCTTTCCGTCTCTCTCTCTCTCTCTCTCTCTCTCTCTCCCTCTCTCCGTCCCTCTCTCTCTCTCTTTGTCTCTCCGTGTCCGTCCGTCCCTCTCTCTCTCTCCCTCTCTCTCTCTCTCTCTCTCTCTCTCTCTCTCTCTCTCTCTCCCTCTCTCTCTCTCTCTCTCCCTCTCTCTCTCTCTCTCTCCCTCTCTCTCTCCGTCTCTCCGTGTCCGTCCATCTCTCTCTCTCTCTCTCTCTCTCTCTCTCTCTCTCTCTCTCTCCCTCACTCTCTCTCTCTCCCTCTCTCTCTCTCTCTCTCCCTCACTCTCTCTCTCTCTCTCTCTCTCCGTCCGTCTCTCTCTCCGTCTCTCCCTCTCTCTCTCTCCGTCCGTCTCTCTCTCTCCGTCTCTCTCCGTCTTTCCGTCTCTCCGTCTCTCTCTCTCCGTCTCTCTCTCTCCGTCTCTCTCTGTCTCCGTCTTTCCGTCTCTCTGTCTCCGTCTCTCCGTCTCTCTCTCTCCGTCTCTCTAACCAGTTTGCCCAGTGAACTCTGTGGTTCCACACGGACCTCCTCCCCGCTGTGCTTCTCCTAGGTGAGTCCGGTGCCTCCGTTCCCTGCGGTGATGCTGTGTCTCTGGTTCTCCGCAGGCTGAAGCGGCTCCTGGAGCAGGAGAAGGCCTACCAGGCCCGGAAGGAGCAGGACCACGCCCAGCGGCTGGAGAAGCTGCGGGCGGAGCTGGTCCGGCTCAAGTCCTTCGCCCTGATGCTGGTGGACGAGCGGCAGCTGCACATGGAGCAGATGGACCAGCGGGGCCAGAAGGTCCGGGACCTGGCCCAGAGGCTGCAGGAGACGGAGCGGCGGCTGGCCTCCGCCGACGCCGCCGCCCTGGAGGACGGCGAGAAGGTGCTGAGGCTGGAGGCGGAGCTGGAGGTCCGATCCGCCCGGTCCTTCGAGGAGCAGGAGGAGCTGACCGTCAAGCTGGCCGACCAGGAGGCCCAGGAACGCCAGCTGAGGCTCAGGATGGCGGGGCTGACGCACAAGACGGAGGAGCTGGAGGAGAGCAACGCGGCGCTGAGGAGGTCGGACGAGGACCTGCGGGAGCTGAGGGAGAAGATCAGCAGAGGGGAGTGCGGGAACGCCTCGCTCCTGGCCGAGCTGGAGACCCTGAGGAAGAGGGTGCTGGAGATGGAGGGCAAGGACGAGGAGATCACCAAGACGGAGAGCCAGTGCCGGGAGCTGAGGAAGAGGCTCCAGGAGGAGACGGACCACAGCAAGGACCTGAGGCTGGAGGTGGAGCGGCTGCAGAAGAGGATGGCCCAGCTGGAGAAGCTGGAGGCAGCCTTCGCCAAGAGCAAGGCGGAGTGTTCTCAGCTCCTCGTCAACCTGGAGAGGGAGAAGGGCGTGATGAAGGACCTGGCCGGGGAGCTGGAGGGGGTGAAGAACCGAGTGAAAGATCTGCAGTCGTGTGAAGCAAAGTTTGAAAAGGCGGAGATGCTCCTGAAGGACGACATGATGAAGCTGAAGTCGTTCACCGTGATCCTGGTAGACGAGAGGAAGAACATGGCTGAGAGGCTTCGGCAGGAGGAGGAGAGGAGTGAGGAACTGAACAAGATGTACAAAGGGGAACAGGGCAAGGTGATGAAGGTCACAGAGAAGTTAATCGAGGAGAGCAAAAAACTCCTCAAGCTCAAGTCGGAGATGGAAGTGAAAGTGACAACGCTGACGGAAGAGAAGGAGGAACTGAAGTGCAGGCTGGCCAGCGAGGACGAGAGATGCAGGGAGCTCAGCTCCAAGGTGGAGAAGATGAGGGTCAGGATGGACGGACTGGAGGGAGGGGAACGAGAGTCGCAGAGGTGGCGCGCCACCAAGGAGAACGACCACCGTCAGGACGAGGACAACCGGGCGAAGGAGCTCACGCTGGAGGTGGAGCGACTGAAGAACCGCCTGAAGCAGCTGGAGGTGGTGGAGGGGGACCTGATGAAGACGGAGGACGAGTACGAGCTCCTGGAGAAGAAGTTCAGGACGGAGCAGGACAAGGCCAACGTCCTGGCCCGGATGCTGGAGGACGTGAGGAGCCAGATCGCCAGGAACAAGGCCGTGGAGAAGGGGGAGGCGGAGAGCCCCGAGGCGGAGCTCCGCCTCCGCTGCCGGAGGGAGGAGGCCAGGAGCCGCGACCTCCAGACGGACGTCCGGGCCCTCAAGGAGAAGATCCACGAGCTGATGAACAAGGAGGACCAGCTGTCCCAGCTGCACGTCGACTTCTCCGTCCTGCAGCGGCGGCTGGCGGAGGAGGAGCAGCGGAGGCGGAGCCTGAGCGGCGAGGTGGTCGGCCTCGCCCGGGAGCTGGAGGCCACGCGGCGCTCCACCCGCGCCCTGAAGCCCGGGATGAACGGGCGGAGGATGGTAGACGTGCCCGTCACCTCCACCGGCGTGCAGACGGACGCCGTGGCGCGTTACACGGCGGCAGACGAGGAGGAGGAGGAGGAGGAGGAGACGCCCGCCGGCTTCATCAGGAACTCGGTGCTGGAGGAGAACCACCTCATGAGCAACCTCCGCCAGCAGGGGCTGAAGCAGCCCGCCGTGCCGGAGTGCTACCCCCCCGCGGCGGCGGCCGAGCCGGGGGCCGCCAGGAGGTCCTGGATCCCCTGGATGAAGAAGAAGGAGGCGGGCGGGCTGCCGGACAAGGCCCCACCCCGGGTCGACGGGGGGCCGCTGTTCCACGGGGCGGAGCTCACCATGTCCCAGAAGGCGGGCCAGCCGCTGCACATCCGCGTGACGCCGGACCCCCGGAACAGCACGGCCACCCTGGAGATCAGCGGCCCGCGGGCCGAGGACTTCTACTCCACCACCACCGTCATCCCCACGCCGGGCCTGCAGAGACCCCGCATCACCATCGTGCCGCGGCCCCCCTCCGGCCCCCCGGGTCCCAGGGCCGCCGGGGACCTGAGCTGCAAGTCTCCGGTCACCATAACGACCGTCTCCAGGGCCTCGTCCCCGGACCGGAGCCCCGGCGCCCGCTCCCCGGTCTCCGTCCTCTCCGTCAGCAGGAAGTCCAACATCACCACCACCGAGGACAACCGGATCCACATCCACCTGGGCCCCGCCGGGCCGCGCCCGGGGGAGGGGCCCGGGGGGGCGGGGCTGAGCGTCCGGACGCTGGGCGTGGCCGAGGGGAGGGAGACCTCCACGGGGACGGTCCTCCGGTCCCCTCGCCAGGCCGGCGCCACGGCGACGGGGAAGATGACGAGCAGCATCACCATCACGCCCATCACCTTGGCAACCTGCCGGCCCACGCAGCCGCCGGTGAGTAACCCCCGTGACCTGTGACCCCCGCTGGGTGACCTGTGACCCCCGCTGTGTGACCTGTGACCCCCGCTGTGTGACCCGTGACCCCCGCTGGGTGACCCGTGACCCCCGCTGGGTGACCTGTGACCCCCGCTGGGTGACCTGTGACCCCCGCTGGGTGACCTGTGACCCCCGCTTGGTTCCTTCTGGTCTCTGATTGGACGGTTCCTCTCCCGGTTGGTAGAGAGGCTCAAGCGCGACTGGGTACCGTTTTTGTTTCTTAGAGCACATTCATCTGAACTGTTTACTGGCAGATGGGTCTGAAGGGTTTCTGATGGTATGAAGGGGCGTGTGTTCCCCATAGAGCAGCTGACCTCTTCCCACTACTCATGTTGACATGCGTTCATGCATGACGTTCAATTATAGTCCATTTTATTCTTATAGCCCTTCATCCCAGGTACAGCCTCAGAGCGCTGAACAGGCCGTGTGTTTATGAACTGTATTGAACGGCCGTTGAGTCCTCGCTGTAGATCAGATGAATGAGTGACTGCCGCTCGCTCCCCTGACAGAGCTTCACCGGGCACACCGTTACCTCATTTACATTTAGGACGCTTTTATTCAAAGTGACTAAGAATAAGTACATTTGTGATAAGAAGGTGAATCTCTGTCGGTACAATAAGGATGTTCATAATACCAAGAGCCAATCACCAACAATCACTAGGTTAACCCGTTCCCCGTACTCAACAGAGATAGCTAGGATAAGCTGCTACATAACTAAGTACTATAGCTCAATACAACACACAATAAGTGCGTACATTAAGGGCCAGGATGTACAACATACAACAAGTCGGAGGGGAGGGGCTTGAGGCCTCTCTGCATAGCCAGCCCTGCTGGGCGGAGCCTAGGAGTTCACCTGCAGAGTCCAGGTGACCTCTGACCAGGTGAGTCTCGGGTCTTGTTCAGCCGGTGAGGGACTCTGCGGTCCTCACATCGGTCAGTGGTCGTCTGAACGCGGTCCTGAGTGGTGAACAGGCCCCGCCCCCAGGCCCTCCCCCTGACCACACCGCCCGTCACCCTCCTGACCGTCCGTCGGTGTCGTGTGTTCAATCCCCAGGCTGGCGCCGCGTCCCGGATCCCGATGTCCAGGGGCCTGAAGACCTCCGCCAAGGCGGGCGCGGCCGTCGCCACGGTAACCAGGATGGAGTCGCGCTCCGAGGGTCAGCTGATGAAGATCGAGCTGAGGAGGTCGGCCGGGTGTGGCCCCGCCTCCTCGTCGGGCGGGAAGAGCTGAGCGTCTCCGTGGCGACGGCGTCTAATCACGCGGACGACAAGATGGCCGCCGGACCCCTCGGGCTAGTGGGCGGGGCTTAGAGCCAACCGCATTTAGAGGAATAAAAACCAGGTTATTTTATGGATATTATTGTTGAATGATGATTTTTATCAATGTTATTTTATTTAGCACGCGAAGCTGTCGACTCATTTGCATGGTTTAAGAGGACTCAAAGCACTGGTTATTCTGAACTACACGTGCCTTGACTGTAATGCCTTCTCGTTGGGGACGGCCAGCTAGAGTATATTTTAATATAACTCACATTTATACCGTGTGTTTATTTATCTGCTGCTTCCGGAGGATTCTAATCACTGAATGATCGTGTATGGAGAGTGTGATGTACACTCTCTCATGTTTCTGTCCATAATAAACAATATTTATCTCTACAGTAACACTTTCTAGGCATTACTTGGATTTCTTCGTTTTTAGAACACCTCAATAAAAGATCAAATATAGCATTCTGTAAGATTAACAATTTCAAATTTTTTAACACACACACACACACACACACACACACACACACACACACACACACACACACACACACACACACACACACACACACACACACACACACACACACACACACACACACACACACACACACACACACACACACACACACACACACTGCCCAACAGGTGTGCAGCCCCCCCCCCCCCCCCCCCCCCCAGAGTCCACTCAGTCTGACTCGGGCCAGGTGAGGCTGCTGAGAGCAGCCACCGGCAGAACACACTCCCACAATATTGTACTGAGAATGTACCTATTCCACTGAATACATATTGTACTGAGAATGTACCTATTCCACTGAATACATATTGTACTGAGAATGTACCTATTCCACTGAATACATATGGTACTGATAATGTACCTATTCTACTCAATACATATTGTACTGAGAATGTACCTATTCCACAGAAGATGTCCTCATTCTACTTTTAGTACATTTTTATTCAAATCTCAAAAGTTTACAAACATTGTACTGTGTTGTCAAAAATGATTCAAAAATAATAAAGGAATATTACTATTTGGTTAAAACAACTAATGATAATGTTATCAAAATCAATGTTTCACCTTATCTAATACATTTCTTTTTTCATTAATTAAAAATATAAAAAAACAATCAGATAAAAGACAGTGAACATTATAGTGTAGCCTTATAGGTTATAATGGGTTATATTTTTAATAGCACAGTGTTAATGGCTTAATGAATTACTCCTTAGATGACAGTGAAGAGTAAGATATGAATACAGGTCTCTCAGACCTCCCATAGTAGAGATTCTAATTCAGGAAACAACATTAGTTGTTTTGGTCGTTTGATTATTTTATTACCAAACAAAGGTCCTAGTCTGTTTGATTGACAGGTGAGATGATCAGGGGGGCAGAGTTGTTACCTCCGTAATGTAATCCTGGGTAGAGGAGTGGATAGAGAGGCTCACTGAAGGTGCAGCCAGTAGCAGAGTAGAGATGAACCCTGGCTTCCACATCATAGAAGGAGAGCAGACCCTCATCATAATCAACAAACACCCCCACCTTCTGGAGCCCAGCTCTCAGAGGGAGACAGACATCAGGGTAATCTCTAAATACCAACACATCCTTGTTGGAGAGAAGAGTCCAGTAACCGTTCTCAGGGGTCCACCTGGACCCACCTTTTCTGTCGATGGACTCTCTGGCCACTCCTAAAGACCAGAGAGTCATGTCTTTAACCTGGACCTCAAAGTAAAATCTCCCTGAGGAGAAGCTCTGCCTCGTGAGAACACCTCCCAACAGTGTAAATCTCTTAGGGTTGTCTGGGAGTCTCTTCCTCACACCTCCATCATGTACTTGTTTCCCATCCTCAGACAGGATAAACCAGGGATGAGCTGTATCAGGATCCAGAGTCACATCTACTTCATACTGCTGGACCCTCTTCAGTTCAGCATCATGCAGCTTCTTCATCTCCATGTTCAGTGTCTCCTCCAGCTGATCCAGGGATCTCCTCAAGGTCCCTACATATGACGGAGGACAGACCTCCACCGTGGTCAAGTCCCTGGTGGGTGGAGGATCCTTCAGGGATCTGAAGGCCTGGAGGAAGTGGAGGTGGTCTTCAGTGTGTGAGAGCTGCTTCACCTCTGAGCTTCTATTGGTCAGATCTTCTATTTCCTGCTCCAGCTCTTTGATGAGGTATTCAGCTTGTTTCACTGTGGATTTCAGTTTCTCCTTAACCATTTGGTAGAGATCATCATGGCACTTTTCAATACGGCGCATCAGAGCAGTGAAGACCTGCACACCATCAGCTATCTCTCTTTCTGCGTCTGCTTTGCTGCGTTTAACTGTGTCTTTAATCTCCTGAATATTCTTTTGTCTCTCCTGGATCCACTGCTTAACTTCAGCCTCCAGCTTCCCCAGCTGGGCCGTCTTCACTTCATATTCCTCCTTTAGAGGTATAACAGGATGTGACTTGTGGTCCGTCTCTGTGCAGAACTGACACACACACATCTGTTCAGTCTTGCAGAAGAGCTCCAGAAGTCGGTCGTGTTTCTTACACATCCTGTCGTCCAGACGGTCCATAGGCTCGACCAGCCGATGTTTCTTCAGGCCTGCGACTCTATGGTGTGGCTCCAGGTGGCTTTGGCAGTAAGAGGTAAGACACACTAGGCAGGACTTCACGGCCTTCAGCTGGGTCCCAGTACAGACGTCACAGGGAACTTCTGCTGGTTCAACACAAGGCTGCTCTTTTACTCGTAGGGACGTTCCTAACCGATCAACCATCTCTGAAAAGAGGATATTGACCCGTAAATCAGGTCTTGTGTTGAAAAGCTCGTTGCAAAAGGGACATTTGTACTCGACTTGTCCATCCCAGAACTTAGTAATACAGGTTCTGCAGAAGTTGTGTCCACATGGTGTGGAAACTGGGCTGCTGAACACATCCAGACAGATGGAACATGAAAAGTTCTCTTCAGACCAGGAGGTGTTAGCAGAGGCCATTCCTAGACACAGACGACAAGGTTTATGTATTGAGCAATACCATTATTATATTTTTAATTCCATAACGGCAGTAGTGTTTTTAACTTCTCTCAGAGTTGTGCTTATTTACTCACCTTGATGTTGTTTCAGTCCGTAAGCGTGTTTCAAAATGCGTTTTATTTTTCTCCTGACCGAGAGAACTGCTTCCACGTCGGGTGCTTTGGTTGATCTGAACCTTAAGTTTCGCTTCCTCTACCTGACGTCCTCTCCCCTCCTCTCCTAACCCCTGGCTCCTCCCTTAACCCCTGGCTCCGCCCACACGACACATGGCTGCACTGCGTTCATGCACTTTGCTAACTCCCTGAACAGGTTCTTCAACCGGTTTGACACCCAGGACTACACCGCCTCCTGTGAAGGCACTGGTAGAACCCCAGCACCCACCCTTCACTCAGGAGGATGTACAGCCACAGCTGGCCAGGTGCATAATTGGGAAGGCACCGGGGCCGGATGGCATCCCGGCAAGGGTGCTAAAGCTCTGTGCCACGGAGCTCTGCCCAGTCTTCCACTCCGTCTTGTTGGATTCATACAGAACAGCTAAAGTTCCCGACCGATGGAAGACCTCAACCATTGCACCAATACCCCCAAAACCCCGCCAGTCAGAGCCCAACCACCTCCGTCCAGTTGCACTCACGCCCATCATAACGAAGTGCATGGAGAAGATAATGCTTCACCTCATCCTGTCAACCGTCGGACCACAGCTGGACCCTCACCAGTTTGCACACAGGCCGAAACGTGGGACGGAGGACGCAGTGGCGTGCCTCCTCCACTCCCTCCTCCACCCTCTCCAGACACCAAACCACTTAGCATCAGTCCTGTGCGTCGACACCACCTCTGCATTCAACACTATCCAGCGGCACCAGGTCATCGAGACGCTCAAACATCTGGACATTATTCCACTCCACACTCACTGGATATACAATATCCTCAGCAACAGACCGCATGCAGTGAAAGTAGGTACAGCAACATCATCAACCCTCATCACCAACACCGGAGCACCTCAGGGCTGCGTCCTCAGTCCATTTCTGTGTACCCTCTACACACATGACTGCAGCAGCCAAGCCCCCATCACCAGGTACTATAAAGATGCAGACGACACGGCCATAATAGGTCTACTCAGTGACAACAATTCCACCACAGAATACCAACAGTCAACCACACAGTTTACACAGTGGTGCACAGACAACTATCTCCAGTTAAACAATGACAAAACAAAGGAAAAGGTCATACACACAGCCAACACACCTCCTACATTCAATCACACATTCATCAGAGGACAACCAGTTGAACTAGTCAACAGTTTCAAATACCTAGGGCTCACCATAGATAAC
This sequence comes from Gadus chalcogrammus, assembly GCF_026213295.1. Lineage (NCBI taxonomy): Eukaryota > Metazoa > Chordata > Actinopteri > Gadiformes > Gadidae > Gadus > Gadus chalcogrammus. The sequence goes on from NC_079432.1 coordinate 108,875, forward strand.
AAACTCAACTCCAACCAACATGTCATTAACCCTATCCACGGCTTTATGTCATACGCAAACTGAGATCACTGTCTGTGGCCCCCCTACCCCTCTTACTCCTCTACAGAAGCATCATCCAACCCATCCTGGAGTACTGTTCCCCCTGCTGCTTCACCCTGCTCACTGTCACCAGCAAAAACAGACTCCTCAAAACCCCACACATAGCATCCAAGATAATCACCCTCCCCACCCCCAGCCTGTCAGAGGCAAATGAGCTCGCTGTAGCACCCCTGGCACGTGTAATAGTCAGCGTCCCTGACCATTCCCTTAGCCAATTCTTCCAATTACTCCCATCTGGCCGCAGATATAGAGTAATGAACTGGAGAAAAGCCCCCAAAAAAAAAGTTTAGTCCCCTCAGCTATCATAGCAGTGAACAAAGATATGTAGATTTTTCATCACTGTATATGGTTCATGTTTATTTCTGTCTACATGTTTTTCTGTGGAATTTGTGGGAAGAGGGTTTATCTGTTGTATATGTGGGGAAATAATTTATTTGATATCTTATAGTGTTGCTACACTGTGTTCTGTCTCTTCAAATGTATGCTGCCCTGAAACCAACTTGACTTGACTGTGTGAGAACAATTATCCCCTTGGGGACAATAAAGAACCTAACTTACTAAATGACTACCTGTGTTGGCCTCTTCAAATGCGTTGATACGTGTTCTCTTCTTTCTGGAGTTAAAAGAGAGCAGGTGCTAAACAAACCACGTCCTGCTACACGGTCCAACACCCCCATCTAGTGGCCGTTTGGCGCCACTGGTCCTCACTCTCTCAACACACCTGTCTGCATTCTGCAATCGCCTTTCCCTCCTTCAGCCGGGGTCTCCATTCAGCCGGCGCCAGTTCTTCGTTTACTACACCTCAGTAAGTATCGGTCGGACCGGTCCTACCAGCGTTAAACTAAATCCAGTCCGTTTTCCCTGTCCTCCAGTAGGCCTAACCCTTTTCCCTCTTCTGCAGTTCTCCGTCCGTCACCCTGTTTACCCGTTGCCGAATCCTCGCCTGCCTGACTACACGCCTACCGCCGAGCCCCCACCTGTCTCACTGCCCGTCTGTTACTGAACCCTCGCCTGCCTGACCACCGCTTGCCTAGCCCCGGCTTGTCGTTACCCCTTGTTCCAATAAACCCCCTTTCCCATCCTTTCCACCCCGTCTCTGCCTCCCTGTCAAGCGTTTGGGTCCTCTCGTCCTGTCCCCATAACAACAACAAGAGACATTGTGGTGGTTAAGTGGTGACGACTGGAACTTGGATGCATCGGTGTTGATCGACCCGGTGCTTCCTCAAATACTTTCAACCCTGATCCGATTATCAACAAACACAGAAAGAGAGCAAAAACCTGTTTATTTGGCGCTACGCTGCTGGAGGAGCTCTCCCAGATGTGCACGCCCACAATAACATGAAAGAGGAAGAGGGAGTTATTGAATAATTAATTGTCTCGTCCAAAGTAACATTCTAACAGTTGACGAGGTTTAAACCCCGGATTCAGTTTCTTCTTCTTCTTGGGGTTTTACGGCGGAGGGCATCCACAACTTGGTGCATTACCGCCCTCTTCTGATCCAGTTAATGAATCAAAACAAAAATATCCAAACACTCACTCATTCACACCTTCTTTCGACTCTATATCCTATCATATAACCCTGTATCTCACAAAAAGCCAAACAATACTTTTATACAATTCCTCTTCACTAATCTTAAAATATTTTCCAAAGTATACTCCTGCATACCCAATTCTCTCAATTGATTTTTCATACTTTCCCTCTCCATCCCATAACCACTACAGTTCATTAAAACATGTTCCACTGTCTCCTCTACCTGGCACCCCTCACATAATCCAGTGGGGTGTTTTCCTATCAAATTCATTGTTTTATTTAGTGCACTGTGCCCCAACCTTAACCTTATCAAAATGTGTTCATCCTTCCTCTGACCACTATACCTTATTTTAACATTAACACTTTTTTGAATATTATATAAATATCTCCCTTTCTCCTCACTGTCCCATTTTTCTTGCCACATTTTGTTAACTTTTCCCCATATCAGGCTTTTAACTTCTGCCTTACTTAAACTGATATTCATTTCTACTTTTTCCTTCTCCAATGCCTTCTTCGCCATCTTATCGGCATTCTCATTTCCCTTCACCCCTACATGAGCTGGAACCCATAAAAAATGTATTTGCCTCCCCTGCTGAACGATTCTCGTAATCGACTGTAGAACTTCATATAACAAACCTTGGCGACTACTTGAGTAAAACGACCGCATACTTGCCAAAACTGATGCTGAATCTGTACAGATCACAATTTTTCCAACTGAACTTGATTCCACCCATTTTAAAGCGACCAGCACCCCCAACATCTCCACTGTATACACGCTTAAATTATCTGATGTTCTTCCATTAACCTCTATTCTTTTTGATGGAACAGCTACTCCAAACCCTGTCACTCCTGTCTCAGGTTGTTTGGCCCCATCGGTAAAAACATGAACATACTCACTGTACTCTATAAGAAGATGAATATTAAAAACACTAGCCAGGTCTATCTGTTCTCTCTCTCTCTTCTTTATATCCAACACACACCAGTCCACCTCTGGCCACACCATCCTCCATGGCGGCATTATTGGATATACCACTGTTGGACTAAGCTTCAATTCACCCACACCAAACTCTTTCGCTATATCATTCCCCACCCGACCAAAAGGATTCCTCTCACACTTCCCATAAACCCAGCACTCTTTCAACACTCCTTTTGTGGGGTGAGACTCACTGTGCCCTCGCAGTTTAGCCCAATAGTTCCCCATCAATTGTTTCCTTCTCAACTCCAGTGACATGTCCCCCATTTCTACCTGCAGAGCAGGCACTGGTGATGGTTTAAAGCCCCGCTGCATACCCTTAATGCCTTGGCCTGGATCACGTCCAGCTGTCTCAAGAGAGACACTGTGGCTGACCCATACACTACACACCCATCATCAAACACAGATCTAATCATAGCTACATATATAGTCTTTAAAGCTGAACAGCTCGCTCCCCAATCCCTACCAGTCAAACATCTCATCACATTTATTACCTTTTTGCATTTATCCTCCATCTTCCTAATATGGTCTGCCCAAAAATAACTCCCAAATATTTAAATGATCCAACTCTTTCCAACTCTTTCCCATACATCCTCAATTTCATCCCATCCTCAATTCTTTTCCTTACAGTTTGAGTTTTCTCTACTGAAAATCTGCACCCCAGTCCAATCCCCACTCTGTCACCCCATCAATTACTGACTGGACTTTACTAATAATATGCATCACATTTCCTCCCCTTTTCCACAAAGCCCCATCGTCTGCTAACAGTGAACTTCCTATATCCTCTGGAACCTTTGAAAAAACATCATTTATCATGATTATAAACAATAAAGGACTAATTACACTTCCTTGGGGAGTGCCATTCCCCACCAGATACTTATTAGACATTTCAGACCCAATCCGGACTTGTATTTTTCTGTCAAACAAAAAATTCTTTATCCAGTTAAAACCCTTCCACCTACTCCCATCTTGTACAACTTAATTAACAAACCTTCCTTCCACATCATGTCATATGCTTTTTCGATATCAAAAAACACTATCACTACTGACTCTGTGTTTGCCTGTGCTTTCCGTATCTCATTTTCAAGCCTTACCACTGCATCTGAATTACCAGTCAAAACCTCCCAGTTACTGATCTCTGCCAAACTTACTGACGCCAACGTCAGATCCAACACGGACTCATTACTTGTTCTTATATCCATCCTTGTCCCCCTCCCATCATTCAAACAAACAAGATTCTTGTCCTCCATTAACTCTTCAATCACTTTTCCATTCGTGTCTGTGTGATTCCCTCCCCACATTGTGTTATGAGCATTGAAGTCTGCACACCATATTATCTTGTGTCTTTCTATACCTTTAATCCTAACTAGCTCTAACCTTTGACATGGATTATAGTAATTAACACCAACAAACTCCTCTCCCCCCTCCCATACCTCCACCACTCTACACTCTTGTTCCGTTCCTATTTCTAATACCCTGTATGATATACCTCGCTTAATAAATGTTACCCACCCTCCACCAGCCCCTTCACCTTCACTCCTGTCTCTTCTTATTCCTACATATCCATAAATAACTCAATCTAACACTGGTTTCAAAAACGTTTCTTGAATGCGTATTACTTGTGGTTTTTCTTTCATTTCTCTGAAAACATATTTAACCTCCCGGCCATTTGCCTCCCAGCTCCTAGCATTCCACTGTAGGGTTCTCACCATGGTTATGATGTCTTCTCACCGGCTCCTGACTACTCTGTGTATTTATCTCGGCTACCAAAGCCTCCCATTTTAACCCTTCCATCCCCAAATAACCTTTGGCTGCCTTAGCCATCGTCTGTATGCTCGTTGTCTTTGATGTGGAGTCTCTAGTGGAGTTCATCACTGCTGCCACAAACATCCCCACCTGCTTCTCATCTCCCCACACTTTGTTCCATCGTGCTGCTCTCCCACCGACTCCCTTGTCACTTCCCTTCCGCCCCCCAGGCTGCTACCATTCCCTGACTCTTAGCACCTTGCCTCTGTTTTACCGCCTTCACTGCTCCTGCATAGGTCCCTTTGTCCAACACTTTAACCTTCTGAACTGCAACTTCCTCTTTCATTATTTCACAGCCTCCAAAGTGACGACATGTTCACCCCCACAACTACAACACTTTAACTTGGCCCCCTCACACTTCCCATACTCATGATCCCCTGAGCATTTCACACACCTCCTCATTTCCTTACAGATTTTAGAAATGTGCCCAAATCTTTGACACTGAAAGCACCTCATTGTGGTGTGACCACGCCCTAAACGGCTGGTTTAACCTGTGAGCACTGATTACTCATTGAGCAACAGGTGTGTCCCTCACCAAGCCCCAGAGTCCAATCAGACTCAGCAGGTGAGGCTGCTTCAACCAGCCGTCCTCCACACACACTCCCACGCTGACATGTGCTGAACAATATTTGACTAAACAAATCAACATATGCTTACCGTTGCAGTTTGAACACACATCATTGTGATGCGTAACAATGATAAACACAATCCTGGATGAGCTAGAAAGGAGAGGAGAGATAGGAGAGAGGAGGAAGAGAAGAGAGAGGAAGGAGAGAGGAGAGACTAAGAGGAGAGGATGGAGAGGAGAGCTGACAAGACAAAGTCACGGTACTCACACACATTGGGGGAATCTTTACGTATAGTCACTGTGAGCTTTGTATCGGTGTGTTACACTTGCTGGGTTGTTGTAAGGTGGACATTAAAAGTAATTTACTGGCTCATCAGCTCCAAACGTGTGCAGTTATTATGGGATTTTAATCTTTCCTTGAATCCCATCATGTGTAAAAGGGTTTTTTATGCAACATAGTTGTTTTTGTTTTATCCCAATGATAAAGTACCTATTCTATTGAATACACATTTTACTGAGATTGTACCTATTCCTCTGAGAATGCACCTTTTCCACTGAATACATATTGTGCTGAGAATGTACCTATTCAACTGAATACATATTGTACTGAGAATGTACCTATTCCACTGAATACATATTGTACTGAGAAAGTACAATATGTATTCAGTGGAATAGGTACAAAGGATGTACCCATTCTACTGAAAATGTACCTATTCCACTGAGTACATACTGAGTTTGTACCTATTCCACTGAGTACATACTGAGAATGTACCTATTCCACTGAATATATATTGAACTGAGAATGTACCTATTCCACTGAATATATATTGTACTGAGAATGTACCTATTCCACTGAATATATATATTGTACTGAGAATGTACCTATTCCACTGAATACATATTGTACTGAGAATGTACCTATTCCACTGAATATATATTGTACTGAGAATGTAACTATCACACAGAAGATGTCCCCATTCTACTTTTAGTACATTTTTATTCAAATCTCAAAAGTTTACAAACATTGTATTGTGTTGTCAAACATGATACATGAGTTTATTGTTTATCTTATATGGTATATAATTTAATATTGTGTTTCTTTCTGTAAGCTACTGGACAATCAATTTCCTTGAGGGAGTCATCCCAAAAGGATCAATAAAGCCTAATCTAATCTAATCTAATGATTCGAAAAATAATAAACGAATATTACTATTTGGTTGAATCAACTAATGATAATGTTATCAAAATCAATGTTTCACCTTATCTAATACATTTATTTTTTCATTAATTAAAAATATAAAAAAACATTCAGATAAAAGACATTGAACATTATAGTGTAGTAGGTTATAATGGGTTACATTTTTTATAGTACAGTGTTAGTGGCTTAATGAATTACTCCTTAGATGACAGTGAAAAGCAAGATAAGAATAAATTTCTCTGAGACCTCACATAGTAGAGATTCTAATTCAGGAAACAACATTAGTTGTTTTGGTTGTTTGATTATTTTATCACCAAACAAAGGTCCTAGTCTGTTTGATTGACAGGTGAGATGATCAGGGGGGCAGAGTTGTTACCTTTATAATCACGGGGACCTGGTTCGAGGATTGGATAGAGAGGCTCACTGAAGATGCAGCCAGTAGCAGAGTAGAGATGCACCCTGGCTTCCACATCATAGAAGGAGACCAGACCCTCATCATAATCAACAAACACCCCCACCTTCTGGAGCTCAGCTCTCAGAGGGACACGGACAGCAGGGATATCAATAAATACCAACCCATTCTTGTAGTAGTGAAGAGTCCAGCAACCCGTCTCAGGGGTCCGATCTGTCAGACCTTTTCTGTCGATGGACTCTCTGACCACTCCTAAACGCCATCCAGTCTTGTCTTTAACCTGGACCTCAAAGTAAAATCTCCCTGAGGAGAACTTCTGCCTCATGAGAACCCCTCCCCACCGTGTAAATCTCTTAGGATTGTCTGGGAGTCTCTTCTCTACACCTCCATCATGTACTTGTTTCCCATCCTCAGACAGGATGAACCTGGGAATTAGCTGTATCAGGATCCAGAGTCACATCTACTTCATACTGCTGGACCCTCTTCAGTTCAGCATCACGCAGCTTCTTCATCTCCATGTTCAGTGTCTCCTCCAGCTGATCCAGGGATCTCCTCAAGGTCCCTACGTATGACGGAGGACGGACCTCCACCGTGGTCCAGTCCCTGGTGGGTGGAGGATCCTTCAGGGATCTGAAGGCCTGGAGGAAGTGGAGGTGGTCTTCAGTGTGTGAGAGCTGCTTCACCTCTGAGCTTCTATTGGTCAGATCTTCTATTTTCTGCTCCAGCTCTTTGATGAGGTCTTCAGCTTGTTTCTCTGTGGATTTCAGTTTCTCTTTCACCATTTGGTTGAGATCATCCTGGCACTTTTCAATGCGGCGCATCAGAGCAGTGAGGACCTGCACACCATCAGCTATCTCTCTGTCTGCGTCTGCTTTGCTGCGTTTAACTGTGTCTTTAATCTTCTGAATATTTTTTTGTCTCTCCTGGATCAACTGCTTAACTTCAGCCTCTATCTTCCCCAGCTGGGCCGTCTTCACTTCATATTCCTCCTTGAGAGGTACAACAGGATGGGACTTGTGGTCTGTCTCTGTGCAGAACTGACACACACACACCTGTTCAGTCTTGCAGAAGAGCTCCAGAAGTCGGTCGTGTTTCTTACACATCCTGTCGTCCAGACGGTCCATAGGCTCGACCAGCCGATGTTTCTTCAGGCCTGCGACTCTATGGTGTGGCTCCAGGTGGGTTTGGCAGTAAGAGATAAGACACACTAGGCAGGACTTCACGGCCTTCAGCTGGGTCCCTGTACAGACGTCACAGGGAACGTCTGCTGGTTCAACACAAGGCTGCTCTTTTACTCGTAGGGACGTTCCAAACCGATCAACCATCTCTGAAATTAGGATATTGACCCGTAAATCAGGTCTTGTGTTGAAAAGCTCGTTGCAAACGGGACATTTGTACTGGACTTGTTCATCCCAGAACTTAGTAATGCAGGTTCTGCAAAAGTTGTGTCCACATGGTGTGGAAACTGGGCTGCTGAACACATCCAGACAGATGGAACATGAAAAGTACTCTTCAGACCAGGAAGTGTTAGCAGAGGCCATTCCTAGACACAGACGACAAGGTTTATGTATTGAGCAATACCATTATTCTTGTCATTCCATAATGGGAAGAGAGGTCTGAACGTTGTGCTGTTTTACTCACCTTGTTGTTGTTCCTTTCTGCCAGACAATCTGTTCCGAAATGGGTCTTATTTTTCTCCCGAACGAGAATACTGCTTCCACGTCAGGTGGGTTTGGTTTCTCTGAACGTTTTGTTTCCTCAACATGACGTCCTCTCCTCTCCTCCCCTAACTCCTGGCTCCTCCCCTAACACCTGGCTCCTCCCCTAACTCCTGGCTCCGCCCCCACGGACAAAGTTCACTGACATACCGCTTCAACTTTCCCACTGTGACCTCGGCTGAATTCATGCACTGCGTGAGGTTCTTCAAATGCCTTGATGTATGTTCTCCTCTTCTGTGTTGACCTAAATGAGACCCTGAGGAACACGTCATACATTGTGTTGATTTAGTGGTGAATTGCGACTGTGACCGGGATTCATCAGTGTTGATCTATCTGGGTTCCCGTGGCTTCCCCGAATACTTTTTATCCAACCCCGATCAAATTAAACAGAAACAGACAGAAACAAACAGAGAGCAAAGTGAGAGTGTGTGTGTGTGTGTGTGTGTGTGTGTGTGTGTGTGTGTGTGTGTGTGTGTGTGTGGTTTAACAGTCTGTGAAATAAACCAGTCCACGGAGTGTGTTAAGATATTCTACAAACTTTTGTAGTTTCACTTCGAGAGTTGGCGTGACCCTTGACAACGGGCCGAATAGATTATGAAACTGAGCCCCACCCGTCATGGCCACAGGCTGATAGCAACCAAACCTTGGACCCCCCCCCCCCCTCCTATAGTGATAGGAGTCCTGAATATTACTGAGACGTGCAAATGATCTAACACATAACTCATTTGCGTAATCTGCTGAGCCCAGGGTTGCCTACGTCGAGACATGGTACCTTGCGCCTTTACCAAAGGTCAAACAGTTACAGGGCCGGATCCCACGACATCATTTACATTCAGGGCCTTTAGCAGACTCTTTTATCCAAAGCGACTCACAATAAGTACATTTGTCATAAGAAGTGCAACAATATATCGCTGTCGGTACAGTAAGGATGTTCATAGAACCAAGTGTAAGTGCAACAATCGCTAGGCTAACCCATTCCCCGTGTTACAGCCATGATAGCAGCTACTGCAGTTGCTACACAGTTAGGTACTATAATACAATACAACGCAACACAGAGGCCCGGCCTGCTGGAACACGCAGAACATCACCAAGATATCATCATCGTCATCGTACCACCAGATGGGGCAGACCGCTCTCAGTCCAAGCTGTGGACACACAGCTCCTACCAGAGGAGGAGCCCCTGATGAACACACACACACTCCCTCCATCGGTGGACCACTGGAGCGGCTCACCAGACTAGGGTTGAATCTCCCGGTGCAGATAGCTACACCCCCTGTAGCCGCTTGCCAGACGCTGCTTTCTACCTGACTTGAAGAAACGGTAACCTCAACTGAAGCCTCATCCTTGAAAAGATCACGGCAAGTGAACGGGAAATATACCCCTGCCACTTTGTTTCAAAGGTCCCATGGCAGGAACATTTCACTTTATGAGGTTTCTCACGTTAATATGAGTTCCTCTAGCCTGCCTATGGTCCCCCAGCGGCTAGGAACGGCGCTCGGTGTAAAACGAGCTCTAGGTATCCTGCTCTGCCTTTGAGAAATGAAGACTCAGACGCTCCGATTACGAACTTGGCCCCATATGTCGTCATAAGGGGCCAAGTTACCTCCCTTTTCTCTGCCTCGCCCGCCCAGAGAATTTGGCCCGCCAATGAGACAATGAGCTACGACCATGCGAGCACCACGTGTGTGTGTGTGTGTGTGTGTGTGTGTGTGTGTGTGTGTGTGTGTGTGTGTGTGTGTGTGTGTGTGTGTGTGTGTGTGTGTGTGTGTGTGTGTGTGTGTGTGTGTGTGTGTGTGTGTGTGTGTGTGTGTGTGTGTACGTACACACACTGTAACGCTTGTTCACAGAAGAAACGCTTGTACACATAACCAAGAAGTGATGTACACTTCTTTTTTATTTGGATAACCGTTCTGCTGTTGGTGTTATGGTGCATAACACGTCGGGTTCTCTGACGTCTCTGGTATTTCCACAAAGAGACACGTAGTGGGGGTTATCTCAGCCATGGTTGAGAAGGAATTGACGGAAAAGAACTTTGGCTTTGACTCACTGAAGCACATGAACCGCGACAAGGAGGAGAAAGGGATTGTTGTAGGCGATTGTCTACTGCCGGAGACAATCGCCTACAACAATCCCTTTCTCCTCCATGTCGCGGTTCAGTCTACTTCAGATTGTTGTGGCAGTGGATATAGATATCTATGTATCGTATGATATTATTTACATATAGAGCTCCAGGACTCACGGAGTGTTCTAGAATATTTACAGAACACGGCTAAAGGCTGTGTGCGCCTCGCCATTGCGGTACATCCACTGTAAACAGAGCGCATGGTACCGTGGCTGCAAGCGGCTCAGGGCCACACCACCCCCCCTCCTCCTGGACCCGCCTCTAATAAACGGCACGTTTGTGGACAGCTCGTTGTGGGACTGGCTCGTGGTGGCTGTAATTCTGCACCACGGCTGAATTTCGTGAACGTCTGATAGTACTGTATTAGGGGCCCACTTACAGTTATATAAAAGCATTCATAAAGTAGCATTCCATGGGAACTTTAATGTATAGGAAGAGTTTATTTGCGTCAACGAAGGTACTACAATAAATATTTGTTGTTCACGTCGGGGGTCCCATCAGGAATCTGGTGCTTAAATTAATACACTTTCATTAACGTTGTGTGTGCTAAGAGTTACATGAGCAGCACTGCTGACCGGGTTTCCACTGTTGGCCGCTGGCCATGGCCTTGCAGTAATACTTGTGTATAAAGGGTGTTCCGTTACATCTCTGTTTCCCCTGTGTAATTCAGTCTTTTATGTTTATTGATGGTCCTGTGATGCCATCTACTGGCGAACTTTGGTATTGTTATGAAATACGTTCTGATATGTAGCCTACTGTATGCCTTGGACTCCATTACACTACATTCACTTGATCGGAAAGCATGGTGCTCGCACTCCTTAACAATGATATGTTAAGATGATTTGATGTATAATGAGATTAAGGAAACTTTGTAAACAAATTAAATGGATGGATATTCTTACGTTAGCAAGCTAACTTAGTAGCTAAACTAATTTTACAGCATTCTGTTATTCTCGTAGCCTACTGAAATGTTGTACTTTCATTTCTTAGTTTTACCCTACTTCTCCTCACCATAAAGAGTGAACTGCAACTTTTCGTCTGCGTGGTTTGATGGAGAGGAGTTTATACTATCTGTCGACCCTGGCAAGGCGCTGGGGGTAGAGGGCAGAACAAAGGGTTCTTTAAGGGCGTATTCACACCTGCCTTGTTTGGTTCGAACCAAACCAAAACAATCGCTGGTGCGGACCTTTTGGGCTGGTGAGAATACAAACCATCGAACTCTGGGGCGGACCAACCAGCCGGTCCGAGACCCAGCCGGAGAGGTGGTCTCGGTTCGCTTCCAAACGAACCCTGGTGCTGATTACTCAATGAGCAACAGGTGTGTCCCTCACCAAGCCCCAGAGTCCAATCAGACTCAGCAGGTGAGGCTGCTTCAACCAGCCGTCCTCCACACACACTCCCACGCTGACATGTGCCGAACAATATTTGACTAAACAAATCAACATATGTTTACCGTTGCAGTTTGAACACACATCATTTTGATGCGTAACAATGATAAACACAATCCTGGATGAGCTAGAAAGGAGAGGAGAGATAGGAGAGAGGAGGAAGAGAAGAGAGAGGAAGGAGAGAGGAGAAACTAAGAGGAGAGGATGGAGAGGAGAGCTGACAAGACAAAGTCAAGATACTCACAAATATCGGGGGAATCTTTACGTATAGTCACTGTGAGTTTTGTATCTGTGTGTTACACTTGTTGGGTTACGTAAGGTGGACATTAAAATTCATTTACTGGCTCATCAGCTACAAACGTGTGCAGTTATTATGGGATTTTAATCTTTCCTTGAATCCCATCATGTGTAAAAGGGTTTTTATGCTACGTAGTTGTTTTTGTTTTATCCCAATGATAAAGTACCTATTCTATTGAATACACATTTTACTGAGATTGAACCTAATCCTCTGAGAATGCACCTATTCCACTGAATACATACTGAACTGAGAACGTACCTATTCAACTGAATATATATTGAACTGGGAATGTACCTATTCCACTGAATATATATTGTCCTGATAATGTACCTATTCCACTGAATACATGCTGAGAATGTACCTATTCCACTGAATACTGAGTTTGTACCTATTCCACTGAATACATACTGAGAATGTACCTACTCCACTGAATACATATTGTACTGATAATGTACATATTCTACTGAATACATTTTTTACTGATAATGTACCTTTTTCTACTGAATACATATTGTACTGAGAATGTACCTATTCCACTGAATATATATTGAACTGGGAATGTACCTATTCCACTGAATATATATTGTACTGATAATGTACCTATTCCACTGAATACATGCTGAGAATGTACCTTTTCTACTGAATACATATTGTACTGAGAATGTACCTATTCCACTGAATACATATTGTACTGAGAATGTAACTATTCCACAGAAGATGTCCTCATTCTACTTTTAGTACATTTTTATTGAAATCTCAAAAGTTTACAAACATTGTATTGTGTTGGCAAACATGATTAAAAAAACAAACAAATATTACTATTTGGTGAAATCAACTAATGATGTCATCAAAACATTTCCTTTTTCATCAATTAAAAATATAAAAAAACATTCAGATAAAAGACAGTAGTGTAGCCTTATAGGTTATAATGGGTTATATTTTTTATAGTACAGTGTTAGTGGCTTAATGAATTACTCCTTAGATGACAGTGAAAAGTAAGATATGAATACAGTTCTCTCAGACCTCAAATAGTAGAGATTCTAATTCAGGAAACAACATTAGTTGTTTTGGATGTTTGATTATTTTATCACCAAACAAAGGTCCTAGTCCGTTTGATTGACAGGTGAGATGATGAGGGGGGCAGAGTTGTTACCTTCATAATCACAGGGACCTGGGGCGAGGAATGGATAGAGAGGCTCACTGAAGGCACAGCCAGTAGCAGAGTAGAGATGAACCCTGGCTTCCACATCATAGAAGGAGACCAGACACTCATCATAATCAACAAACACCCCCACCTTCTGGAGCTCAGCTCTCAGAGGGAGATGGACAGAAGGGTTATCACTAAATACCAACACATCCTGGTAGTAGAGAAGAGTCCAGCAACCCGTCTCAGGGGTCCGATCTGTCAGACCTTTTCTGTTGATGGACTCTCTGACCACTCCTAACCACCATACAGTCTTGTCTTTAACCTGGACCTCAAAGTAAAATCTCCCTGAGGAGAAGCTCTGCCTCGTGAGAACGCATGTATAGTCTGTAAATCTCTTAGGGTTGTCTGGGAGTCTCTTCCCTACACCTCCATCATCTACTTGTTTCCCATCCTCAGACAGGGTGAGCCTGGGATTAGCTGTATCAGGATCCAGAGTCACATCTACTTCATACTGCTGGACCCTCTTCAGTTCAGCGTCACGCAGCTTCTTCATCTCCATGTTCAGTGTCTCCTCCAGCTGATCCAGGGATCTCCTCAAGGTCCCTACGTATGACGGAGGACGGACCTCCACCGTGGTCCAGTCCCTGGGGGGTGTACGATCCTTCAGGGATCTGAAGGCCTGGAGGAAGTGGAGGTGGTCTTTAGTCTGTGAGAGCTGCTTCACCTCTGAGCTTCTATTGGTCAGATCTTCTATTTCCTGCTCCAGCTCTTTGATGAGGTCTTCAGCTTGTTTCTCTGTGGATTTCAGTTTCTCTTTCACCATTTGGTTGAGATCATCCTGGCACTTTTCAATGCAGCGCATCAGAGCAGTGAGGACCTGCACACCATCAGCTATCTCTCTGTCTGCGTCTGCTTTGCTGCGTTTAACTGTGTCTTTAATCTCCTGAATATTTTTTTTTCTCTCCTGGATCAACTGCTTAACTTCAGCCTCTATCTTCCCCAGCTGGGCCGTCTTCACTTCATATTCCTCCTTTAGAGGTATAACAGGATGGGACTTGTGGTCTGTCTCTGTGCAGAACTGACACACACACATCTGTTCAGTCTGGCAGAAGAGCTCCAGAAGTCGGTCGTGTTTCTTACACATCCTGTCGTCCAGACGGTCCATAGGCTCGACCAGCCGATGTTTCTTCAGGCCTGCGACTCTATGGTGTGGCTCCAGGTGGGGTTGGCAGTAAGAGATAAGACAAACTAGGCAGGACTTCACGGCCTTCAGCTGGGTCCCAGTACAGACGTCACAGGGAACTTCTGCTGGTTCAACACAAGGCTGCTCTTTTACTCGTCGGGACGTTCCAAACCAATACATCATCTCTGAAATTAGGATATTGACCCGTAAATCAGGTCTTGTGTTTAAAAGCTCGTTGCAAACGGGACACTTGTACTTGACTTGTTCATCCCAGAACTTAGTAATACAGGTTCTGCAGAAGTTGTGTCCACATGGTGTGGAAACTGGGCTGCTGAACACATCCAGACAGATGGAACATGAAAAGTTCTCTTCAGACCAGGAGGTGTTAGCAGAGGCCATTCCTAGACACAGACAACGAGGTTTATGTATTGAGCAATCCCATTATAATTTTTTGAATTCCATAACGGCAGTAGTGTTTTTAACATCTCTCAAAGTTGTTCTTCTTTACTCACCTTGATGTAGTTTCTGTCCGTCAGCGTATTTCAAAATGCGTTTTATTTTTCTCCTGACCGAGAGAACTGCTTCCACGTCGGGTGCTTTGGTTGATCTGAACCTTAAGTTTCGTTTCCTCTACCTGACGTCCTCTCCCCTCCTCTCCTAACCCCTGGCTCCTCCCCTAACCCCTGGCTCCTCCCACACGACACATGGCTGCACTGCGTTCATGCACTTTGCTAACTCCCTGAACAGGTTCTTCAACCGGTTTGACACCCAGGACTACACCGCCTCCTGTGAAGGCGCTGGTAGAACCCCAGCACCCACCCTTCACTCAGGAGGGTGTACAGCCACAGCTGGCCAGGTGCAAAATTGGCAAGGCCCCGGGGCCGGATGGCATCCCGGCAAGGGTGCATCCAAGATAATCACCCTCCCCCAGCCTGTCAGAGGCAAATGAGCTTGCTATAGCACGCCTGGCACGTGCAATAGTCGGTGTCCCTGACCATTCCCTTAGCCAATTCTTCAAATTACTCCCATCTTTCCACAGATATAGGGTAATGAACTGGAGAAAAGCCCAAAAAAAAAAGTTTAGTCCCCTCAGCTATCATAGCAGTGAACAAAAATATGTAGATTTTTCATCACTGTATATGGTTCATGTCATGTTTATTTCTGTCTACATGTTTTTCTGTGGAATTTGTGGGAAGAGGGTTTATCTGTTGTATATGTGGGGAAATAATTTATTTGATATCTGTGTGCTACAGTGTTGCTACACTGTGTTCTGTCTCTTCAAATGTATGCTGCCCTGAAACCAACTTGACTTTACTGTGTGAGAACAATTATCCCCTTGGGGACAAAAAAGAACCTGACTTACTAAATGACTACCTGTGTTGGCCTCTTCAAATGCGTTGATGTGTGTTCTCTTCTTTCTGGAGTTAAAAGAGAGCCGGTGCAAAACAAGCCATGTCCTGCTAACCGGTCAAACATCCCCATCTAGTGGCCGCTTGGCGCAACTGGTCCTCACTCTCTCAACACACTTGTCTGCATTCTGCAATCGCCGTCCCCTACTTCAGCCGCCCGGTGCCAGTTCTTCGTTTACTACACCTCAGTCAGTATCGGTCCTACCAGCGTTAAACTAAATCCAGTCCGTTTTCCCTGTCCTCCAGTAACCCTTTTCCCTCTTCTGAAGTTCTCCGTCCGTCACCCTGTTTACCCGTTGCCGAATCCTCGCCTGCCTGACTACACGCCTACCGCCGAGCCCCTGCCTGTCTCACTGCCCGTCTGTTACTGAACCCTCGCCTGCCTGACCACCGCTTGCCTAGCCCCGGCTTGTCGTTACCCCTTGTTCCAATAAACCCCATTTCCTTTCCACCCCGTCTCTGCCTCCCTGTCAAGCGTTTGGGTCCTCTCGTCCTGTCCCCATAACAACAACAAGAGACATTGTGGTGATAGTGGCGACTTGCGACTGGAACTTGGATTCATCGGTGTTGATGCTTCCCCAAATACTTTCAACCCTGATCCGATTATCAACAAACACAGACAGAGAGCCAAAAGCTGTTTATTGGCGCTACGCGGCTGTAGGAACTCTCTCCGATGCGCAAGCACACAATCACATGAAAGAGGAAGGAGTTAATGAATAACTAATTGTCTCGTCAGTTGACGAGGTTTAAACCCCGCCCGGATTCAGTTTCTTCTTCTTCTTGGGGTTTTACGGCGGTTGGCAATCCACAACTTGGTGCATTACCGCCCTCTTCTGATCCAGTTAATGAATCAAAACAAAAATATCCAAACACTCACTCCTTCACATCTTCTTTCTACTCTATATCCTATCATATAACCCTGTCTCTCTCAAAAAGCCAAACAATACTTTTATACAATTCCTCTTCACTAATCTTAAAATATTTTCCAAAGTATACTCCTGCATACCCAATTCTCTCAATTGATTTTTCATACTTTCCCTCCATCCCATAACCACTACAGTTCATTAAAACATGTTCCACTGTCTCCTCTACCTGGCACCCCTCACATAATCCAGTGGGGTGTTTTCCTATCAAATTCATTGTTTTATTTAGTGCACTGTGCCCCAACCTTAACCTTATCAAAATTTGTTCATCCTTCCTCTGACCACTACACCTTATTTTAACATTAACACTTTTTTTAATATTATATAAATATCTCCCTTTCTCCTCACTGTCCCATTTGTCTTGCCACATTTTGTTAACTTTTCCCCATATCAGGCTTTTAACTTCTGCCTTACTTAAACTGATATTCATTTCTACTTTTTCCTTCTCCAATGCCTTCTTCGCCATCTTATCGGCTTTCTCATTTCCCTTCACCCCTACATGAGCTGGAACCCATAAAAAATGTATTTGCCTCCCCTGCTGAACGATTCTCGTAATCGACTGTAGAACTTCATATAACAAACCTTGGCGACTACTTGAGTAAAACGACCGCATACTTGCCAAAACTGATGCTGAATCTGTACAGATCACAATTTTTTCCACTGTACTTGATTCCACCCATTTTAAAGCGACCAGCACCCCCAACATCTCCACTGTATACACGCTTAAATTATCTGATGTTCTTCTATTAAACTCTAATCTTTTTGATGGAACAGCTACTCCAAACCCTGTCACTCCTGTTTCAGGTTGTTTGGCCCCATCTGTAAAAACATGAACATACTCACTGTACTCTATAAGAAGATGTATATTAAAAACACTAGCCAGGTCTATCTGTCCTCTCTCTCTCTTCTTTATATCCAACACACACCAGTCCACCTCTGGCCACACCATCCTCCATGGCGGCATTATTGGATATACCACTGCTGGACTAAGCTTCAATTCACCCACACCAAACTCTTTCGCTATATCATTCCCCACCCGACCAAAAGGATTCCTCTCACACTTCCCATAAACCCAGCACTCTTTCAACACTCCTTTTGTGGGGTGAGACTCACTGTGCCCTCGCCGATTAGCCCAATAGTTCCCCATCAATTGTTTCCTTCTCAACTCCAGTGGCATGTCCCCCATGTCTACCTGCAGGGCAGGCACTGGTGATGATTTAAAGCCCCGCTGCATACCCTTAATGCCTTAGCCTGGATCACGTCCACTGGTGATGGTTTAAAGCCCCACTGCATACCCTTAATGCCTTAGCCTGGATCACGTCCAGCTGTCTCAAGAGAGACACTGCGGCTGACCCATACACTATACACCCATCATCAAACACAGATCTAATCATAGCTACATATATGGTCTTTAAAGCTGAACAGCTCGCTCCCCAATCCCTACCAGTCAAACATCTCATCACATTCATTACCTTTTTGCATTTATCCTCTATCTTCCTAATATGGTCTGCCCAGGTTACCCTAGAATCAAAAATAACTCCCAAATATTTAAATGATCCAACTCTTTCCCATACATCCTCAATTTCATCCCATCCTCAATTATTTTCCTTGTGAAAAATACGGTTTGAGTTTTCTCTACTGAAAATCTGCACCCCAGTCAAATCCCCACTCTGTCACCCCATCAACTGCAGACTGGACTTTACTAATAAAATGCATCACATTTCTTCCCCTTTTCCACAAAGCCCCATCGTCTGCAAACAGGGAACTTCCTATATCCTCTGGAACCTTTGAAAAAACATCATTTATCATGATTATAAACAATAAAGGACTAATTACACTTCCTTGGGGAGTGCCATTCCCCACCAGATACTTATTTGACATTTCAGATCCAATCCGGACTTGTATTTTCCTGTCAAACAAAAAATTCTTTATCCAGTTAAAAACCCTTCCACCTACTCCCATCTTGTACAACTTAATTCACAAACCTTCCTTCCACATCATGTCATATGCTTTTTCAATATCAAAAAACACTACCACCACTGACTCTGTGTTTGCCTGTGCTTTCCGTATCTCATCTTCAAGCCTTACCACTGCATCCATTGTGTGTCTCCCTTTTCTGAAACCACTTTGACCACTTTGTCAACAACCCTTTCTTCTCAAGCTCATACGTTAACCTTTCTGTCACCAATCTCTCCATTATTTTACATGTTCGACGTTAACGCTATTGGCCTATAACTAGAAGGTGTACCTGGATCTTTCCCTGGTTTCCTATCTGAATCACCACCGCTTCCTTCCATACACTTGGTAACTTTCCCTCCACCCATACTCTATTATATAGTTCTAACAATTTTACCATTCCTCTTTCTCCCAGATGTTTGAACGTTACATAGCTCACCTGATCTCCCCCTGGAGCTGAGGGCTCAGCTTTTTTAATTGCTCTCACAAGCTCTGCCATTGTAACTCCATCATCTATTTTCTCTAGTATCTACTCTCCTAACTAGCACATCAGGATAATTACTCAAAGTAACTTCTCTTCTCCTTCTCCCTTCCACTGTCAACTGATCAACACTATGCACCTCAGCAAAAGGTTTGGCCATCAAATCAGCCTTATCTTTATCACATATTGCAGTTTGCTCCTCTAAGGTAATCACTGGGTACTCCCACTCTCTTCTATCTCCTCCCATCTTCCTCATCATTCCCCACACTTCTCCTACCGGTGTAGTTCTTCCTATCTTACCACTAAACTGTCTCCAGCTTACCCTCTGTGTTCTCTTTGTACCTCTCTTTACCAGGGCCTGTGCCCTCTGATACTCCAGACTTTGTATTATGCTCTTTTAACTTTCTTAAATGCTTTGTTTCGGGCTTTAACTGCCTTGGAACCCTCCTCTGTCCACCAAGGAACTAACTTCCTATCCCTTCTGTTTTTACTTCTTGGAATGGATTTACTTGCTGCAGCAATAATTGCTGATGTAACACTGTTATTTACTGTATCTATATCTCCACTAGTATCAACTGAAACCATTACTTCTTCTCTTACCAACTTAAATGTACCCCATTCTGCTTTACTATACACCCATTTCTGACTTCCATTTCCAACATTCACTTCTCCTCTTCCTCCTACTGAACAAAGTAACACATAGTGGTCACTACCTAAAGATTTACCTGTCAAAACCTCCCAGTTACTGATCTCTGCCAAACTTACTGACACCAACGTCAGATCCAACACGGACTCATTACTTGTTCTTATATCCATCCTTGTCCCCCTCCCATCATTCAAACAAACAAGATTCTTGTCCTCCATTAACTCTTCAATCCCTTTTCCATTCGTGTCTGTGTGATTCCCTCCCCACATTGTGTTATGAGCATTGAAGTCTGCACACCATATTATCCTGTGTCTTTCTATACCTTTAATCCTAACTATCTTATCATTCTCTAACCTTTGACATGGATTATAGTAATTAACACCAACAGACTCCTCTCCCCCTCCCATACCTCCACCACTCTGCACTCTTGTTCCGTTCCTATTTCTAATACCCTGTATGATATACCTCGCTTAATAAATGTTACACACCCTCCACCAGCCCCTTCACCTTCACTCCTGTCTCTCCTTATACCTACATATCCATAAATAACTAAATCTAACACTGGTTTCAAAAACGTTTCTTGAATGCGTATTACTTGTGGTTTTCCTTTCATTTCTCTTAAAACATATTTAACCTCCCGGCCATTAGCCACCCAGCTCCTAGCGTTCCACTGTAGGGTTCTCACCATGGTTATGATGTCTTCTCACCGGCTCCTGACTACTCTGTGTATTTATCTCGGCTACCAAAGCCTCCCATTTGAACCCTTCCATCCCCAAATAATCCTTGGCTGCCTTAGCCATCGTCTGTATGCTCGTTGTCTTTGATGCGGAGTCTCTAGTGGAGTTCATCACTGCTGCCACAAACATCCCCACCTGCTTCTCATCTCCCCACACTTTGTTCCATCGTGCTGCTCTCCCACCGACTCCCTTGTCACTTCCCTTCCGCCCCCCAGGCTGCTACCATTCCCTGACTCTTAGCACCTTGCCTCTGTTTTACCACTTTCACTGCCTCTGCATAGGTCCCTTAGTCCAACACTTTAACCTTCTGAACTGCAACTTCCTCTTTCATTATTTCACAGCCTCCAAAGTGACGACATGTTCACCCCCACAACTACAACACTTTAACTTGGCCCCCTCACACTTCCCATACTCATGATCCCCTGAGCATTTCGCACACCCCCTCTTTTCCTTACAAATTTTAGCGATGTGCCAAAATCTTTGACACTGAAAGCACCTCATTGTGGTGTGACCACGCCCTAAACGGCTGGTTTAACCTGTGAGCACTGATTACTCAATGAGCAACAGGTGTGTCCCTCACCAAGCCCCAGAGTCCAATCAGACTCAGCAGGTGAGGCTGCTTCAACCGGCCGTCCTCCACACACACTCCCACGCTGACATGTGCTGAACAATATTTGACTAAACAAATCTAAATATGCTTACCGTTGCAGTTTGAACACACATCATTTTAATGCGTAACAATGATAAACACAATCCTGGATGAGCTAGAAAGGAGAGGAGAGATAGGAGAGAGGAGGAAGAGAAGAGAGAGGAAGGAGAGAGGAGAAACTAAGAGGAGAGGATGGAGAGGGGAGCTGACAAGACAAAGTCACGGTACTCACACACATTGGGGGAATCTTTACACATAGTCACTGTGAGCTTTGTATCGGTGTGTTGCACTTGTTGGGTTATGTAGGGTGGACATTAAAAGTAATTTACTGGCTCATCAGCTACAAACGTGTGCAGTTATTATGGGATTTTAATCTTTCCTTGAATCCCATCATGTGTAAAAGGGTTTTTAAGCAACGTAGTTGTTTTTGTTTTATCCCAATGATAAAGTACCTATTCTATTGAATACACATTTTACTGAGATTGTACCTATTCCTCTGAGAAGGTACCTATTCCACTGAATACATATTGTACTGAGAATGTTTCCAATCAACTGAATACATAATGTACTGAGGATGTACCTATTCTACTGAAAATGTACCTATTCCACTGAGTACATACTGTGAATGTACCTATTCCACGGAGCACATACTGAGAATGTACCTATTCCACTGAACACATATTAAACTGAGTTTGTATCTATTCCACTGAATACATACTGAGAATGTACCTAATACATTTTGTACTGATAATGTACCTATTCCGCTGAATATATATTGTACTGAGAATGTACCTATTCCACTGAATACATATTGTACTGAGAATGTACCTATTCCACTGAATATATATTGTACTGAGAATGTACCTATTCCACTGAATACATATTGTACTGATAATGTACCTATTCAAATGAATACATATTGTACTGATAATGTACCTATTCAAATGAATACATATTGTTCTGATAATGTATCTATTCTACTGAATACAGATTATACTAAGAATGTACCTATTCCACTGAATACATATTGTACTGAGAACATACCTATTCCACTGAATACATATTGTACTGAGAATATACCTATTCCACTGAATACATATTGTACTGAGAATGTACCTATTCCACTGAATATATATCGTACTGATAATGTAACTATTCCACAGAAGATGTCTCCATTCTATTTTTAGCCCATTTTTATTCAAATCTCAAGTTTACAAACATTGTATTGTGTTGTCAAACATGATTAAAAAAATAAACAAATACTATTATTTGGTGAAATCAACTAATGATAATGTTTTCAAAATCAATGTTTCACCTTATCTAATACATTTATTTTTTCATCAATTAAAAATATAAAAAAACATTCCAATAAAAGACATTGAACATTATAGTGTAGTCTTATAGGTTATAATGGGTTATATATATATTTTTATAGTAAACAGTTTTAATGGCTTAATGAATTATTCATTGTTAAATGACAGTGAAAAGTAAGATATGAATACAGTTTGATTATTTTATTACCAAACAAAAATCCTAGTCTGTTTGATTGACAGGTAAGATGATGAGGGGGGCGTAGTTGTTACCTACATAAACAGGGGGACCTGGGCTGAGGAATGGATAGAGAGGCTCACTGAAGGTGCAGCCAGTAGCAGAGTAGAGATGAACCCTGGCTTCCACATCATAGAAGGAGAGCAGACCCTCATCATAATCAACAAACACCCCCACCTTCTGGAGCCCAGGTCTCAGAGGGAGACGGACACAAGGGTCATCTTTAAATGCAAACTCATCCTTGCTGTAGAGAAGAGTCCAGTAACCCGTCTCAGGGGTCCCGCTGGACCCACCTTTTCTGTCAATGGACTCTCTGACCACTCCTAACCACCAATAAGTCTTGTCTTTAACCTGGACCTCAAAGTAAAATCTCCCTGAGGAGAATCTCTGCCTCGTGAGAACCCCTCCCCACCCTGTAAATCTCTTAGGGTTGTCTGGGAGTCTCTTCTCTACACCTCCATCATGTACCTGTTTCCCATCCTCAGACAGGATGAACTTGGGATGAGCTGTATCAGGATCCAGAGTCACATCTACTTCATACTGCTGGACCCTCTTCAGTTCAGCATCATGCAGCTTCTTCATCACCATGTTCAGTGTCTCCTGCAGCTGATCCATGGATCTCCTCAAGGTCCCTACGTATGACGGAGGACGGACCTCCACCGTGGTCCAGTCCCTGGTGGGTGGAGGATCCTTCAGGGATCTGAAGGTCTGGAGGAAGTGGAGGTGGTCTTCAGTGTGTGAGAGCTGCTTCACCTCTGAGCTTCTATTGGTCAGATCTTCTATTTCCTGCTCCAGCTCTTTGATGAGGTCTTCAGCTTGTTTCTCTGTGGATTTCAGTTTCTCTTTCACCATTTGGTTGAGATCATCCTGGCACTTTTCAATGCGGCGCTTCAGAGCAGTGAGGACCTGCACACCATCGGCTATCTCTCTGTCTGCGTCTGCTTTAAAGCGTTTAACTGTGTCTTTAATATCCTGAATATTTTTTTGTCTCTCCTGGATCAACTGCTTAACTTCAGCCTCTATCTTCCCCAGCTGGGCCGTCTTCACTTCATATTCCTCCTTTAGAGGAATAACAGGATGTGACTTGTGGTCTGTCTCTGTGCAGAACTGACACACACACACCTGTTCAGTCTGGCAGAAGAGCTCCAGAAGTCTGTCGTGTTTCTTACACATCCTGTCGTCCAGACGGTCCATAGGCTCGACCAGCCGATGTTTCTTCAGGCCTGCGACTCTATGGTGTGGCTCCAGGTGGGTTTGGCAGTAAGAGGTAAGACACACTAGGCAGGACTTCACGGCCTTCAGCTGGGTCCCAGTACAGACGTCACAGGGAACTTCTCCTGGTTCAACACAAGGCTGCTCTTTTACTCGTAGCGAAGTTCCAATCCGATCAACCATCTCTGAAATTAGGATATTGACCCGTAAATCAGGTCTTGTGTTGAAAAGCTCGTTGCAAACGGGACATTTGTACTTGACTTGTTCATCCCAGAACTTAGTAATACAGGTTCTGCAGAAGTTGTGTCCACATGGTGTGGAAACTGGGCTGCTGAACACATCCAGACAGATGGAACATGAAAAGTTCTCTTCAGACCAGGAAGTGTTAGCAGAGGCCATTCCTAGACACAGACAACAAGGTTTATGTATTGAGCAATACCATTATTCTTGTCATTCCATTATGGGAAGAGAGGTTTTAACTTCCCTCAAAGTTGTTCTTCTTTACTGACCTTGATGCTGTTTCAGTCCGTCAGCGTGTTTCAAAATGCGTTTTATTTTTCTCCTGAACGAGCGCACTGTCCCAGGTCGGTTGCTTCGGTTGATCTCCACCTTCAGTTTCGTTTCGTCAGCATGACGTCCTCTCCCCTCCTCCCCAAACCCCAGGCTCCTCCCCTAACCCCTGGCTCCTCCCCTAACCCCTGGCTCCTCCCCTAACCCCTGGCTCCGCCCCCACGACACTTGGCTGCAATGCATTCATGCGCTGCGTTGGCCTCTTCAAATGCGTTGATGTGTGTTCTCTTCTTTCTCTTCTTTCTGGAGTTAAGCGACCCGGGTTTCCGGGGCTTCCCCGAATACATTCTATCCAACCCCGATACAATTTTCAACAAACACAGACAGAGAGCAAAAAGCTGATTATTGGCGCTACGCTGCTGTAGGAACTCTCCCTGATGTGCACCCGCACGGCCGCACAATCACATGAAAGAAGAAGAAGGAGTTAATGAATAACTAATTGTCTCGTCCAAAGTAACGTTCTAACAGTTGACGAGGTTTAAACCCCGGATTAAGTTTCTTTTTTCCCGCTAATGATTGATCAGGTGTCGCGTCACTCATCAGTCAGCTGTCAATCACCTTGTCACTCACATGACCACGAGGACACCAGCTCAGCCAATCAGACTCCCTCTCCCGGACACAGAAACAATAACAAAACGTAGCAATGGTGTCGCCATCAAATAAAATAACAATGCAGTATAAAAAGTCATAAATGCAGGCTGTCATACATGATATGTATCACATTATGGGGCATGATTATCTTTGTGTCATGTTGTGTGTCGGTAGTCTGTAACCTGAAGCATATGGGGTTAGAACAGAGAAGGCATACCTATCCATGTTCTGAATCTTCTTCTGCTGGACCGAATACGTCTTGAAAGGTAACCAGTGAAAGCTGAGGAGGAGTCGGGGTCCAGACCGGGACCGGGACCGGGACCGGGACCGGGACCGGGTCCTGGGAGGGGAGCAGCGCTTATTATTATGGGATGTGAGGAGATGAAAGCCCAGCACATCACAGACTGAAGGCCTGAGACAGAGATGCAGACGGACGCCGTGGCGCGCTACACGGAGGAGGAGGAGGAGGAGGAGGAGGAGGGGGAGGAAGAGGAGGAGGAGGAGGAGGAGGAGGAGGAGGAGGAGACGGGCCGAGGATTTCTACTCCACCACCACCGTCATCCCCACGCCGGGCCTGCAGAGACCCCGCATCACCATCGTGCCGCGGCCCCCCTCCGGCCCCCCGGGGCCCAGGGCCGCCGGGGACCTGAGCTGCAAGTCCCCGGTCACCATAACGACCGTCTCCAGGGCCTCGTCCCCGGACCGGAGCCCCGGCGCCCGCTCCCCGGTCTCCGTCCTCTCCGTCAGCAGGAAGTCCAACATCACCACCACCGAGGACAACCGGATCCACATCCACCTGGGCCCCGCCGGGCCGCGCCCGGGGGAGGGGCCCGGGGGGGCGGGGCTGAGCGTCCGGACGCTGGGCGTGGCCGAGGGGAGGGAGACCTCCACGGGGACGGTCCTCCGGTCCCCTCGCCAGGCCGGCGCCACGGCGACGGGGAAGATGACGAGCAGCATCACCATCACGCCCATCACCTCGGCAACCTGCCGGCCCACGCAGCCGCCGGTGAGTACCCCCCGTGACCTGTGACCCCCGCTGCGTGACCTGTGACCCCCGCTGTGTGACCTCTGACCCCCGCTGGGTGACCTGTGACCCCCGCTGGGTGACCTGTGACCCCCGCTGGGTGACCTCTGACCCCCGCTGGGTGACCTGTGACCCCCGCTGGGTGACCTGTGACCCCCGCTGGGTGACCTGTGACCCCCGCTGGGTGACCTGTGACCCCCGCTGGGTGACCTGTGACCCCCGCTGGGTGACCTGTGACCCCCGCTGGGCGACCTGTGACCCCCGCTTGGTTCCCTCTGGTCTCTGATTGGACGGTTCCTCTCCCGGTTGGTAGAGAGGCTCAAGCGCGACTGGGTACCGTTTTTGTTTCTTAGAGCACATTCATCTGAACTGTTTACTGGCAGATGGGTCTGAAGGGTTTCTGATGGTATGAAGGGGCGTGTGTTCCCTATAGAGCAGCTGACCTCTTCCCACTACTCATGTTGACATGTGTTCATGCATGACGTTCAATTCTAGTCCATTTTATTCTTATAGCCCTTCATCCCAGGTACAGCCTCAGAGAGCTGAACAGGCCGTGTGTTTATGAACCGTATTGAACGGCCGTTGAGTCCTCGCTGTAGATCAGATGAATGAGTGACTGTCACTCGCTCCCCTGACAGAGCTTCACTGGGCACACCGTTACGTCATTTACATTTAGGACCTTTAGCAGACGCTTTCATCCGGAGCGACTTACAATAAGTGTTTTCGTCATAAGAAAGTAAAACAATAAATCTCAGTCGGTACGATAAGGATGTTCATAATACCATGTGCCAATCACCAACAATCACTAGGTTAACCCGTTCCCCGTGTTCAACAGAGATAGCTAGGATAAGCTGCTGCATAACTAAGTACTATAGCTCAATACAACACACAATAAGTGCGTACATTAAGTGCCAGGATGTACAACATACAACAAGTCGGAGGGGAGGGGCTTGAGACCTCTCTGCACAGCCAGCCCTGCTGGGCGGAGTCTAGGAGTTCACCTGCAGAGTCCAGGTGACCTCTGACCAGGAGAGTCTTGGGTCTTGTTCAGCCGGTGAGGGACTCTCCTGTCCTCAAATCGGTCAGTGGTCGTCTGAACGCGGTCCTGAGTGGTGAACAGGCCCCGCCCCCAGGCCCTCCCCCTGACCACACCGCCAGTCACCCTCCTGACCGTCGGTCGGTGTCGTGTGTTCGATCCCCAGGCCGGCGCCACGTCCCGGATCCCGATGTCCAGGGGCCTGAAGACCTCTGCCAAGGCGGGCGCGGCCGTCGCCACGGTAACAAGGATGGAGTCGCGCTCCGAGGGTCAGCTGATGAAGATCGAGCTGAGGAGGTCGGCCGGGTGTGGCCCCGCCTCCTCGTCGGGCGGGAAGAGCTGAGCATCTCCGTGGCGACAGCGTCTGGTCACGCGGACGACAAGATGTCCGCCGGACCCCTCGGCCTAGTGGGCGGGGCTTAGAGCCAACCGCATTTAGTGGAATAAAAACCAGGTTATTTTATGGATATTATTGTTGAATGATGATTTTTATCGATGTTATTTTAATTAGCAGGCGAAGCTGTCGACTCATTTGCATGGTTTAAGAGGACTCAAAGCACTGGTTATTCTGAACTACACGTGCCTTGACTGTAATGCCTTCTCGTTGGGGACGGCCAGCTAGAGTAAATTTTAATATAACTCACATTTATACCATGTGTTTATTTATCCGCTGCTTCCCGAGGATTCTAATCACTGAATGATCGTGTATGGAGAGTGTGATGTACACTCTCTCATGTTTCTGTCCATAATAAACAATATTTATCTCTACAGTAACACTTTCTAGGCATTACTTGGAATTCCTCGATTTTAGAAAACCTCAATAAAAGATAAAGTATAGTATTCTGCAAGATTAACAATTTCTGCCATTTATTGAGAAGAGGCAACCGTCACAACAGTCGTCCAATAAGTAATCTCTTTCAGTTTTCTAATTTTTGCTAAATATTTAATAATCACAGCTCTGCATGCACATATGCATATCTTTAATTCTACATTTTGGGCTTGCCATGGCAATTAAATGTTTCTCATTCCAAAGCCCCTTTGGAGGGGGAGAGAGAGAGAGAGAGAGAGAGAGAGAGAGAGAGAGAGAGAGAGAGAGAGAGAGAGAGAGAGAGAGAGAGAGAGAGAGAGAGAGAGAGAGAGAGAGAGAGAGAGAGAGAGAGAGAGAGAGAGAGAGAGAGAGAGAGAGAGAGAGGCCTACTCTACCTAACAGGAGGTTCAGAAGGCCGTTATAATCTGCCCTTAAACTGGAAGTCATATATATGTGTGGGTGAATAGATGTACGACAATTCAAAACACATATGTAGAAAAATGTAAAGTTATATATCTCTATATTTTTGTTATAAAGACTGAAATAAACCAGTCGAGGGAGTGAATGGGAGTACGCCTCCGGCTTTTTCAGGTATTTTCTTTTGTAAAGTTTGCATCGTTTGAAGAACTACAGTACCCCCTGGCGGTTAAAGTGGGACACACACACACACACACACACACACACACACACACACACACACACACACACACACACACACACACACACACACACACACACACACACACACACACACACACACACACACACACACACACACACGATGATTCCATTGATCCCACAATGCCCAACAGGTGTGCAGCCCCCCCCCCCCCCCCCCCAGCCCCAGAGTCCACTCAGTCTGACTCGGGCCAGGTGAGGCTGCTGAGACCAGCCACCAGCAGAACACACTCCCACAATATTATACTGAGAATGTACCTATTCCACTGAGTACACATTGTACTGAGAATGTACCTATTCCACTGAGTACACATTGTACTGAGAATGTACCTATTCCACTGAGTACACATTGTACTGAGAATGTATATATTCTACTGAATACATATTGTACTGAGAATGTACCTATTCCACTGAGTACACATTGTACTGAGAATGTATATATTGTACTGAATACATATTGTACTGAGAATGTACCTATTCCACTGAGTACCCATTGTACTGAGAGTGTACCTATTCCACTGAATATATATATGTCCCCATTCTACTTTTAGTACGTTTTTATTCAAATCTCAAAAGTTTACAAACATTGTATTGTGTTGTCGAACATGATTCAAAAAATAATAAACAAATATTACTGTTTGGTTAAATCAACTTATGATAATGTAATCAATATCAATGTTTCACCTTATCTAAAAATTTTTTTTTTCATTAATTAAAAATATAAAAAAACATTCAGATAAAAGACATTGAACATTATAGTGTAGCCTTATAGGTTATAATGGGTTATATTTTTTATAGTACAGTATTAGTGGCTTAATGAATTAGTCCTTAAATGACAGTGAAGAGGAAGATTTGAATACAATTCTCACAGATCTCACATAGTAGAGATTCTAATTCAGGAAACAACATTAGTTGTTCGGGTCGTTTGATTATTTTATTACCAAACAAAGGTCCTAGTCTGTTTGATTGACAGGTGAGATGATGAGGGGGGGGGAGTTGTTACCTTGATAAACAGGGGGACCTGGATGGAGGAATGGATAGAGAGGCTCACTGAAGGTGCAGCCAGTAGCAGAGTAGAGATGAACCCTGGCTTCCACATCATAGAAGGAGACCAGACCCTCATCATAATCAACAAACACCCCCACCTTCTGGAGCCCAGCTCTCAGAGGGACACAGACAGTAGGGTTATCAACAAATACCAACACATCCTGGTTGTAGAGAAGAGTCCAGTAACCCGTCTCAGGGGTCAACTCTGTCCGACCTTTTCTGTTGATGGACTCTCTGGCCACTCCTAACCACCATAGAGGCTTGTCTTTAACCTGGACCTCAAAGTAAAATCTCCCTGAGGAGAAGCTCTGCCTCGTGAGAACAAATACATACTGTGTAAATCTCTTAGGGTTGTCTCGGAGTCTCTTCTTAATCTTTACACCTCCATTATGTACTCGTTTCCCATCCACAGACACGGTAAGCCAGGGATTAGCTGTATCAGGATCCAGAGTCACATCTACTTCATACTGCTGGACCCTCTTCAATTCAGGATCACCAGACTTCTTCATCTCCATGTTCAGTGTCTCCTCCAGCTGATCCAGGGATCTCCTCAAGGTCCCTACGTATGACGGAGGACGGACCTCCACCGTGGTCCAGTCCCTGGGGGGTGGAGGATCCTTCAGGGATCTGAAGGTCTGGAGGAAGTGGAGGTGGTCTTCAGTGTGTGAGAGCTGCTTCACCTCTGAGCTTCTATTGGTCAGATCTTCTATTTCCTGCTCCAGCTCTTTGATGAGGTCTGCAGCTTGTTTCTCTGTGGATTTCAGTTTCTCTTTAACCATTTGGTTGAGATCATCCTGCCACTTTTCAATGCGGCGCATCAGAGCAGTGAGGACCTGCACACCATCAGCTATCTCTCTGTCTGCGTCTACTTTGATGCGTTTAACTGTGTCTTTAATCTCCTGAATATTTTTTTGTCTCTCCTGGATCAACTGCTTAACTTCAGCCTCTATCTTCCCCAGCTGGGCCGTCTTCTCTTCATATTCCTCCTTTAGAGGTATAACAGGATGTGACTTGTGGTCCGTCTCTGTGCACAACAGACACACACACACCTGTTCAGTCTGGCAGAAGAGCTCCAGAAGTCGGTCGTGTTTCTTACACATCCTGTCGTCCAGACGGTCCATAGGCTCGACCAGCCGATGTTTCTTCAGGCCTGCGACTCTATGGTGTGGCTCCAGGTGGGTTTGGCAGCAAGAGATAAGACACACTAGGCAGGACTTGACGGCCTTCAGCTGGGTCCCAGTACAGACGTCACAGGGAACTTCTGCTCGTTCAACCCAAGGCTGCTCTTTTACTCGTAGGGACGTTCCAAACCGGTCAACCATCTCTGAAAAGAGGACATTGACCCGTAAATCAGGTCTTGTGTTGAAAAGCTCGTTGCAAACGGGACATTTGTACTTGACTTGTTCATCCCAGAACTTAGTAATACAGGTTCTGCAGAAGTTGTGTCCACACGGTGTGGAAACTGGGCTGCTGAACACATCCAGACAGATGGAACATGAAGAGTTCTCTTCAGACCAGGAAGTGTTAGCAGAGGCCATTCCTAGACACAGACGACAAGGTTTATGTATTGAGCAATCCCATTATTCTTGTCATTCCATAATGGGAAGAGAGGTTTTAACTTTTCTGAACGTTGTGCTGTTTTACTCACCTTGTCGTTGTTCCTTTCTGCCAGACAATCTTTTCCGAAATGGATCTTATTTTTCTCCTGAACAAGAATACTGCTTCCACGTCAGGTGGGTTTGGTTTCTCTGAACGTTTTGTTTCCTCAACATGTCGTCCTCTCCTTCCGCCCCTAACACCTGGCTCCTCCCCCAACTCCTGGCTCCGCCCCCACGGTCAAAGTTCATTGACATACCGTTTCAACTTTCCCACTGTGACCTCGCCTGAATTCATGCATTGCGTGAGGTTCTTCAAATGCCTTGATGTATGTTCTCCTCTTCTGTGTTGACCTAAAAGAGACCCTGAGGAACACGTCATACATTGTGTTGATTTAGTGGTGAATTGCGACTGTGACTCATCGGTGTTGATCTATATGGGTTCCCTGGGCTTCCCCGAATACTTTTTATCCAACCCCGATCAAATTAAACTGAAACACACAGAGAGCAAAGTGTGTGTGTGTGTGTGTTAGCAGAGGCCATTCCTAGACACAGACAACAAGGTTTATGTATTGAGCAATACCATTATCGTTGTCATTCCATAATGGGAAGACAGGTTTTAACTTCCCTCAAAGTTGTTCTTCTATACTGACCTTGATGCTGTTTCTGTCCGTCAGCGTGTTTCAAAATGCCTTTTATTTTTCTCCTGATCGAGCGCACTGTCCCAGGTCGGTTGCTTCGGTTGATCTGAACCTTCAGTTTCGTTTCGTCAACATGACGTCCTCTCCCCCATAGATATATATAGATACATATATCTATGCTCTCCCCTCCTCCCCTAACCCTTGGCTCCTCCCCTAACCCCTGGCTCCGCCCCCAAGACACTTGGCTCAGGCTGCAATGCATTCATGCGCTGCTTTGGCCTATTCAAATGCGTTGATGTGTGTTCTCTTCTTTCTCTTCTTTCTGGAGTTAAGTGGCCCGGGTTTCCGGGGCTTTCCGGGGCTTTCCCGAATACTTTCTATCCAACCCCGATACAATTTTCAAAAAACACAGACAAATAGCAAAAAGCTGTTTATTGGCGCTACGCTGCTGTACGCTGCTGTGATTGTGCACGCGCACAATCACATGAAAGAAGGAGTTAATGAATAACTAATAGTCTCGTCCAAAGTAACATTCTGACAGTTAACGAGGTTTAAACCCCGGATTCAGTTTATTTTTTCCCGCTAATGATTGATCAGGTGTCGCATCACTCATCAGTCAGCTGTCAATCACCTTGTCACTCACATGACCACGAGGACGCCAGCTCAGCCAATCAGACTCCCTCTCCCGGACACAGAAACAATAACAAAACGTACCAATGGTGTCGCCATCAAATAAAATAACAGTGCAGTATAAAAAGTCATAAATGCAGGCTACTTCATGATATGTATCACATTATGGGGCATGATTATCTTTGTATCATGTTGTGTGTCGGTAGTCTGTAACCTGAAGCATATGGGGTTAGAACAGAGAAGGCATACCCATCCATGTTCTGAATCTTCTTCTGCTGGACCGAATACTTCTTGAAAGGTAACCAGTGAAAGCTGAGGAGGAGTCGGGGTCCAGACCGGGACCGGGACCGGGACCGGGTCCTGGGAGGGGAGCAGCGCTTATTATTATGGGATGTGAGGAGATGAAAGCCCAGCACATCACAGACTGAAGGCCTGAGACAGATGCAGACGGACGCCGTGGCGCGCTACACGGAGGAGGGGGAGGAGGAGGGGGAAGAGGGGGAGGAGGGGGAGGAGGAGGGGGAAGAGGGGGAGGAGGAGGAGGAGGAGGAGGACCAGAAGCCTTCCTTCTGGTCTCTGAGTGGACGGTTCCTCTCTCGGTTGGTAGAGAGGCTCAAGCGCGACTGGGTACCGTTTTTGTTTCTTAGAGCACATTCATCTGAACTGTTTACTGGCAGATGGGTCTGAAAGGTTTCTGATGGTATGAAGGGGCGTGTGTTCCCTATAGAGCAGCTGACCTCTTCCCACTACTCATGTTGACATGTGTTCATGCATGACGTTCAATTATAGTCCATTTTATTCTTATAGCCCTTCATCCCAGGTACAGCCTCAGAGTGCTGAACAGGCCGTGTGTTTATGAACCGTATTGAACGGCCGTTGAGTCCTCGCTGTAGATCAGATGAATGAGTGACTGCCGCTCGCTCCCCTGACAGAGCTTCACTGGGCACACCGTTACGTCATTTACATTTAGGACCTTTAGCAGACGCTTTTATTCAAAGTGACTAAGAATAAGTACATTTGTGATAAGAAGGTGAATCTCTGTCGGTACTATAAGGATGTTCATAATACCAAGAGCCAATCACCAACAATCACTAGGTTAACCCGTTCCCCGTACTCAACAGAGATAGCTAGGATAAGCTGCTACATAACTAAGTACTATAGCTCAATACAACACACAATAAGTGCGTACATTAAGGGCCAGGATGTACAACATACAACAAGTCGGAGGGGAGGGGCTTGAGGCCTCTCTGCACAGCCAGCCCTGCTGGGCGGAGCCTGGGAGTTCACCTGCAGAGTCCAGGTGACCTCTGACCAGGTGAGTGGTGAACAGGCCCCGCCCCCAGGCCCTCCCCCTGACCACACCGCCCGTCACCCTCCTGACCGTCGGTCGGTGTCGTGTGTTCGATCCCCAGCCCGGCGCCGCATCCCGGATCCCGATGTCCAGGGGGCTGAAGACCTCCGCCAAGGCGGGCGCGGCCGTCGCCACGGTAACCAGGATGGAGTCGCGCTCCGAGGGTCAGCTGATGAAGATCGAGCTGAGGAGGTCGGCCGGGTGTGGCCCCGCCTCCTCGTCGGGCGGGAAGAGCTGAGCGTCTCCATGGCGACAGCGTCTGGTCACGCGGACGACAAGATGGCCGCCGGACCCCTCGGCCTAGTGGGCGGGTCACGCGGACGACAAGATGGCCGCCGGACCCCTCGGCCTAGTGGGCGGGGCTTAGAGCCCACCGCATTTAGTGGAAAAAAAACCAGGTTATTTTATGGATATTATTGTTGAATGATGATTTTTATCAATGTTATTTTATTTAGCAGGCGAAGCTGTCGACTCATTTGCATGGTTTAAGAGGACCCAAAGCACTGGTTATTCTGAACTACACGTGCCTTGAATGTAATGCCTTCTCGTTGGGGACGGTCAGCTAGAGTATATTTTAATATAACTCACATTTATACCGTGTGTTTATTTATCTGCTGCTTCCCGAGGATTCTAATCACTGAATGATCGTGTGTGGAGAGACTGATGTACACTCTCATGTTTCCGTCCATAATAAACAATATTTATCTCTACAGTAACACTTTCTAGGCATTACTTGGAATTATTCGATTTTAGAACACCTCAATGAAAGATAACGTAAAGTAGTATTAACATTTTCTGCCATTTATTGATATGAGCCCACCGTCACAACAGTCGTCCAATAAGTAATCTCTTTCCGTTTACTCATTTTTTCAAAACATTTAATAATCACAGCTATATCTTTAATTCTGCATTTTGGGCTTGCCATGGCAATGAAATATTTCCATTCCAAAGCCCCTAGAGAGAGAGAGAGAAAGAGAGAGAGAGAAAGAGAAAGAGAAAGAGAAAGAGAAAGAGAAAGAGAGAGAGAGAGAGAGAGAGAGAGAGAGAGAGAGAGAGAGAGAGAGAGAGAGAGAGGTGCTTTAGCACTGGATGACTAATACCAAAAAGGTCACGAAGAGTGCTCACCAATCAAGGGCTCGAAGCCGCCGACAGGACAGCCGTCGCCACAGGATGAGGAGCAGCGACATGTAGTATCGGGCAAACGTACATGATGAGGACCATGTAGCCGTGGAGCAAATGTCCTGAAGTGGAACCCCCTTCAAGGCAGCCCATGAAGTAGCCATACTCCTGGTAGAGTGGCACTTAACGGCCAAGGGAGCCCCTGTGCCCTATAGGCATTCAAGACCACATCCACAACCCAGTGGGAGAGTCTCTGTTTCGACAGGGCAGCCCCCTTCCTGCAGCCCCCGTAACAGACAGAGGTTATCTGTCTTACGCAAGCTGGTTGTCGCTTCAACGTATGCCCTAAGCGCCCGCACCGGGCACAATAGGTCTGACACTCTTTCTGCACCCCCTGGAGAGCCTAGGGGATTGAAAGCAGCCAACTCGATTGATTGGTTCACATGATGGGGAGACAATCGTTTGGGTAGGAAGGATGGGTTCGGCCAGAGCACCACTCCTGACCCATCTGCGTGCCAGCGCAAACATGCCTGGCTCACTGACAAGGCATGGAGTCCACCCACCCGTTTTGCAGTCGCAATGGCAAGGAGTAATGCCGTCTTCATGGACAGCCGCGTCAGGTCTGCCTGACTTAGTGGCTCAAATGGGGGCAGACATAAGGACCTCAGAGCTACTTGTAGGTCCCATGATGTTGCCCTCAGGGTTCATGGTGGTTGAAGCCTCTGGGCTCCCTTCAGAAACTTCCTGATTAGGTA
Source organism: Gadus chalcogrammus (assembly GCF_026213295.1). NCBI lineage: Eukaryota > Metazoa > Chordata > Actinopteri > Gadiformes > Gadidae > Gadus > Gadus chalcogrammus. Next base: position 144,724 of record NC_079432.1, read on the forward strand.
GTGGGGCCCTACCGTCTGGTTATCCACCCTTGCGTGTGTGGCCGAGATCGCGGCCATATAAACGCGCAGGGTAGATGCAGCTCTTCTGAAAACTAGCCGCCAATTAATGCTCTAAGCAAATTAAAGCAAAGGGTAGAAAGGTGAAATCGGCTGCCGCGCTAGCCGACGGATAGTCGACTATGCGTAGCCTACACACTTTACTCACCCCTGCCGAAATCAAACAAATTGCAAGTCGCAGCCCTTGGTGGACGAAGTCAAATCGAGGCACCAACCCTTGGGTTACAAGGCTACTTGCGACAAGCTAATATGGTATCTCTTACAACAAACAATGTTTGTGTGTCCTGCTAGTACGCTACCGCGAGAAAATAGAAGGAGCAGAACCTCGGGTGACTCCGGAATATATAGACTTTCTCGGGTCACCCAGGTGTCACAGGTGACTTTTTTGGTATAATTACTCGACCTGCGCATGCGCGAGATGGAACATCCAGTGCTAAAGCACCGCCTCTGGCGGTCAGTAGGAATGAAATAGAACACACACACGATGATTCCATTGATCCATTGATCCCTCAATGCCCAACAGGTGTGCAGCCCCCCCCCCCCCCCGGAGTCCACTCAGTCTGACTCGGGCCAGGTGAGGCTGCTGAGACCAGCCACCAGCAGAACACACTCCCACAATATTATACTGAGAATGTACCTATTCCACTGAGTACACATTGTACTGAGAATGTACCTATTCTACTGAGCACACATTGTACTGAGAATGTACCTATTCTACTGAATACATATTGTACTGAGAATGTACCTATTCTACTGAATACATATTGTACTGAGAATGTACCTATTCTACTGAATACATATTGTACTGAGAATGTACCTATTCTACTGAATACATATTGTACTGAGAATGTACCTATTCTACTGAATACATATTGTACTGATAATGTATATATTCTACTAAATACATATTGTACTGAGAATGTAACTATTCCACAGAAGATGTCCCCATTCTGCTTTTAGTACATTTTTATTCAAATCTCAAAAGTTTACAAACATTGTATTGTGTTGTCAAACATGATTCAAAAATAATAAAGGAATATTACTATTTGGTTAAAACAACTAATAATGATGTTATCAAAATCAATGTTTCACATTATCTGAATAAATTCTTTTCATTAATTAAAATTATAAAAAAACATTCAGATGAAAGACATTGAACATCATAGCGTAGTCTTATAGGTTATAATGGGTTATATTTTTAGTACAGTGTTAATGGCTTAATGAATTACTCCTTAGATGACAATGAAGAGTACGATATGAATACAGTTCTCTCAGACCTCCCATAGTAGAGATTCTTATTCAGGAAACAACATTAGTTGTTTTGGTTGTTTGATTATTTTATCACCAAACAAAGGTCCTAGTCTGTTTGATTGACAGGTGAGATGATGAGGGGGGCAGAGTTGTTACCTCCGTAATCACTGAAACCTGGGCTGAGGAGTGGATAGAGAGGCTCACTGAAGGTGCAGCCAGTAGCAGAGTAGAGATGAACCCTGGCTTCCACATCATAGAAGGAGACCAGACCCTCATCATAATCAACAAACACCCCCACCTTCTGGAGCCTAGCTTTCAGAGGGAGACGGACATCAGGGTCATCTCTAAATACCAAACCATCCTGGTAGCAGAGAAGAGCCCAGTAACCGTTCTCAGGGGTCAACTCTGTCCGACCTTTTCTGTCGATGGACTCTCTGACCACTCCTAAAGACCAGAGAGTCTTGTCTTTAACCTGGACCTCAAAGTAAAATCTCCCTGAGGAGAAGCTCTGCCTCGTGAGAACAAATGTACACCCTGTAAATCTCTTAGGGTTGTCTGGGAGTTTCTTCTCTAAACCTCCATGTACTTGTTTCCCATCCTCAGACAGGATGAGCCAGGGATGAGCTGTATCAGGATCCAGAGTCACATCTACTTCATACTGCTGGACCCTCTTCAGTTCAGCATCACGCAGCTTCTTCATCTCCATGTTCAGTGTCTCCTCCAGCTGATCCAGGGATCTCCTCAAGGTCCCTACGTATGACGGAGGACGGACCTCCACCGTGGTCCAGTCCCTGGGGGGTGGAGGATCCTTCAGGGATCTGAAGGTCTGGAGGAAGTGGAGGTGGTCTTCAGTGTGTGAGAGCTGCTTCACCTCTGAGCTTCTATTGGTCAGATCTTCTATTTCCTGCTCCAGCTCTTTGATGAGGTCTTCAGCTTGTTTCTCCGTGGATTTCAGTTTCTCTTTAACCATTTGGTTGAGGTCATCCTGGCACTTTTCAATGCGGCGCATCAGAGCAGTGAGGACCTGCACACCATCAGCTATCTCTCTGTCTGCATCTGCTTTGATGCGTTTAACTGTGTCTTTAATCTCCTGAATATTTTTTTGTCTCTCCTGGATCAACTGCTTAACTTCAGCCTCTATCTTCCCCAGCAGGGCCGTCTTCACTTCATATTCCTCCTTTAGAGGCATAACAGGATGGGACTTGTGGTCCGTCTCTGTGCAGAACCGACACACACACACCTGTTCAGTCTGGCAGAAGAGCTCCAGAAGTCGGTCGTGTTTCTTACACATCCTGTCTTCCAGACGGTCCATAGGCTCGACCAGCCGATGTTTCTTCAGGCCTGCGACTCTATGGTGTGGCTCCAGGTGGGTTTGGCAGTAAGAGGTAAGACACATTAGGCAGGACTTCACTGCCTTCAGCTGGGTCCCAGTACAGACGTCACAGGGAACTTCTCCTGGTTCAACACAAGGCTGCTCTTTTACTCGTAGGGACGTTCCAATCCGATCAACCATCTCTGAAAAGAGGATATTGACCCGTAAATCAGGTCTTGTGTTGAAAAGCTCGTTGCAAACGGGACATTTGTACTTGACTTGTCCATCCCAGAACTTAGTAATACAGGTTCTGCAGAAGTTGTGCCCACATGGTGTGGAAACTGGGCTGCTGAACACATCCAGACAGATGGAACATGAAAAGTTCTCTTCAGACCAGGAAGTGTTGGCAGAGGCCATTCCTAGACACAGACAACAAGGTTTATGTATTGAGCAATACCATTATTCTTGTCATTCCATTACGGGAAGAGAGGTTTTAACTTCCCTCAAAGTTGTTCTTCTTTACTGACCTTGATGCTGTTTCTGTCCGTCAGCGTGTTTCAAAATGCGTTTTATGTTTCTCCTGAACGAGCGCACTGTCCCAGGTCGGTTGCTTCGGTTGATCTGAACCTTCAGTTTCGTTTCGTCAACATGACGTCCACTCCCCTCCTCCCCAACCCCTGGCTCCTCCCCTAACCCCTGGCTCCGCCCCCAAGACACTTGGCTGCAATGCATTCATGCGCTGCGTTGGCCGATTCAAATGCGTTGATGTGTGTTCTCTTCTTTCTCTTCTTTCTGGAGCCGGGTTTCCGGGGCTTCCCCGAATACATTCTATCCAACCCCGATGCAATTATCAACAAACACAGACAGAGAGCAAAAAGCTGATTATTGGCGCTACGCTGCTGTATGATATGATATGAACTTTATTCGTCAGCTGGTGCTGAAATTTGTCTTGCGACCCAGCAGCCGTTGCATGTTTAAACAGAAAACATGAATTACACACATTGACATGACACATTGAAACACAACAAATGTACATTCATGGGTACAGATAGTCGAGAGCACATTGTCCACCACTTCGCCTGTCTCCGGTTTAGCATCAAAGTCGATTGATGGACAAAATACTTTTTTAGTCTAACCTTCTTGAAAAGTGGTACCTCGTATCTCCTTCCTGAGGGCAATAACCTGTATTCACTATACAAAACATGATTAGTGTTTGAGGTGATGTTTTTTGCCAACCTCAGCATGCTGTTGTCATACATGGAAGCATACAGCTCCTGAAGTGGTTGTCCAACAATCTTTGAACAAATGTTTAGTTGTTGTAACATTTGTGACTTTAGGGCTACAGACAGACATCCATACCAGGTGGTACTGCAGTACTGAAGAACACTCATAATGACAGAAGTGAAAAACAAAAGAAGAATCCTTCTACTGGCACCAAAAGATCTTAAACGGCGAAGGAAATAGATTCTTTGCTTTGTTTTCTTACACACTGATTCAATCTGATCTTTCCATGAAAGAAGATGGTCTATTGCTACTCCTAGGTATGTGTATGAACATACCTGATCGATCTGTTCACTATGAATAGTAATAGGAGATTTGCATATCTCCAGTGGTGCACCAAAAACAATCTCTTCTGTCTTTTTTGTGTTTATGATGAGAGCGTTGTTATCACTCCATTCAACCACCTTATTTACTCTCTGCTGGTGCAGTCCAGGGTCACTGAAACTATTTAAAAGAGAAATTAAAACTGTGTCGTCAGAGTACTTTAGAATGTACTGATCTGGTCCTTTGCTCCTACCCTCAGACAGACATTCTTCAGTACGACAACTGTCAGTATAAAGAGTGAAGAGTACAGCTGAGCTTACACAACCCTGTGGAGCGCCAACATTTGTAGTTAATGCTGAGGAAAGGGTTCTGTTCACCTTTACTCTCTGTACTCTGTTGGTTAAGAAACATGCATACCAGTGAATCAAATATGGATTCAGTTCTAACTGGACCATCTTTGACACCAATATATCAGACTGTATCGTGTTGAAGGCTGAAGAAAAGTCCAAGAACAACACCCTTGCATAGTTGTCTTTAGACTGATCTAGATGTTTTGTAATCAGGTGGACCAGTGTGGCGACCGCATCCTCTGTACCGCAGCCAGGGGCGTTGCGAGGTAGTGTGGGGGCCCCAAGCAAGAATTCTTAGGGGGCCGATTGTTGACGGGGGGGGGGGGGGGGGGGGGGGGGTGAAGACGTGGCCGATGGATGATCTTTTTTTTTTTCTTTTTTTTTTTGGGGGGGCCTTTTGGGGGCCCTAGTAGTGGCCCGGGGCCCCAAGCAATTGCCTGGTATGCCTAATGTGACGCGGCGCCTCTGACCGCAGCCCTTTTTATAAGCAAACTGACAGGGGTCAAGTTTCTCTTTGGTTAAACTAACAAGATATCGTAGCAGTATTCTTTCAAGTGATTTCATGATCACTGAAGTGAGGGCTATGGGTCTATAATCCTTATGCTCTTTTGGACTTCGGATTTTTGGTAGTGGTTTTATGTAGGAGGTTTTCCAAGACAGAGGGATTGTGTGTGTGTCTACAGAGGTTTGGAATATAGGTTGCCACACTGGAGCCAGCTCAGATGCAAAGTTCTTGAGGAGGAAAGCACTGCACTCATCTGGCCCATTAGCTTTCCCTGTATTGGTACACCGAAACACCCTTCTCACATCCTCTTTAGTGATGGTAATTCTGTCTGAGGGGGCAGGTATTACGGCCTTAAGTATCTCAGTGCACTTTGAGGAATTATCTAATGATTCAAATCTAGCAAAGAATGTGTTTAGGTCATTGCTTAAGGCACCTGAGAGTATGGGGAGAGTATGAACTCTCCCCGATGTGCACAGTGCACACGCATCACATGAAAGAAGAAGGAGTTAATGAATAACTAATAGTTTCGTCCAAAGTAACATTCTAACAGTTGACGAGGTTTAAACCCCGGATTCAGTTTCTTCCTTCCCGCTAATGATTGATCAGGTGTCGCGTCACTCATCAGTCAGCTGTCAATCACCTTGTCACTCACATGACCACGAGGACACCAGCTCAGCCAATCAGACTCCCTCTCCCGGACACAGAAACAATAACAAAACGTACCAATGCGTGTCGCCATCAAATAAAATAACAGTGCATTATAAAAAGTCATAAATGCAGGCTATCTTTGTATGCTTTCTATCTTACTTGAAGAAACGGTAACCTCAACTGAAGCCTCAACCTTGAAAAGATCACGGTAAGTGAATGGGAAATATACCCCTGCCACTTTGTTTCAAAGGTCCCATGGCATGAACATTTCACTTTATGAGGTTTCTAACATTAATATGAGTTCCCCTAGCCTGCCTATGGTCCCCCAGCGGCTAGGAACGACGTTCGGTGTAAAACGAGCTCTAGGTATCCTGCTCTGCCTTTGAGAAATGAAGACTCAGAAGCTCTGATTTCGAACTTGGCCCCATATGTCGTCATAAGGGGCCAAGTTACCTCCCCTTTCTCTGCCTCGCCCGCCCAGAGAATTTTGCCCGCCAATGAGACAATGAGCTACGACCATGCGAGCGCCACGTGTGTGTGTGTGTGTGTGTGTGTGTGTGTGTGTGTGTGTGTGTGTGTGTGTGTGTGTGTGTGTGTGTGTGTGTGTGTGTGTGTGTGTGTGTGTGTACTAGGGGTGAAACGGATCAGTGTGTCCACGGTTCGGTTCAGATAACCGTTTTGGGCCTCGGTTTCGGATACGGTTCGGATTAGGATCATGTCCGTGATAGAAAATAGGCGGACTTTTTTTTGACGGAGGGTTTGGGGGAGAAACACAAAAATGAATGAGACCCACAGGCTATTTGCAATGTGTTAATTGACTGCAATCAGACAACTTGCAAGGCTTTTTTGTGCAATAAATGTTCCCCTAAATGCATTTGAAAACATGGTGCACTGAGTGTAACATGTAAGGGATAACGGCCGACGAGGCTTAGAACTCTGGCGACGAGCGCAGCATGAAGCCAGAGTTGCCTCTACCTGTCCATTATTTCCATCGAACCGGTCGACCTCGAAGGCCGTTATCCCGCTTATCACCCGTTTGTATTTATCTCCCGTATATTTAGAATATAATTGTATCAATTACTTTCTTTAAATTTAGGAATCGTGCGCTTGAAAAGCCCAGTTTGTTTTGAACGCTGACAGGCTGAAGGGAGGGGCGGGAAAAGTCTCATTGGCTCGGGCAGCACTGGAGAGAATGCATTCCGCTGGGTCCTAAACACCCTTTTGTATCGGACGTAGGCTGCTACAGTAGGCAAAATACGCTACATAAGGCAATGCCTTCATGAAACCGAAATCCGCGGATCTCCAGAATGCTCCGAACTGTGGTAAACGAACCGAACGGATTCGGATACAATTCGAATCCGCTGCAGGCCTAGTGTGTACACACACACTGTAACGTTTGTTGCACACATAACCAAGAAGTGATGTACACTTCTTTTTTATTTGGATAACCGTTCTGCTGTTGGTGTTATGGCGCATACACGTCGGGTTCTCTGACGTCTCCTGTATTTCCACAAAGAGACTCGTAGCGGGGGTTATCTCAGCCATGGTTGAGAAGGAATTGACGGAAAGGAACTTTGGATTTGACTCTCTGAAGCACATGAACCGCGACATGGAGGAGAAAGGGATTGTTGCAGGCGATTGTCTCCAGACAATCGCCTGCAACAATCCCTTTCTCCTCCATGTCGCGGTTCAGTCTACTTCAGATTGATGTGGCAGTGGATATAGATATCTATGTATCGTATGATATCATTTAGATATAGAGCTCCAGGACTCACAGAGTGTTCTAGAATATTTACAGAACACGGCTAAAGTCTGTGTGCGCCTCGCCATTGCGATACATCCGCTGTAAACAGAGCGCATGGTACCGTGGCTGCAAGCTGCTCAGGGCCACACCCCCACCCTCCTCCTTGACCCGCCTCTAATAAACGGCACGTTTGTGAAAGCTCGTTGTGGGACTGGCCCGTGGTGGCTGTAATTCTGCACCACGATTGAATTTCTTGAACGTCTTGCATTAGGGGACCAGTAACAGCTATATAAAAGCATTCATAAATTAGCATTCCATGGGAACTTTAAAGTATAGGAAGAGTTTGTTTGCGTCAACGAAGGTACTACAATAACTATTTGTTGTTCACGTCGGAGGTCCCATCAGGAATCTTGTGCTCATTAATACTTTCATTAACGTTGTGTATGCTAAGAGTTACATGAGCAGCACTGCTGACTGGGTTTCCACTGTTTGCCGCTGGCCATGGCCTTGCAGTAATACTTGTGTATAAAGGGTGTTCCGTTACATGTATGTTTCCCCTGTGTAATTCAGTCTTTTATGTTTATTGATGGTCCTGTGATGCCATCTAGTGGCGAACTTTGGTATTGTTCTGAAATACGTTCTGATATGTATGCCTTGGACTCCTTTACACTACATTCACTTGATCAGAAAGCATGGTGCTCGCACTCACATCTTAATAATATGTTAAGATGATTTGATGTATAATGAGATTAAGGAAACTTTGTAAACAAATTAGATGGATGGATATTCTTACGTTAGCAAGCTAACTTAGTAGCTAAGCTAATTTTACAGCATTCTGTTATACTGAAATGTTGTACTTTCATTTCTCAGTTTTACCCTACTTCACCTCACCATAAAGAGTGAACTGCAACTTTTCGTCTGGGTGGTTTGTTGAAGAGGAGTTTATACTATCTGTCGACCCTGGCAAGGCGCTGGGGGTAGAGGGCAGAACAAAGGGTTCTTTAAGGGCGTATTCACACCTGCCTTGTTTGGTTCGAACCAAAACAATCGCTGGTGCGGACCTTTTGGGCTGGTGAGAATAAAAACCATCAAACTCTGGGGCGGACCAACCAGCCGGTCCGAGACCCAGCCCGAGAGGTGGTCTCGGTTCGCTTCCAAACGAACCCTGGTGCTGATTACTCAATGAGCAACAGGTGTGTCCCTCACGAAGCCCCAGAGTCCAATCAGACTCAGCAGGTGAGGCTGCTTCAACCAGCCGTCCTCCACACACACTCCCACGCTGACATGGACTGAACAATATTTGACTAAACAAATCAACATATGCTTACCGTTGCAGTTTGAACACACATCATTTTGATGCGTAACAATGATAAACACAATCCTGGATGAGCTAGAAAGGAGAGGAGAGATAGGAGAGAGGAGGAAGAGAAGAGAGAGGAAGGAGAGAGGAGAAATGAAGAGGAGAGGATGGAGAGGAGAGCTGACTAGACAAAGTCAAGATACTCACACACATCTTTACACATAGTCACTGTGAGCTTTGTATCGGTGTGTTACACTTGTTGGGTTATTGTAAGGTGGACATTAAAAGTCATTTACTGGCTCATCAGCAACAAACGTGTGCAGTTATTACGGGATTTTAATCTTTCCTTGAATCCCATCATGTGTAAAAGGGTTTTTATGCAACATAGTTGTTTTTGTTTAATCCCAATGATAAAGTACCTATTCTATTGAATAAACATTTTACGGAGATTGTACCTATTCATCTGAGAATGCACCTATTCCACTGAATACATTTTGTACTGATAATGTAACTATTCCACTGAATACATACTGAACTGAGAACGTACCTATTCCACTGAATAGATACTGAGAATGTACCTTTTCTACTGCATACATATTGTACTGAGAATGTACCTATTCCACTGAATATATATATTGTACTGAGAATGTACCTATTCCACTGAATACATATTGTCCTGAGAATGTACCTATTCCTGCACTGAATATATATATTGTACTGAGAATGTACCTATTCCACTGAATACATATTGTCCTGAGAATGTACCTATTCCACTGAATATATATTGTACTGAGAATGTAACTATCACACAGAAGATGTCCCGATTCTACTTTTAGTACATTTTTATTCAAATCTCAAAAGTTTACAAACATTGTATTGTGTTGTCAAACATGATACATGAGTTTATTGTTTATCTTATATGGTATATAATTTAATATTGTGTTTCTTTCTGTAAGATACTGGACAATCAATTTCCTTGAGGGAGTCATCCCAAAAGGATCAATAAAGCCTAATCTAATCTAATCTAATGATTCAAAAAATAATAAACAAATATTACTATTTGGTTAAATCAATTTATGATAATGTAATCAAAATCAATGTTTCACCTTATCGAATACATTTATTTTTTCATTAAATACAATCATAAAAAAACATTCAGATAAAAGAGATTGAACATTATAGTGTAGTCTTATAGGTTATAATGGGTTATATTTTTTATAATACAGTGTTCGTGGTTTAATGAATTATTCCTTGTTAAATGACAGTGAAAAGTAAGATATGAATACAGTTCTCTCAGACCTCCCATAGTAGAGATTCTAATTCAGGAAAAAACATTAGTTGTTTTGGTCGTTTGATTATTTTATTACCAAACAAAGGTCCTAGTCTGTTTGATTGACAGGTGAGATGATGAGGGGGGCAGAGTTGTTACCTAGATAAACAGGGGAACCTGGGTAGAAGAATGGATAGAGAGGCTCACTGAAGGTGCAGCCAGTAGCAGAGTAGAGATGAACCCTGGCTTCCACATCATAGAAGGAGACCAGACCCTCATCATAATCAACAAACACCCCCACCTTCTGGAGCTCAGCTCTCAGAGGGACACGGACAGAAGGGTTATCTCTAAATACCAACACATCCTTGTTGGTGAGAAGAGTCCAATAACCCGTCTCAGGGGTCCACCTGGTCCCACCTTTTCTGTCTATGGACTCTCTGACCACTCCTAACCACCATGCAGTCTTGTCTTTAACCTGGACCTCAAAGTAAAATCTCCCTGAGGAGAAGCTCTGCCTCGTGAGCACAGATATACACTGTGTAAATCTCTTAGGGTTGAATGGGATTCTCTTCACTACACCTCCATTATGTACCTGTTTCCCATCCTCAGACAGGGTGAGCCAGGGATGAGCTGTATGAGGATCCAGAGTCACATCTACTTCATACTTCTGGACCCTCTTCAGTTCAGCATCATCAGGCAGCTTCTTCATCTCCATGTTCAGTGTCTCCTCCAGCTGATCCAGGGATCTCCTCAAGGTCCCTGCGTATGACGGAGGACGGACCTCCACCGTGGTCCAGTCCCTGGTGGGTGGAGGATCCTTCAGGGATCTGAAGGCCTGGAGGAAGTGGAGGTGGCCTTTAGTCTGTGAGAGCTGCTTCACCTCTGAGCTTCTATTGGTCAGATCTTCTATTTCCTGCTCCAGCTCTTTGATGAGGTCTTCAGCTTGTTTCTCTGTGGATTTCAGTTTCTCTTTCACCATTTGGTTGAGATCATCCTGGCACTTTTCAATGCGGCGCATCAGAGCAGTGAGGACCTGCACACCATCAGCTATCTCTCTGTCTGCGTCTGCTTTGATGCGTTTAACTGTGTCTTTAATCTCCTGAATATTTTTTTGTCTCTCCTGGATCAACTGTTTAACTTCAGCCTCCATCTTCCCCAGCTGGGCCGTCTTCACTTCATATTCCTCCTTTAGAGGTACAACAGGATGTGACTTGTGGTCCGTCTCTGTGCAGAACTGACACACACACACCTGTTCAGTCTTGCAGAAGAGCTCCAGAAGTCGGTCGTGTTTCTTACACATCTTGTCGTCCAGACGGTCCATAGGCTCGACCAGCCGATGTTTCTTCAGGCCTGCGACTCTATGGTGTGGCTCCAGGTGGGTTTGGCAGTAAGAGGTAAGACACACTAGGCAGGACTTCACGGCCTTCAGCTGGGTCCCAGTACAGACATCACAGGGAACTTCTCCTGGTTCAACACAAGGCTGCTCTTTTACTCGTAGGGACGTTCCAAACCGATCAACCATCTCTGAAATTAGGATATTGACCCGTAAATCAGGTCTTGTGTTGAAAAGCTCGTTGCAAACGGGACATTTGTACTTGACTTGTCCATCCCAGAACTTAGTAATACAGGTTCTGCAGAAGTTGTGTCCACACGGTGTGGAAACTGGGCTGCTGAACACATCCAGACAGATGGAACATGAAAAGTTCTCTTCCGGCCAGGAGGTGTTAGCAGAGGCCATTCCTAGACACAGACGACAAGGTTTATGTATTGAGCAATACCATTATTATATTTTTAATTCCATAACGGCAGTATTGTTTTTAAATTCTCTCAAAGTTGTGCTTCTTTACTCACCTTGATGTTGTTTCTGTCCGTCAGCGTGTTTCAAAATGCGTTTTATTTTTCTCCTGACCGAGAGAACTGCTTCCACGTCGGGTGCTTTGGTTGATCTGAACCTTAAGTTTAGTTTCCTCTACCTGACGTCCTCTCCCCTCGTCTCCTAACCCCTGGCTCCTCCCCTAACCCCTGGCTCCGCCCACACGACACATGGCTGCACTGCGTTCATGCACTTTGCTAACTCCCTGAACAGGTTCTTCAACCGGTTTGACACCCAGGACTACACCGCCTCCTGTGAAGGCGCTGGTAGAACCCCAGCACCCACCCTTCACTCAGGAGGATGTACAGCCACAGCTGGCCAGGTGCAAAATTGGCCAGGCCCCGGGGCCGGATGGCATCCCGGCAAGGGTGCTAAAGCTCTGTGCCACGGAGCTCTGCCCAGTCTTCCACTCCGTCTTCTGGGATTCATACAGAACAGCTAAAGTTCCCGACCTATGGAAGACCTCAACCATTGCACCAATACCCCCAAAACCCCGCCAGTCAGAGCCCAACCACTTCCGTCCAGTTGCACTCACGCTCATCATAACGAAGTGCATGGAGAAGATAATGCCTCACCTCATCCCGTCAACCGTCGGACCACAGCTGGACCCTCACCAGTTTGCATACAGGCCGAAACGTGGGACGGAGGACGTAGTGGCGTGCCTCCTCCACCCCCTCCTCCACCATCTCCAGACACCAAACCACTTAGCATCAGTCCTGTGTGTCGACACCACCTCTGCATTCAACACTATCCAGCGGCACCAGGTCATCGAGACGCTCAAACATCTGGACATTATTCCCCTCCACCTTCACTGGATATACAATTCCCTCAGCAACAGACCGCATGCAGTGAGAGTAGGTACAGCAACATCATCAACCCTCATCACCAACACCGGAGCACCTCAGGGCTGCGTCCTCAGTCCTTTTCTGTGTACCCTCCACACAAATGACTGCAGCAGCCCAGCCCCCATCACCACCTACTATAAAGATGCAGACGACACGGCCATGATAGGTCTACTCAGTGACAACAATTCCACCACAGCATACCAACAGTCAACCACACAGTTTACACAGAGGTGCACAGACAACTATCTCCAGTTAAACAATGACAAAACAAAGGAAAAGGTCATACACACAGCCAACACACCTCCTACATTCAATCGCACATTCATCAGAGGACAACCAGTTGAACTAGTCAACAGTTTCAAATACCTAGGGCTCACCATAGATAACAAACTCAACTCCAACCAACATGTCATTAACCCTATCCACGGCTTTATGTCATACGCAAACTGAGATCACTGTCTGTGGCCCCCCTACACCTCCTACTCCTCTACAAAAGCATCATCCAACCCATCCTAGTGTACTGTTCCCCCTGCTGCTTCACCCTGCTCACTGTCACCAGCAAAAACAGACTCCTCAAAACCCCACACATAGCATCCAAGATAATCACCCTCCCCACCCCCAGCCTGTCAGAGGCAAATGAGCTCGCTGTAGCACCCCTGGCACGTGTAATAGTCAGCGTCCCTGACCATTCCCTTAGCCAATTCTTCCAATTACTCCCATCTGGCCGCAGATATAGGGGAATGAACCGGAGAAAAGCCCAATAAAAAAAACTTTTAGTCCCCTCAGCTATCATAGCAGTGAACAAAAATATGTAAATTTTTCGTCACTGTATATGGTTCATGTCATGTTTATTCCTGTCTACATGTTTTTCTGTGGAATTTGTGGGAAGAGGGTTTATCTGTTGTATATGTGGGGAAATAATTTATTTGATATGTGTGCTAGTGTTGCTACACTGTGTTCTGTCTCTTCAAATGTATGCTGCCATGAAACCAACTTGACTTGACTGTGTGAGAACAATTATCCCCTTGGGGACAATAAAGAACCGGTCCTACTAAATGACTACCTGTGTTGGCCTCTTCAAATGCGTTGATGTGAGTTCTTCTTCTTCTTGGGGTTTTACGGCGGTTGGCATCCACAACTTGGTGCATTACCGCCCTCTTCTGATCCAGTTAATGAATCAAAACCAAAATATCCAAACACTCATTCACACCTTCTTTCTACTCTATATCCTATCATATAACCCTGTTTCTCTCAAAAAGCCTAACAATACTTTTGTACAATTCCTCTTCACTAATCTTAAAATATTTTCCAAAGTATATTCCTGCATACCCAATTCTCTCAATTGATTTTTCATACTTTCCCTCTCCATCCCATAACCACTACAGTTCATTAAAACATGTTCCACTGTCTCGTCTACCTGGCACCCCTCACATAATCCAGTGGGGTGTTTTCCTATCAAATTCATTGTTTTATTTAGTGCACTGTGCCCCAACCTTAACCTTATCAAAATGTGTTCATCCTTCCTCTGACCACTATACCTTATTTTAACATTAACACTTTTTTGAATATTATATAAATATCTCCCTTTCTCCTCACTGTCCCATTTGTCTTGCCACATTTTGTTAACTTTTTCCCATATCAGGCTTTTAACTTCTGCCTCACTTAAACTGATATTCATTTCTACTTTTTCCTTCTCCAATGCCTTCTTCGCCATCTCCCCTCCCAACATTCAAACAAACAAGATTCTTGTCCTCCATTAACTCTTCAATCACTTTTCCATTCCTGTCTTTATGATTCCCTCCCCACATTGTGTTATGAGCATTGAAGTCTGCACACCAGATTATCTTGTGTCTTTCTATCCCTTTAATCCTAACTATCTTATCATTCTCTAACCTTTGACATGGATTATAGTAATTAACAACAACAAACTCCTCTCCCCCTCCCATACCTCCACCACTCTGCACTCTTGTTCCGTTCCTATTTCTAATACCCTGTATGATATACCTCGCTTAATAAATGTTACACACCCTCCACCAGCCCCTTCACCTTCACTCCTGTCTCTCCTTATACCTACATATCCATAAATAACTAAATCTAACACTGGTTTCAAAAACGTTTCTTGAATGCGTTGCGTATTACTTGTGGTTTTCCTTTCATTTCTCTTTAAACATATTTAACCTCCCGGCCATTAGCCACCCAGCTCCTTGCATTCCACTGTAGGGTTCTCACCATGGTTATGATGTCTTCTCACCGGCTCCTGACTACTCTGTGTATTTATCTCAGCTACCAAAGCCTCCCATTTTAACCCTTCCATCCCCAAATAATCCTTGGCTGCCTTAGCTATCGTCTGTATGCTCGTTGTCTTTGATGTGGAGTCTCTAGTAGAGTTCATCACTGCTGCCACAAACATCCCCACCTGCTTCTCATCTCCCCACACTTTGTTCCATCGTGCTGCTCTCCCACCGACTCCCTTGTCACTTCCCTTCCGCCCCCCAGGCTGCTACCATTCCCTGACTCTTAGCACCTTGCCTCTGTTTTACCACCTTCACTGCTCCTGCATAGGTCCCTTTGTCCA
The DNA here is from genome assembly GCF_026213295.1 of Gadus chalcogrammus. Taxonomy (NCBI): domain Eukaryota; kingdom Metazoa; phylum Chordata; class Actinopteri; order Gadiformes; family Gadidae; genus Gadus; species Gadus chalcogrammus. The sequence goes on from NC_079432.1 coordinate 159,999, forward strand.
ACACTTTAACCTTCTGAACTGCAACTTCCTCTTTCATTTTTTCACAGCCTCCAAAAGTGACGACATGTTCACCCCCACAACTACAACACTTTAACTTGGCCCCCTCACACTTCCCATACTCTTGATCCCCTGAGCATTTCACACACCTCCTCTTTTCCTCACAGATTTTAGCGATGTGCCCAAATCTTTGACACTGAAAGCACCTCATTGTGTCGTGACCACGCCCTAAACGGCTGGTTTAACCTGTGCGCACTGATTACTCAATGAGCAACAGGTGTGTCCCTCACCAAGCCCCAGAGTCCAATCAGACTCAGCAGGTGAGGCTGCTTCAACCAGCCGTCCTCCACACACACTCCCACGCTGACATGGACTGAACAATATTTGACCAAACAAATCAACATATGTTTACCGTTGCAGTTTGAACACACATCATTTTGATGCATAACAATGATAAACACAATCCTGGATGAGCTGGAAAGGAGAGGAGAGATAGGAGAGAGGAGGAAGAGAAGAGAGAGGAAGGAGAGAGGAGAGACGAAGAGGAGAGGATGGAGAGGAGAGCCGACAAGACAAAGTCACGGTACTCACACACATTGGGGGAATCTTTACGTATAGTCACTGTGAGCTTTGTATCGGTGTGTTGCACTTGTTGGGTTGTTGTAAGGTGGACATTAAAAGTCATTTACTGGCTCATCAGCTACAAATGAGTGCAGTTATTATGGGATTTTAATCTTTCCTTGAATCCCATCATGTGTAAAAGGGTTTTTATGCAACATAGTTGTTTTTGTTTTATCCCAATGATAAAGTACCTAATCTATTGAATATACATTGTACTGAGATTGTACCTATTCCTCTGAGAATGTACCTATTCCACTGAATACATATTGTACTGAGAATGCACCTATTCCACTGAATACATATTGTACTGAGAATGTACCTATTCCACTGAATACATTTTGTACTGAAAATGTACCTATTCCACTGAGTACATACTGAGAATGTACCTACTCCACTGAATACATATTGTACTGAGAATGTACCTATTCCAATACATATTGTACTGAGAATGTACCTATTCCACTGAACACATATTGTTCTGATAATGTATCTATTCTACTGAATACATTTTGTACTGATAATGTACCTATTCCGCTGAATATATATTGTACTGAGAATGTACCTATTCCACTGAATACATACTGAGAATATACCTTTTCTACTGAATACATATTGTACTGAGAATGTACCTATTCCACTGAATACATACTGAGAATGTACCTTTTCTACTGAATACATATTGTACTGAGAATGTACCTATTCCACTGAATACATATTGTACTGAGAATATACCTATTCCACTGAATACATATTGTACTGAGAATGTACCTATTCCACTGAATGCATATTGTCCTGAGAATGTACCTATTCCACTGAATATATATTGCACTGAGAATGAAACTATTCCACAGAAGATGTCCCCATTCTACTTTTAGTACATTTTTATTCAAATCTCAAAAGTTTACAAACATTGTACTGTGTTGTCAAACATGATTCAAAGATTAAAGTAATATTACTATTTGCTTAAATCAACTAATACATTGATCAAAATCAATGTTTCACCTTATCTAATACATTTCCTTTTTCATTAATTGAAAATATTAAACATTCAGATAAAAGTTATTGATTATAAAGTAGACTTAAAGGTTATAATGGGTTATATTTTTTTATAGAACAGTGTTAATGGCTTAATGAATCAGTTATTATAGTTATAGTTATTATTAGTTATATAGTAATTGCTTTGATTATTTTATCACCATACAAAGGTCCTAGTCTGTTTGATTGACAGGTGAGATGATGAGGGGGGCGGAGTTGTTACCTTGAAAAACATGGGAACATGGGGTGAGGAGTGCATGGAGAGGCTCACTGAAGGTGCAGCCAGTAGAAGAGTAGAGATGAACCCTGGCTTCCACATCATAGAAGGAGACCACACCCTCATCATAATCAACAAACACCCCCACCTTCTGGAGCCCAGCTCTCAGAGGGAGACGGACAGCAGGGTCATCTCTAAATACCAACCCATCCTGGTAGTAGAGAAGAGTCCAGCAACCGTTCTCAGGGGTCCACCTGATCAGACCTTTTCTGACGATGGACTCTCTGACCACTCCTAACAACCAATCATTATTGTCTTTAACCTGGACCTCAAAGTAAAATCTCCCTGAGGAGAAGCTCTGCCTCGTGAGAACACCTCCCAACAGTGTAAATCTCTTAGGGTTGTCTGGGAGTCTCTTCCTCACACCTCCATCATGTACTTGTTTCCCATCCTCAGACAGGATGAGACGGGGATGAGCTGTATCAGGATCCAGAGTCACATCTACTTCATACTGCTGGACCCTCTTCAGTTCAGCATCACGCAGCTTCTTCATCTCCATGTTCAGTGTCTCCTGCAGCTGATCCAGGGATCTCCTCAAGGTCCCTACGTATGACGGAGGACGGACCTCCACCGTGGTCCAGTCCCTGGTGGGTGGAGGATCCTTCAGGGATCTGAAGGCCTGGAGGAAGTGGAGGTGGTCTTCAGTGTGTGAGAGCTGCTTCACCTCTGAGCTTCTATTGGTCAGATCTTCTATTTCCTGTTCCAGCTCTTTGATGAGGTCTTCAGCTTGTTTCTCTGTGGATTTCAGTTTCTCTTTAACCATTTGGTTGAGATCATCCTGGCACTTTTCAATGTGGCGCATCAGAGCAGTGAGGACCTGCACACCATCAGCTATCTCTCTGTCTGCGTCTGCTTTGCTGCGTTTAACTGTGTCTTTAATCTCCTGAATATTCTTTTGTCTCTCCTGGATCAACTGCTTAACTTCAGCCTCTATCTTCCCCAGCTGGGCCGTCTTCACTTCATATTCCTCCTTCAGAGGTATAACAGGATGTGACTTGTGGTCCGTCACTGTGCACAACAGACACACACACACCTGTTCAGTCTGGCAGAAGAGCTCCAGAAGTCGGTCGTGTTTCTTACACATCCTGTCGTCCAGACGGTCCATAGGCTCGACCAGCCGATGTTTCTTCAGGCCTGCGGCTCTATGGTGTGGCTCCAGGTGGGTTTGGCAGTAAGAGGTAAGACACATTAGGCAAGACTTCACGGCCTTCAGCTGGGTCCCAGTACAGACGTCACAGGGAACTTCTGCTGGTTCAACACAAGGCTGCTCTTTTACTCGTAGGGACGTTCCAAACCGATCAACCATCTCTGAAATTAGGATATTGACCCGTAAATCAGGTCTTGTCTTGAAAAGCTCGTTGCAAACAGGACATTTGTACTTGACTTGTTCATCCCAGAACTTAGTAATACAGGCTCTGCAGAAGTTGTGTCCACATGGTGTGGAAACTGGGCTGCTGAACACATCCAGACAGATGGAACATGAAAAGTTCTCTTCAGGCCAGGAGGTGTTAGCAGAGGCCATTCCTAGACACAGACGACAAGGTTCATGTATTGAGCAATCCCATTATTCTTGTCATTCCATTGCGGGAAGAGAGGTTTAAACTTCCCTCAAAGTTGTTCTTCTGTACTGACCTTGATGCTGTTTCTGTCCGTCAGCGTGTTTCAAAATGCGTTTTATGTTTCTCCTGAACGAGTGCACTGCTTCCAGGTCGGTTGCTTCGGTTGATCTGGACCTTCAGTTTCGTTTCGTCAACATGAAGTCCCCTCCCCTCCTCCCCTAACCCCTGGCTCCTCCCCTAACCCCTGGCTCCTCCCCTAACCCCTGGCTCCGCACTCAAGACACTTGGCTGCAATGCATTCATGCGCTGCGTTGGCCGATTCAAATGCGTTGATGTGTGTTCTCTTCTTTCTCTTCTATCTGGAGTTAAGTGACCCGGATTTCCGGGGCTTCCCGGAATACATTATATCCAACCCCGATACAATTTTCAACAAACACAGACAGAGAGCAAAAAGCTGTTGATTGGCGCTACGCTGCTGTAGGAACTCTCCCCGATGTGCACGCGCACAATCACATGATAGAAGAAGAAGGAGTTAATGAATAACTAATTGTCTCGTCCAAAGTAACATTCTAGTTGACGAGGTTTAAACCCCGGATTCAGTTTCTTCCTTCCCGCTAATGATTGATCAGGTGTCGCGTCACTCATCAGTCAGCTGTCAATCACCTTGTCACTCACATGACCACGAGGACACCAGCTCAGCCAATCAGACTCCCTCCCCCGGACACAGAAACAATAACAAAACGTAGCAATGGTGCCGCCATCGAATAAAATAACAATGCAGTATAAAAAGTCATAAATGCAGGCTACTTCATGATATGTATCACATTATGGGGCATGATTATCTTTGTATCATGTTGTGTGTCAGTAGTCTGTAACCTGAATATGGGGTTAGAACAGAGAAGGCATACCTATCCATGTTCTGAATCTTCTTCTGCTGGACCGAATACGTCTTGAAAGGTAACCAGTGAAAGCTGAGGAGGAGTCGGGGTCCAGACCGGGACCGGGACCGGGTCCTGGGAGGGGAGCAGCGCTTATTATTATGGGATGTGAGGAGATGAAAGCCCAGCACATGACAGACTGAAGGCCTGAGACGGAGATGCAGACGGACGCCGTGGCGCGCTACGAGGAGGAGGAGGAGGAGGAGGAAGAGGAAGAGGAGGAGAGGGAGGAGGACGAGGGGGAGGAGGAGGAGATGCCCGCCGGCTTCATCAGGAACTCGGTGCTGGAGGAGAACCACCTCATGAGCAACCTCCGCCAGCAGGGGCTGAAGCAGCCCGCCGTGCCGGAGCGCTGCCGAGCCGGGGGCCGCCAGGAGGTCCTGGATCCCCTGGATGAAGAAGAAGGAGGCGGGCAGGCCGCCGGACAAGGCCCCGCCCCGGGTCAACGGGGGGCCCCTGTTCCACGGGGCGGAGCTCACCATGTCCCAGAAGGCGGGCCAGCCGCTGCACATCCGCGTGACGCCGGACCCCCGGAACAGCACGGCCACCCTGGAGATCAGCGGCCCGCGGGCCGAGGACTTCTACTCCACCACCACCGTCATCCCCACGCCGGGCCTGCAGAGACCCCGCATCACCATCGTGCCGCGGCCCCCCTCCGGCCCCCCGGGGCCCAGGGCCGCCGGGGACCTGAGCTGCAAGTCCCCGGTCACCATAACGACCGTCTCCAGGGCCTCGTCCCCGGACCGGAGCCCCGGCGCCCGCTCCCCGGTCTCCGTCCTCTCCGTCAGCAGGAAGTCCAACATCACCACCACCGAGGAAAACCGGATCCACATCCACCTGGGCCCCGCGGGGCCCCGCCCGGGGGAGGGGCCCGGGGGGGCGGGGCTGAGCGTCCGGACGCTGGGCGTGGCCGAGGGGAGGGAGACCTCCACGGGGACGGTCCTCCGGTCCCCTCGCCAGGCCGGCGCCACGGCGACGGGGAAGATGACGAGCAGCATCACCATCACGCCCATCACCTCGGCAACCTGCCGGCCCACGCAGCCGCCGGTGAGTACCCCCCGTGACCTGTGACCCCCGCTGGGTGACCTGTGACCCCCGCTGGGTGACCCCCGCTGGGCGACCTGTGACCCCCGCTGGGCGACCTGTGACCCCCGCTGGGTGACCTGTGACCCCCGCTGGGTGACCTGTGACCCCCGCTGGGTGACCTGTGACCCCCGCTGGGTGACCTGTGACCCCCGCTGGGTGACATGTGACCCCCGCTTGGTTCCCTCTGGTCTCTGATTGGACGGTTCCTCTCCCGGTTGGTAGAGAGGCTCAAGCGCGACTGGGTACCGTTTTTGTTTCTTAGAGCACATTCATCTGAACTGTTTACTGGCAGATGGGTCTGAAGGGTTTCTGATGGTATGAAGGGGCGTGTGTTCCCTATAGAGCAGCTGACCTCTTCCCACTACTCATGTTGACATGTGTTCATGCATGACGTTCAATTCTATTTCATTTTATTTGTATCCCCCTCAATCCCAGGTACAGCCTCAGAGAGCTGAACAGGCCGTGTGTTTATGAACCGTATTGAACGGCCGTTGAGTCCTCGCTGTAGATCAGATGAATGAGTGACTGCCGCTCGCTCCCCTGACAGAGCTTCACTGGGCACACCGTTACGTCATTTACATTTAGGACCTTTAGCAGACGCTTTTATCCGGAGCGACTTACAATAAGTGTTTTCGTCATAAGAAAGTAAAACAATAAATCTCTGTCGGTACGATAAGGATGTTCATAAAACCATGTGCCAATCACCAACAATCACTGGGTTAACCCGTTCCCCGTACTCAACAGAGATAGCTAGGATAAGCTGCTACATAACTAAGTACTATAGCTCAATGCAACACACAATAAGTGCGTACATTAAGAGCCAGGATGTACAACATACAACCAGTCGGAGGGGAGGGGCTTGAGACCTCTCTGCACAGCCAGCCCTGCTGGGCGGAGTCTAGGAGTTCACCTGCAGAGTCCAGGTGACCTCTGACCAGGTGAGTCTCGGGTCTTGTTCAGCCGGTGAGGGACTCTGCGGTCCTCACATCGGTCAGTGGTTGTCTGAACGCGGTCCTGAGCGGTGAACAGGCCCCGCCCCCAGGCCCTCCCCCTGACCACACCGCCCGTCACCCTCCTGACCGTCGGCCGGTGTCGTGTGTTCGATCCCCAGCCCGGCGCCGCGTCCCGGATCCCGATGTCCAGGGGCCTGAAGACCTCCGCCAAGGCGGGCGCGGCCGTCGCCACGGTAACCAGGATGGAGTCGCGCTCCGAGGGTCAGCTGATGAAGATCGAGCTGAGGAGGTCGGCCGGGTGTGGCCCCGCCTCCTCGTCGGGCGGGAAGAGCTGAGCGTCTCCGTGGCGACGGCGTCTGGTCACGCGGACGACAAGATGTCCGCCGGACCCCTCGGGCTAGTGGGCGGGGCTTAGAGCCAACCGCATTTAGAGGAATAAAAACCAGGTTATTTTATGGATATTATTGTTGAATGATGATTTTTATCGATGTTATTTTATTTAGCAGGCGAAGATATCGACTCATTTGCATGGTTTTAGAGGACTCAAAGCACTGGTTATTCTGAACTACACGTGCCTTGACTGTAATGCCTTCTCGTTGGGGACGGCCAGCTAGAGTATATTTTAATATAACTCACATTTATACCATGTGTTTATTTATCTGCTGCTTCCGGAGGATTCTAATCACTGAATGATCGTGTATGGAGAGACTGTCATGTACACTCTCTCATGTTTCTGTCCATAATAAACAATATTTATCTCTACAGTAACACTTTCTAGGCATTACTTGGAATTCTTCGATTTTAGAACACCTCAATAAAAGATAAAGTATAGTATTCTGTAAGATTAACAATTTCTGCCATTTATTGAAATGAGCCAACCGTCACAAGTCGTCCAATAAGTAATCCCTTTACGTTTTCGCTAAATACTTAATAATCACAGCTCTGCATGCACATATGCATATCTTTAATCCTATATTTTGGGCTTGCCATGGCAATGTAATGTTTTCCATTCCAAAGCCCCTTTGGGGAGAGAGAGAGAGAGAGAGAGAGAGAGAGAGAGAGAGAGAGAGAGAGAGAGAGAGAGAGAGAGAGAGAGAGAGAGAGAGAGAGAGAGAGAGAGAGAGAGAGAGAGAGAGAGAGAGAGAGAGAGAGAGAGAGAGAGAGAGAGAGAGAGAGAGAGAGAGAGAGAGAGAGAGAGAGAGAGAGAGAGACAGAGAGAGAGAGAGAGAGACAGAGAGAGACAGAGAGAGACAGAGAGAGACAGAGAGAGACAGAGAGACCTACTCTACCTAACAGGAGGTTCAGAAGGCCGTTTCAATCTGCCCTTAAACTGGAAGTCATATATATATGTGTGGGTGTATAGATGTACGACAATTCAAAACACATATGTAGAAAAATGTAGTTATATATCTCGATATAAGACTAATAAACCAGTCGACGGAGTGGGAGTACGCCTCCGGCTTTTTCAGGGATTTTCTTTTGTAAAGTTTGCATCGTTTGAAGAACTAGAGTACCCCCTGGCGGTTAAAGTGGGACACACACACACGCACACGCACACACACGATTCCATTGATCCCTCAATGCCCAACAGGTGTGCAGCCCCCCCCATCGCCAGAGTCCACTCAGTCTGACTCGGGCCAGGTGAGGCTGCTGAGACCAGCCACCAGCAGAACACACTCCCACAATATTATACTGAGAATGTACCTATTCCACTGAGTACACATTGTACCGACAATGTACCTATTCTACTGAATACATATTGTTCTGAGAATGTACCTGTTCCACTGAATACATATTGTACTGAGAATGTAACGATTCCACAGAAGATGTCGTCATTCTACTTTTAGTTCATTTTTATTCAAATCTCAAAAGTTTACAAACATTGTTTTGTGTTGACAAACATGATTCAAAAATAATAAAGGAATATTACTATTTGGTTAAAAAAACTTATGATAATGTTATCAAAATCAACATTTCACATTATCGAATTACAATTTTTTCATTAATTAAAAATATAAAAAAACATTCAGATAAACGACATTGAACATTATAGTGTAGTCTTATAGGTTATAATGGTTCAATTTTTTACAGTACACAGTGTTAATGGCTTAATGAATTATTCCTCCGTTAAATGACGTGTGAAAAATGAAAGTAAGATATGAATAAAGTTCTCTCAGACCTCCCATAGCAGAGATTCTAATTCAGGAAACAACATTAGTTGTTTTGGTTGTTTGATTATTTTTTTACCAAACAAAGGTCCTAGTCTGTTTGATTGACAGGTGAGATGATGAGGGGGGCAGAGTTGTTACCTTCATAAACAGGGGGACCTGGACAGAGGAATGAATAGAGAGGCTCACTGAAGGTGCAGCCAGTAGCAGAGTAGAGATGAACCCTGGCTTCCACATCATAGAAGGAGACCAGACCCTCATCATAATCAACAAACACCCCCACCTTCTGGAGCCCAGCTCTCAGAGGGACACGGACACCAGGGTTATCTCTAAATACCAACTTATCCTTGGTGTAGAGGAGAGTCCAGTAACCCGTCTCAGGGGTCCCCCTGGACCCACCTTTTCTGTCAATGGACTCTCTGACCACTCCTAACCACCAATAAGTCTTGTCTTTAACCTGGACCTCAAAGTAAAATCTCCCTGAGGAGAAGCTCTGCCTCATGAGAACACCTCCCCACCGTGTAATTCTCTTAGGGTTGTCTGGGAGTGTCTTCTCTACACCTCCATCATGTACCTGTTTCCCATCCTCAGACAGGGTGAGCTTGGGATGAGCTGTATCAGGATCCAGAGTCACATCTACTTCATACTGCTGGACCCTCTTCAGTTCAGCAGCTTCACGCAGCTTCTTCATCTCCATGTTCAGTGTCTCCTCCAGCTGATCCAGGGATCTCCTCAAGGTCCCTACGTATGACGGAGGACGGACCTCCACCGTGGTCCAGTCCCTGGTGGGTGGAGGATCCTTCAGGGATCTGAAGGTCTGGAGGAAGTGGAGGTGGTCTTTAGTCTCGGAGAGCTGCTTCACCTCTGAGCTTCTATTGGTCAGATCTTCTATTTCCTGCTCCAGCTCTTTGATGAGGTATTCAGCTTGTTTCTCTGTGGATTTCAGTTTCTCTTTAACCATTTGGTTGAGATCATCCTGGCACTTTTCAATGCGGCGCATCAGAGCAGTGAGGACCTGCACACCATCAGCTATCTCTCTGTCTGCGTCTGCTTTGCTGCGTTTAACTGTGTCCTTAATATCCTGAATATTTTTTTGTCTCTCCTGGATCAACTGCTTAACTTCAGCCTCTATCTTCCCCAGCTGGGCCGTCTTCACTTCATATTCCTCCTTTAGAGGTACAACAGGATGGGACTTGTGGTCCGTCTCTGTGCAGAACTGACACACACACACCTGTTCAGTCTTGCAGAAGAGCTCCAGAAGTCGGTCGTGTTTCTTACACATCCTGTCGTCCAGACGGTCCATAGGCTCGACCAGCCGATGTTTCTTCAGGCCTGCGACTCTATGGTGTGGCTCCAGGTGTGTTTGGCAGAAAGAGGTAAGACACATTAGGCAGGACTTCACGGCCTTCAGCTGGGTCCCAGTACAGACGTCACAGGGAACTTCTGCACGTTCAACACAAGGCTGCTCTTTTACTCGTAGGGACGTTCCAATCCGATCAACCATCTCTGAAAAGAGGATATTGACCCGTAAATCAGGCCTTGTGTTGAAAAGCTCGTTGCAAACGGGACATTTGTACTTGACTTGTTCATCCCAGAACTTAGTAATACAGGTTCTGCAGAAGTTGTGTCCACATGGTGTGGAAACTGGGCTGCTGAACACATCCAGACAGATGGAACATGAAAAGTTCTCTTCAGACCAGGAGGTGTTAGCAGAGGCCATCCTAGACACAGACGACAAGGTTTATGTATTGAGCAATACCATTATTCTTGTCATTCCATTACGGGAGGAGAGGTTTTAACTTCCCTCAAAGTTGATCTTCTTTACTGACCTTGATGCTGTTTCTGTCCGTCAGCGTGTTTCAAAATGCGTTTTATTTTTCTCCTGAACGAGCATAAAACTTCCAGGTCGGTTGCTTCGTTTGATCTGAACCTTCAGTTTCGTTTCGTCAACATGACGTCCTCTCCCCTCCGCCTCTAACCCCTGGGTCCTCCCCTAACCCCTGGCTCCGCCCCCAAGACACTTGGCTGCAATGTATTCATGCACTTTGCTAACTCCCTGAATAGGTTCTTCAACCGGTTTGACACCCAGGACTACACCGCCTCCTGTGGAGGCACTGGTAGAACCCCAGCACCCACCCTTCACTCAGGAGGGTGTACAGCCACAGCTAGCCAGGTGCAAAATTGGCAAGGCCCCGGGGCCGGATGGCATCCCGGCAAGGGTGCTAAAGCTCTGTGCCACAGAGCTCTGCCCAGTCTTCCACTCCGTCTTGTTGGATTCATACAGAACAGCTAAAGTTCCCGACCTATGGAAGACCTCAACCATTGCACCAATACCCCCAAAACCCCGCCAGTCAGAGCCCAACCACTTCCGTCCGGTTGCACTCACGCCCATCATAACGAAGTGCATGGACAAGATAATGCTTCACCCCATCCTGTCAACCGTCGGACCACAGCTGGACCCTCACCAGTTTGCACACAGGCCGAAACGTGGGACGGAGGACGCAGTGGCATGCCTCCTCCGCTCCCTCCTCCACCATCTCCAGACACCAAACCACTCAGCATCAGTCCTGTGCGTCGACACCACCTCTGCATTCAACACATTCCAGCGGCACCAGGTCATCGAGACGCTCAAACATCTGGACATTATTCCCCTCCACCTTCACTGGATATACAATTCCCTCAGCAACAGACCGCATGCAGTGAGAGTAGGTACAGCAACATCATCAACCCTCATCACCAACACCGGAGCACCTCAGGGCTGCGTCCTCAGTCCTTTTCTGTGTACCCTCCACACAAATGACTGCAGCAGCCCAGCCCCCATCACCACCTACTATAAAGATGCAGACGACACGGCCATAGTAGGTCTACTCAGGGACAACAATTCCACCACAGAATACCAACAGTCAACCACACAGTTTACACAGTGGTGCACAGACAAGTATCTCCAGTTAAACAATGACAAAACAAAGGAAAAGGTCATACACACAGCCAAGACACCTCCTACATTCAATCGCACATTCATCAGAGGACAACCAGTTGAACTAGTCAACAGTTTCAAATACCTAGGGCTCACCATAGATAACAAACTCAACTCCAACCAACATGTCATTAACCCTATCCACGGCTTTATGTCATACGCAAACTGAGATCACTGTCTGTGGCCCCCCTACCCCTCTTACTCCTCTACAAAAGCATCATCCAACCCATCCTAGTGTACTGTTCCCCCTGCTGCTTCACCCTGCTCACTGTCACCAGCAAAAACAGACTCCTCAAAACCCCACACATAGCATCCAAGATAATCACCCTCCCCACCCCCAGCCTGTCAGAGGCAAATGAGCTCGCTGTAGCACCCCTGGCACGTGCAATAGTCAGCGTCCCTGACCATTCCCTTAGCCAATTCTTCAAATTAATTATCTGTCCGCAGATATAGGGTAATGAACTGGAGAAAAGCCCAAAAAAAAAAGTTTAGTCCCCTCAGCTATCATAGCAGTGAACAAAAATATGTAGATTTTTCATCACTGTATATGGTTCATGTCATGTTAAATCTGTCTGCATGTTTTTCTGTGGAATTTGTGGGAAGAGGGTTTATCTGTTGTTTATGTGGGGAAATCATTTATTTGATATCTGTGTGCCACAGTGTTGCTACACTGTGTTCTGTCTCTTCAAATGTATGCTGCCCTGAAACCAACTTGACTTGACTGTGTGAGAACAATTATCCCCTTGGGGACAATGAAGAACCTAACTTACTAAATGACTACCTGTGTTGGCCTCTTCAAATGCGTTGATGTGTGTTCTCTTCTTTCTGGAGTTAAAAGAGAGCCGGTGCAAACAAGCCAACGTCCTGCTACACGGTCCAACACCCCCATCTAGCGGCCGCTTGGCGCCACTGGTCCTCACTCTCTCAACACACCTGTCTGCATTCTTCAATCGCCGTTCCCTACTTCAGCCGACGCCAGTTCTTCTTTTACTATCCCCTCAGTCAGTATCGGTCCTACCAGCGTTAAATCCAGTCCGTTTTTTCCCTGTCCTCCAGTAACCCTTTTCCCTCTTCTGTAGTTCTCCGTCCGTCACCCTGTTTACCCGTTGCCGAATCCTCGCCTGCCTGAGTGCCTGACCACCGCTTGTCCACCCCGTCTCTGCCTCCCTGTGTCAAGCGTTTGGGTCCTCTCGACCTGTCCCCATAACAACAACAAGAGACATTATGGTGATTTAGTTGTGACTTGCGACTGGAACTGGGATGGACCCGGTATTGATCGACCCGCTGTTTCCCCAAATACTTTCAACCCTGATCCGATTATCAACAAACACAGACGGAGAGCAAAAAGCTGTTTATTGGCGCTACGCTGCTGAAGGAACTCTCCCCGATGTGCACGCCCACAATCACATGAAAGAGGCAGTTAATGAATAACTAATTGTCTCGTCCAAAGTAACATTCTAACAGTTGACGAGGTTTAAACCCCAGATTCAGTTTCTTCTTCTTGGGGTTTTACGGCGTTGGCATCCACAACTTGGTGCATTACCGCCCTCTTCTGATCCAGTTAATCAATCAAAACAAAAATATCCAAACGCTCACTCATTCACACCTTCTTTCTACTCTATATCCTATCATATAACCCTGTCTCTCTCAAAAAGCCAAACAATACTTTTATACAATTCCTCTTCACTAATCTTAAAATATTTTCCAAATTATACTCCTGCATACCCAATTCTCTCAATTGATTTTTCATACTTTCCCTCTCCATCCCATAACCACTACAGTTCATTAAAACATGTTCCACTGTCTCCTCTACCTGGCACCCCTCACATAATCCAGTGGGGTGTTTTCCTATCAAATTCATTGTTTTATTTAGTGCACTGTGCCCCAACCTTAACCTTATCAAAATGTGTTCATCCTTCCTCTGACCACTATACCTTATTTTAACATCACCACTTTTTTGAATATTATATAAATATCTCCCTTTCTCCTCACTGTCCCATTTGTCTTGCCACATTTTGTTAACTTTTTCCCATATCAGGCTTTTAACTTCTGCCTTACTTAAACTGATATTCATTTCTACTTTTTCCTTCTCCAATGCCTTCTTCGCCATCTCCCCTCCCATCATTCAAACAAACCAGATTATTGTCCTCCATTAACTCTTCAATCACTTTCCCATTCGTGTCTGTGTGATTCCCTCCCCACATTGTGTTATGAGCATTGAAGTCTGCACACCATATTATCCTGTGTCTTTCTATACCTTTAATCCTAACTAGTTCATCATTCTCTAACCTTTGACATGGATTATAGTAATTAACACCAACAAACTCCTCTCCCCTCCCATACCTCCACCACTCTGCACTCTTGTTCCGTTCCTATTTCTAATACCCTGTATGATATACCTCGCTTAATAAATGTTACCCACCCTCCACCAGCCCCTTCACCTTCACTCCTGTCTCTTCTTATTCCTACATATCCATAAATAACTCAATCTAACACTGGTTTCAAAAACGTTTCTTGAATGCCTATTACTTGTGGTTTTCCTTTCATTTCTCTTAAAAAATATTTAACCTCCCGGCCATTTGCCACCCAGCTCCTAGCATTCCACTGTAGGGTTCTCACCATGGTTATGATGTCTTCTCACCGGCTCCTGACTACTCTGTGTATTTATCTCGGCTACCAAAGCCTCCCATTTTAACCCTTCCATCCCCAAATAACCTTTGGCTGCCTTAGCTATCGTCTGTATGCTCGTTGTCTTTGATGTGGAGTCTCTAGTGGAGTTCATCACTGCTGCCACAAACATCCCCACCTGCTTCTCATCTCCCCACACTTTGTTCCATCGTGCTGCTCTCCCACCGACTCCCTTGTCACTTCCCTTCCGCCCCCCAGGCTGCTACCATTCCCTGACTCTTAGCACCTTGCCTCTGTTTTACCACCTTCACTGCTCCTGCATAGGTCCCTTTGTCCAACACTTTCACCTTCTGAACTGCAACTTCCTCTTTCATTATTTCACAGCCTCCAAAGTGACGACATGTTCACCCCCACAACTACAACACTTTAACTTGGCCCCCTCACTCTTCCCATACTCATGACCCCCTGAGCATTTCGCACACCTCCTCTTTTCCTTACAGATTTTAGCGATGTGCCCAAATCTTTGACACTGAAAGCACCTCATTGTGGTGTGACCACGCCCTAAACGGCTGGTTTAACCTGTGAGCACTGATTACTCAATGAGCAACAGGTGTGTCCCTCACCGAGCCCCCGAGTCCAATCAGACTCAGCAGGTGAGGCTGCTTCAACCGGCCGTCCTCCACACACACTCTCCCACGCTGATGTACTGAACAATATTTGACCATACAAATCAACATATGCTTACCGTTGCAGTTTGAACACACATCATTTTAATGCGCAACAATGATAAACACAATCCTGGATGAGCTAGAAAGGAGAGCAGAGATAGGAGAGAGGAGGAAGAGAAGAGAGAGGAAGGAGAGAGGAGAGACTAAGAGGAGAGGATGGAGAGGAGAGCCAACAAGACAAAGTCACGGTACTCACACACATTGGGGGAATCTTTACGTATAGTCACTGTGAGCTTTGTATCGGTGTGTTACACTTGTTGGGTTATGTAAGGTGGACATTAAAAGTCATTTACTGGCTCATCAGCTACAAACGTGTGCAGTTATTATGGGACTTTCCTTGAATCCCATGATGTGTAAAAGGGTTTTTAGGCAACGTAGTTGTTTTTGTTTTATCCCAATGATAAAGTACCTATTCTATTGAATACACATTTTACTGAGATTGTACCTATTCCTCTGAGAATGTACCTATTCCACTGAATACATATTGTACTGAGAATGTACCTATTCCACTGAATACATATTGTACCAAGGATGTACCCATTCTACTGAAAATGTACCTATTCCACTGAATACATACTGAGAATGTACCTATACTCCACTGAATACATATTATACTGAGTTTGTACCTATTCCACTGAATACTTATTGTCCTGAGAATGTACCTATTCCTGCACTGAATATATATATTGTACTGAGAATGTACCTATTCCACTGAATACATATTGTCCTGAGAATGTACCTATTCCTGCACTGAATATATATATTGTACTGAGAATGTACCTATTCCACTGAATACATATTGTCCTGAGAATGTACCTATTCCACTGAAGACATATTGTACTGATAATGTACCTATTCCACAGAAGATGTCCTCATTCTACTTTTTGTACATTTTTATTCAAATCTCAAAAGTTTACAAACATTTTGTGTTGTCAAACATGATTCAAAAATAAAAAAGGAATATTACTATTTGTTTAAAACAACTAATGATAATGTTATCAAAATCAACATTTCACATTATCTGATTACATTTTTTTCATTAATTAAAAATATAAAAAAACATTCAGATAAAAGACATTGAACATTATAATGTAGTTTTATGGGTTATATTTTTTTTATAGTACAGTGTTAGTGGCTTAATGAATTACTCCTTGAAGTGTGAAAAAAGAAGTGTGGAAAATCTCATACAATAGAGATTCTAATTCAGGAAACAACATTAGTTGTTTTGGTTGTTTGATTATTTTATCACCAAACAAAGGGCCTAGTCTGTTTGATTGACAGGTGAGATGATGAGGGGGGCCGAGTTGTTACCTCTGTAATCATGGCGACTTGGGCTGAGGAATGGATGGAGAGCCTCACTGAAGGTGCAGCCAGTAGCAGAGTAGAGATGAACCCTGGCTTCCACATCATAGAAGGAGACCAGACCCTCATCATAATCAACAAACACCCCCACCTTCTGGAGCTCAGCTCTCAGAGGGAGACGGACATCAGGGTCATCTCTAAATATCAACCCATTCTCGTTGTAGAGAAGAATCCAGCAACCCGTCTCAGGGGTCCACCTGGTCAGACCTTTTCTGTCGATGGACTCTCTGGCCACTCCTAACCACCATCCAGTCTTGTCTTTAACCTGGACCTCAAAGTAAAATCTCCCTGAGGAGAAGCTCTGCCTCGTGAGAACAAATGAATACTCTGTAAATCTCTTAGGGTTGTCTGGGAGTCTCTTCCACATACCTCTATCATGTACCTGTTTCCCATCCTCAGACAGGGTGAGACAGGGATGAGCTGTATCAGGATCCAGAGTCACATCTACTTCATACTGCTGGACCCTCTTCAGTTCAGCATCACGCAGCTTCTTCATCTCCATGTTCAGTGTCTCCTCCAGCTGATCCAGGGATCTCCTCAAGGTCCCTACGTATGACGGAGGACGGACCTCCACCGTGGTCCAGTCCCTGGTGGGTGGAGGATCCTTCAGGGATCTGAAGGTCTGGAGGAAGTGGAGGTGGTCTTCAGTGTGTGAGAGCTGCTTCACCTCTGAGCTTCTATTGGTCAGATCTTCTATTTCCTGCTCCAGCTCTTTGATGAGGTCTTCAGCTTGTTTCTCTGTGGATTTCAGTTTCTCTTTCACCATTTGGTTGAGATCATCCTGGCACTTTTCAATGCAGCGCATCAGAGCAGTGAGGACCTGCACACCATCAGCTATCTCTCTGTCTGCGTCTGCTTTGATGCGTTTAACTGTGTCTTTAATCTCCTGAATATTTTTTTGTCTCTCCTGGATCAACTGCTTAACTTCAGCCTCTATCTTCCCCAGCTGGGCCGTCTTCACTTCATATTCCTCCTTTAGAGGAATAACAGGATGTGACTTGTGGTCCGTCACTGTGCACAACAGACACACACACACCTGTTCAGTCTTGCAGAAGAGCTCCAGAAGTCGGTCGTGTTTCTTACACATCCTGTCTTCCAGACGGTCCATAGGCTCGACCAGCCGATGCTTCTTCAGGCCTGCGACTCTATGGTGTGGCTCTAGGTGGGTTTGGCAGTAAGAGGTAAGACACATTAGGCAGGACTTCACGGCCTTGAGCTGGGTTCCAGTACAGACGTCACAGGGAACTTCTCCTGGTTCAACACAAGGCTGCTCTTTTACTCGTAGGGACGTTCCAAACCGATCAACCATCTCTGAAAAGAGGATATTGACCCGTAAATCAGGTCTTGTGTTGAAAAGCTCGTTGCAAACGGGACATTTGTACTTGACTTGTCCATCCCAGAACTTAGTAATACAGGCTCTGCAGAAGTTGTGTCCACATGGTGTGGAAACTGGGCTGCTGAAGACATCCAGACAGATGGAACATGAAAAGTTCTCTTCAGACCAGGAAGTGTTAGCAGAGGCCATTCCTAGACACAGACAACCAGGTTTATGTATTGAGCAATCCCATTATTAATGGCAAAAGTGTTTTCAACTTCTCTCAAAGTTGTGCTTCTTTACTCACCTTGATGTAGTTTCTGTCCGTCAGCGTATTTCAAAATGCGTTTTTTCTTCTGACCGAGAGAACTGCTTCCACGTCGGGTGCTTTGGTTGATCTGAACCTTAAGTTTCGTTTCCTCTACCTGACGTCCTCTCCCCTCCTCCCCTAACCCCTGGCTCCGCCCACACGACACATGGCTGCACTGCGTTCATGCACTTTGCTAACTCCCTGAACAGGTTCTTCAACCGGTTTGACACCCAGGACTACACCGCCTCCTGTGAAGGCGCTGGTAGAACCCCAGCACCCCCCCTTCACTCAGGAGGGTGTACAGCCACAGCTGGCCAGGTGCAAAATTGGCAAGGCACCGGGGCCGGATGGCATCCCGGCAAGGGTGCTAAAGCTCTGTGCCACGGAGCTCTGCCCAGTCTTCCACTCCGTCTTGTTGGATTCATACAGAACAGCTAAAGTTCCCGACCGATGGAAAACCCCGCCAGTCAGAGCCCAACCACTTCCGTCCAGTTGCACTCACGCCCATCATAACGAAGTGCATGGAGAAGATAATGCTTCACCTCATCCTGTCAACCGTGGGACCACAGCTGGACCCTCACCAGTTTGCACACAGGCCGAAACGTGGGACGGAGGACGCAGTGGCGTGCCTCCTCCACTCCCTCCTCCACCCTCTCCAGACACCAAACCACTTAGCATCAGTCCTGTGCGTCGACACCACCTCTGCATTCAACACTATCCAGCGGCACCAGGTCATCGAGACGCTCAAACATCTGGACATTATTCCACTCCACACTCACTGGATATACAATATCCTCAGCAACAGACCGCATGCAGTGAGAGTAGGTACAGCAACATCATCAACCCTCATCACCAACACCGGAGCACCTCAGGGCTGCGTCCTCAGTCCTTTTCTGTGTACCCTCCACACAAATGACTGCAGCAGCCCAGCCCCCATCACCACGTACTATAAAGATGCAGACGACACGGCCATAGTAGGTCTACTCAGTGACAACAATTCCACCACAGAATACCAACAGTCAACCACACAGTTTACACAGTGGTGCACAGACAACTATCTCCAGTTAAACAATGACAAAACAAAGGAAAAGGTCATACACACAGCCAAGACACCTCCTACATTCAATCACACATTCATCAGAGGACAACCAGTTGAACTAGTCAACAGTTTCAAATACCTAGGGCTCACCATAGATAACAAACTCAACTCCAACCACCATGTCATTAACCCTATCCACGGCTTTATGTCATACGCAAACTGAGATCACTGTCTGTGGCCCCCCTACCCCTCTTACTCCTCTACAAAAGCATCATCCAACCCATCCTAGAGTACTGTTCCCCCTGCTGCTTCACCCTGCTCACTGTCACCAGCAAAAACAGACTCCTCAAAACCCCACACATAGCATCCAAGATAATCACCCTCCCCCACCCCCAGCCTGTCAGAGGCAAATGAGCTCGCTGTAGCACCCCTGGCTCGTGTAATAGTCAGCGTCCCTGACCATTCCCTTAGCCAATTCTTCCAATTACTCCCATCTGGCCGCAGATATAGGGTAATGAACCGGAGAAAAGCCCAATAAAAAAAAGTTTAGTCCCCTCAGCTATCATAGCAGTGAACAAAAATATGTAGATTTTTCATCACTGTATATGGTTCATGTCATGTTTATTCCTGTCTACATGTTTTTCTGTGGAATTTGTGGGAAGAGGGTTTATCTGTTGTATATGTGGGGAAATAATTTATTTGATATCTGTGTGCTACAGTGTTGCTACACTGTGTTCTGTCTCTTCAAATGTATGCTGCCCTGAAACCAACTTGACTTGACTGTGTGAGAACAATTATCCCCTTGGGGACAATAAAGAACCGGTCCTACTAAATGACTACCTGTGTTGGCCTCTTCAAATGCGTTGATGTGAGTTCTTCTTCTTCTTGGGGTTTTACGGCGGTTGGCATCCACAACTTGGTGCATTACTGCCCTCTTCTGATCCAGTTAATGAATCAAAACCAAAATATCCAAACACTCATTCACACCTTCTTTCTACTCTATATCCTATCATATAACCCTGTTTCTCTCAAAAAGCCAAACAATACTTTTGTACAATTCCTCTTCACTAATCTTAAAATATTTTCCAAAGTATATTCCTGCATACCCAATTCTCTCAATTGATTTTTCATACTTTCCCTCTCCATCCCATAACCACTACAGTTCATTAAAACATGTTCCACTGTCTCGTCTACCTGGCACCCCTCACATAATCCAGTGGGGTGTTTTCCTATCAAATTCATTGTTTTATTTAGTGCACTGTGCCCCAACCTTAACCTTATCAAAATGTGTTCATCCTTCCTCTGACCACTATACCTTATTTTAACATTAACACTTTTTTGAATATTATATAAATATCTCCCTTTCTCCTCACTGTCCCATTTGTCTTGCCACATTTTGTTAACTTTTTCCCATATCAGGCTTTTAACTTCTGCCTCACTTAAACTGATATTCATTTCTACTTTTTCCTTCTCCAATGCCTTCTTCGCCATCGCCCCTCCCAACATTCAAACAAACAAGATTCTTGTCCTCCATTAACTCTTCAATCACTTTTCCATTCCTGTCTTTATGATTCCCTCCCCACATTGTGTTATGAGCATTGAAGTCTGCACACCAGATTATCTTGTGTCTTTCTATCCCTTTAATCCTAACTATCTTATCATTCTCTAACCTTTGACATGGATTATAGTAATTAACAACAACAAACTCCTCTCCCCCTCCCATACCTCCACCACTCTGCACTCTTGTTCCGTTCCTATTTCTAATACCCTGTATGATATACCTCGCTTAATAAATGTTACACACCCTCCACCAGCCCCTTCACCTTCACTCCTGTCTCTCCTTATACCTACATATCCATAAATAACTACATCTAACACTGGTTTCAAAAACGTTTCTTGAATGCATATTACTTGTGGTTTTCCTTTCATTGCTCTTAAAACATATTTAACCTCCCGGCCATTAGCCACCCAGCTCCTAGCATTCCACTGTAGGGTTCTCACCATGGTTATGATGTCTTCTCACCGGCTCCTGACTACTCTGTGTATTTATCTCAGCTACCAAAGCCTCCCATTTTAACCCTTCCATCCCCAAATAATCCTTGGCTGCCTTAGCTATCGTCTGTATGCTCGTTGTCTTTGATGTGGAGTCTCTAGTAGAGTTCATCACTGCTGCCACAAACATCCCCACCTGCTTCTTATCTCCCCACACTTTGTTCCATCGTGCTGCTCTCCCACCGACTCCCTTGTCACTTCCCTTCCGCCCCCCCAGGCTGCTACCATTCCCTGACTCTTAGCACCTTGCCTCTGTTTTACCACCTTCACTGCTCCTGCATAGGTCCCTTTGTCCAACACTTTAACCTTCTGAACTGCAACTTCCTCTCTCATTATTTCACAGCCTCCAAAGTGACGACATGTTCACCCCCACAACTACAACACTTTAACTTGGCCCCCTCACTCTTCCCATACTCATGATCCCCTGAGCATTTCGCACACCCCCTCTTTTCCTTACAGATTTTAGCGATGTGCCCAAATCTTTGACACTGAAAGCACCTCATTGTGGTGTGACCACGCCCTAAACGGCTGGTTTAACCTGTGAGCACTGATTACTCAATGAGCAACAGGTGTGTCCCTCACCAAGCCCCAGAGTCCAATCAGACTCAGCAGGTGAGGCTGCTTCAACCAGCCGTCCTCCACACACACTCCCACGCTGACATGGACTGAACAATATTTGACTAAACAAATCTAAATATGCTTACCGTTGCAGTTTTGAACACACATCATTTTGATGCGTAACAATGATAAACACAATCCTGGATGAGCTAGAAAGGAGAGGAGAGATAGGAGAGAGGAGGAAGAGAAGAGAGAGGAAGGAGAGAGGAGAGACTAAGAGGAGAGGATGGAGAGGAGAGCTGACAAGACAAAGTCACGGTGCTCACACACATTGGGGGAATCTTTACGTATAGTCACTGTGAGCTTTGTATCGGTGTGTTACACTTGTTGGGTTGTTGTAAGGTGGACATTAAAAGTAATTTACTGCTACAAAGCTACACACGTGTGCAGTTATTATGGGATTTTAATCTTTCCTTGAATCCCATCATGTGTAAAAGGGTTTTTTATGCACCATAGTTGTTTTTGTTTTATCCCAATGATAAAGTACCTATTCTATTGAATACACATTTTACTGAGATTGTACCTATTCCTCTGAGAAAGTACCTATTCCACTGAATGCATATTGTACTGAGAATGTACCTATTCCACTGAATACATATTGTACTGAGAATGTACCTATTCCACTGAACACATATTGTACTGAGAATGTACCTATTCCACTGAATACATATTGTACTAAGGATGTACCCATTCTACTGAAAATGTACCCATTCCACTGAGTACATACTGCGTTTGTACCTATTCCACTGAGTATACTGAGAATGTACCTATTCCACTGAATACATATTGTACTGAGAATGTACCTATTCCAATGAACACATATTATTCTGATAATGTATCTATTCTACTGAATACATTTTGTACTGATAATGTACCTATTCCACTGAATATATACCTATTCCACTGAATAGATACTGAGAATGTACCTTTTCTACTGAACACATATTGTACTGAGAATGTACCTATTCCACTGAATATATATATTGTACTGAGAATGTACCTATTCCACTGAATACATATTGTACTGAGAATGTACCTATTCCACTGAATATATATTGTACTGAGAATGTAACTATCACACAGAAGATGTCCCCATTCTACTTTTAGTACATTTTTATTCAAATCTCAAAAGTTTACAGACATTGTATTGTGTTGTCAAACATGATACATGAGTTTATTGTTTATCTTATATGGTATATAATTTAATATTGTGTTTCTTTCTGTAAGCTACTGGACAATCAATTTCCTTGAGGGAGTCATCCCAAAAGGATCAATAAAGCCTAATCTAATCTAATCTAATGATTCAAAAAATAATAAACGAATATTACTATTTGGTCAAATCAACTAATGATAATGTTATCAAAATCAATGTTTCACCTTATCTAATACATTTCTTTTTTCATTAATTAAAAATATAAAAAAACATTAAGATAAAAGACATTGAACATTATAGTGTGGCCTTATAGGTTATAATGGGTTATATAGCACAGTGTTAGTGGCTTAATGAATTACTCCTTAGATGACAGTGAAAAGCAAGATAAGAATACAGTACTCTGAGACCTCACATAGTAGAGATTCTAATTCAGGAAACAACATTAGTTGTTTTGGTTGTTTGATTATTTTATCACCAAACAAAGGTCCTAGTCTGTTTGATTGACAGGTGAGATGATGAGGGGGGCAGAGTTGTTACCTTCATAATCACTGAAACCTGGGCTGAGGAGTGGATAGAGAGGCTCACTGAAGGTGCAGCCAGTAGCAGAGTAGAGATGAACCCTGGCTTCCACATCATAGAAGGAGACCAGACCCTCATCATAATCAACAAACACCCCCACCTTCTGGAGCCCAGCTCTCAGAGGGAGACGGACATTAGGGTTATCTCTAAATACCAACCCATCCTTGTTGTAGAGAAGAGTCCAGTAACCATTCTCAGGGGTCCGCTCTGTCCGACCTTTTCTGTCGATGGACTCTCTGACCACTCCTACAAACCATCCAGTCTTGTCTTTAACCTGGACCTCAAAGTAAAATCTCCCTGAGGAGAAGCTCTGCCTCGTGAGAACAGATGTATACCTTGTAAATATCTTAGGGTTGTCTGGGAGTCTCTTCCTTACACCTCCATCATGTACTTGTTTCCCATCCTCAGACAGGATGAGCTCGGGATGAGCTGTATCAGGATCCAGAGTCACATCTACTTCATACTGCTGGACCCTCTTCAGTTCAGCATCACGCAGCTTCTTCATCTCCATGTTCAGTGTCTCCTCCAGCTGATCCAGGGATCTCCTCAAGGTCCCTACGTATGACGGAGGACGGACCTCCACCGTGGTCCAGTCCCTGGTGGGTGGAGGATCCTTCAGGGATCTGAAGGTCTGGAGGAAGTGGAGGTGGTCTTTAGTGTGCGAGAGCTGCTTCACCTCTGAGCTTCTATTGGTCAGATCTTCTATTTCCTGTTCCAGCTCTTTGATGAGGTCTTCAGCTTGTTTCTCTGTGGATTTCAGTTTCTCTTTAACCGTTTGGTTGAGATCATCCTGGCACTTTTCAATGCGGCGCATCAGAGCAGTGAGGACCTGCACACCATCAGCTATCTCTCTGTCTGCGTCTGCTTTGCTGCGTTCAACTGTGTCTTTAATCTCCTGAATATTTTTTTGTCTCTCCTGGATCAACTGCTTAACTTCAGCCTCTATTTTCCCCAGCTGGGCCGTCTTCACTTCATATTCCTCCTTTAGAGGTATAACAGGATGTGACTTGTGGTCCGTCTCTGTGCAGAACTGACACACACACACCTGTTCAGTCTGGCAGAAGAGCTCCAGAAGTCGGTCGTGTTTCTTACACATCCTGTCGTCCAGACGGTCCATAGGCTCGACCAGCCGATGTTTCTTCAGGCCTGCAACTCTATGGTGTGGCTCCAGGTGGGTTTGGCAGTAAGAGATAAGACACACTAGGCAGGACTTCACGGCCTTCAGCTGGGACCCAGTACAGACGTCACAGGGAACTTCTGCTGGTTCAACACAAGGCTGCTCTTTTACTCGTAGGGACGTTCCAAACCGATCAACCATCTCTGAAATTAGGATATTGACCCGTAAATCAGGTCTTGTGTTGAAAAGCTCGTTGCAAACGGGACATTTGTACTTGACTTGTTCATCCCAGAACTTAGTAATACAGGTTCTGCAAAAGTTGTGTCCACATGGTGTGGAAACTGGGCTGCTGAACACATCCAGACAGATGGAACAGGAAAAGTTCTCTTCAGGCCAGGAGGTGTCAGCAGAGGCCATTCCTAGACACAGACAACAAGGTTTATGTATTGAGCAATACCATTATCGTTGTCATTCCATAATTTCCCTCAAAGTTGTTCTTCTATACTGACCTTGATGCTGTTTCTGTCCGTCAGCGTGTTTCAAAATGCCTTTTATTTTTCTCCTGAACGAGCGCACTGTCCCAGGTCGGTTGCTTCGGTTGATCTGAACCTTCAGTTTCGTTTCGTCAACATGACGTCCTCTCCCCCATAGATATATATAGATACATATATCTATGCTCTCCCCTCCTCCCCTAACCCTTGGCTCCTCCCCTAACCCCTGGCTCCGCCCCCAAGACACTTGGCTCAGGCTGCAATGCATTCATGCGCTGCGTTGGCCTATTCAAATGCGTTGATGTGTGTTCTCTTCTTTCTCTTCTTTCTGGAGTTAAGTGACCCGGGTTTCCGGGGCTTTCCCGAATACTTTCTATCCAACCCCGATACAATTTTCAAAAAACACAGACAAATAGCAAAAAGCTGTTTATTGGCGCTACGCTGCTGTAGGAACTCTCCCCGATGTGCACGCGCACAATCACATGAAAGAATAACTAATAGTCTCGTCCAAAGTAACATTCTAACAGTTAACGAGGTTTAAACCCCGGATCCAGTTTCTTTTTTCCCGCTAATGATTGATCAGGTGTCGCGTCACTCATCAGTCAGCTGTCAATCACCTTGTCACTCACATGACCACGAGGACGCCAGCTCAGCCAATCAGACTCCCTCTCTCGGACACAGAAACAATAACAAAACGTACCAATGGTGTCGCCATCAAATAAAATAACAGTGCAGTATAAAAAGTCATAAATGCAGGCTACTTCATGATATGTATCACATTATGGGGCATGATTATCTTTGTATCATGTTGTGTGTCAGTAGTCTGTAACCTGAATATGGGGTTAGAACAGAGAAGGCATACCCATCCATGTTCTGAATTAGGGCTGGGCGATATGGACCAAAACTCATATCTCGATATCTTCTGTTCGAATGGCAATATACGATATTATAACGATATTTTGTACAAAACAGGTAAAGTGTGTAGTTTTAACTCTGCGCCACAAGTATTCACTATGAAACATCTATTTAGTGTTTTCTTTTTTTTTGCTCAACGAAGCACAGCTGTGCTTTAACAACAGATATGTAAGGGATAATGTAAAGAACGCCGGTCATTATCGGGAAAATAAGCCCCGACAGGGCGGACAGGACACCGACCTGAAGGGGCTTATTTTCAATAATGACCGACGACGTTCTATACATTATCCCGCTTATTACACGGCTATGCCTAAACGAAAAAATAACTTCATGGTGTGTCTTTTTACAATTTATTTGTAACCAGCATTCGTAGTGTTGATCAGCAGAGAAATAGTCCGCCAAAGATGTTGACGTCGCATAGCAACCGAAGACGCTGGAGTTGACAAGTTACCAGACTATTTGCGGAGTGATACCAAAGACGTCATCGGAGACAAAAAATCCTGTTTTCCTTGACAGCCTCTTCTATAATATGAATGATTTTAGCTTGTGTGTGCCCGTGCCCGCAATGAATCACATACAAGCTAAAATCATTCAAATTAATGTGCTTTATTTTTTATCTTGCACTATTGGAGCACGTACTACTTTCTTGCGCTCCGCCTCTGACTACGAGATGGTTAGTGTTACAACTTTCTGCTGTCGGCTCCCAGACACGTTCCAGACCCTCCAGGGCCGATGATCTCTCAGGGGGCAACACACCCTTTACTTTGACCGGCAGTGGGTCTGCTTATAGGTCGGAATGAAGCGGCCACCGATTCTTGCCGGCTGCTTTATTCTTTTACACACAACCGGACTCGATCATTACTTCACTAAACGTACATGCACGCTACCGCTCGCTCGTCCACTGCACTCACACGCTGACCACACACACACACACACACACACACACACACACACACACACACACACACACACACAGAGTGATATGCGCACCAGATACTTTCTCGTGCGAACAAGATACTTTCTCGTGCTCACGAGAAACGTTTTGTTGTGATGCGAAACGTCCGTGGGTGGGAGAACGCTACGTACTGTAGCAGGATGGGCCTTTAATTAGCGCTGCAGTACCGGCCTATCACTGTTGGGTGCGCTGCCTATAAAGGCGGGTGGTTGTGCACTGGGAGCACTCTTGCCTGGGAGCTCCTGGCTACCCCGCCTCCTGTTATCACCGAAACCTGATCGCCTCACAGCTGGATCGTGCAGCTCGCCGTTGTTTGGCAGTTCATTGGCCGGGTCTTCCCTCTCCCGTATCGACCCCAGTTGTAGGGCGTGCGAGTGTTTCCTCCTCTACCTGTTGCAGCGGGGAGCGATCAGCTGATTGATCGAGTTGCACTTGTAATTGTGCTGCTCGGTACAAGTGATCCCCTTCCTCCCCTTTGATGTTCATTCAACTCCTGACGGGTTGACGTGTGTGTGGGCGGTTTCTGCCAGCACGTCCCCCCCCCTCTTCACGCTGCTGTTGGCTGGCTGCCGTTTTGTCCACTGGTTATATAGCCAACACATCGATCCTACTCTGCATCTCCCACTGTGCTGTAGTGTACCTGCCCCGAGTATGGTGATTGCTGCCTCACCCTAAGTCTCATTATCTTGATCCATTCATTTAACCGACTTCCAACTGATCTTATTGATGATATTATTTGTGTTTTGCGGGTTGCTTTGCATGTTTGTTTTGGTTTAATTCGTTTTCTTAGTTATTTTGGTTTGGCTTAATTGCTTTACTTATTCATTTGGATTTATCAGTTTGGATAAATCTCCTTTACTTTTGATTTAAACCCCATTTAGTTATTTGCTCTTCCCTTTTTGTGTATTTTGTGTGTGTTCGCTTTAGTGTGTTTGTGTGAACATATTTTATTGAGAAGTCATGTTTAAAGATTATATATATTAATTAAAAGGAATTGAATTTGTATGCTGGACCCAGTCTCAAGCTTTCATTAGTGAACGAACTTGTGTGCTTTAACTTAGGTTAATCTAACTCTCCAGGTGAAATTCCTGGGGTGGCGTTGTTGGCAACTTGTCACTAGTTCTTTAACTGAACTTTATCTTATTGTTTCCCCGACCGCCGAATGCCACAGTACAAATAAGGGGCGGGATTGAAAAGCTGAACATGGTTTGTAGGCTCAGAGAGCAGCGGTCAGCTTTATAAAATAGCGCTCGCAATTGCGGCAACATCAAAATAAAATATAAAATACCGGTATGACGATATTGTCTCAACTACATATCGCTTTCAAAAAATATACCGGTATCATTTTAAAACCGGTATATCGCCCAGCCCTATTCTGAATCATCTTCTGCTGGACCGAATAGGTCTTGAAAGGTAACCAGTGAAAGCTGAGGTGGAGTCGGGGTCCAGACCGAGACCGGGACCGGTTTATTCAAATCTCAAAAGTTTACAAACATTGTATTGTGTTGTCAAACATGATTCAAAAATAATAAAGGAATATTACTATTTGGTTAAAACAACTAATGATAATGTTATCAAAATCAATGTTTCAAATTATCTTCTTTTTTTTTTTTTTTTCATTAATTAAAAATATAAAAAAACATTCAGATAAAAGACATTGAACATTATGGTGTAGTCTTATAGGTTCTTTTTCTAACTTCGCTCGGTGTTTCACTATGGGAATCGCCTAGGCGTGACCTACTACTGGAAGCTCCAATTGCACCACGTCTGTCCTTGACAGACAGGTCGGACTGTGCCACAGGGTCCCGCCCCCTGCACTTATACAGTCGACCCGCCCTCCTCAAATCATTCTCGCTTTCTTCCCGTGAGAAAGCTACTCAAGCTCCCTCAGCTTATCTAGGTTAGCTTTAAACTGCTTAACAGTTCACAGACGGGCCGTCAAGGATTCCGTCGTCAAACGCAGTCGGAGGCTTTTAACCTGGTTCGGCTGAGTAATAACTTCGTAAGAAGCTATCTGTTACTACACCCGCTGGGCAGTGTCCGCATAAAGGCGAGCTGCTTCTCCGGTTACCCTGTATTTGTTTACAGGTGTCACTGGTTTACGGTGTAGTTTATCGGCTAACGCGTCAAGGCGAGCTTACCGCGGCACAGTAAACATTAGCTTGTTGGCTGAGCCAAAACACCCGGAGTATAACGAACGCATCACGGCGAGTGAACTCTGCGGTATGCCTTCGCCCGCCACCCCCGCCAAAGGGTCGGAGCCGAAAGCTAGGGAGGCTGTATCCCGCCTGTGCCCCGCGTCATGTGGGGCCTCCATATCAGGCCGGGACCCCCACCCCATGTGCATAGCGTGCATGGGCATTAAACACGCTCAAGCTTCGCTAGCGGACCCGCATTCATGCGCTCACTGCACATCGATGCCGGAGAAAATTCTGGAAAGGAGGCTAAGGGTGACGGTGGCTACTAACCAGGATCCCTGCCTGGCGGGTGCCCCCGCTATAGCCTCAACGAGCACCCATCAGTCCCACGCGACAACGAGCTGGGCGGACATGATGGAGGCGGCATCCCCGCTCGTGCCCCCGCTATTCGATGATTTACTTCTCAAGGCGGAACCGGGCACTGAGGACGCAGAGGGCGACGACGACGCCAACTTTGACCACCTCGACATGGACGGAATTGAGGAGGAGGAGGACGACTCCACTTTTCCGGTCCAACTGTCTAGACCCCCTAGCGCCTCTGACGCTGTACAACCGGCAGACGGTAACCTGTACGAGGTGTGCAAACGGGCCGCTGCAAAACTAGGCATTCAATGGCCTGCAGCCCCGGATGCTGAAGGGGCAGAGGGAGACCTGTACGACGGCAAGAGGATCCTACCAGCCCAGCCGCCTTCTAAGCAGCTCTTACCAGCAGTTCCCATCTGCATGAAGGAAATGAGCCGCTACTGGTCCAGCCCATTTAAGAGCAAGCTTCCAACCAAGGGCTGCTCAAAGCTGGAGATCCACGGGATGGGTGAGCTGGGGCTGGCCGAACCCCCAGCTGTGGAGCCTTCAGTGGCTTACCACCTCCACCCAAACCGTCGCTCTCTCTCCGCCTCTTCAGGCATCTCCCTGCCTGGTAAGATGGACCGCCTCACCGCTTCCACTTACCAGAGGATGTATAAATATGCAGCGCAGTCGGTATGCTCGCTCAATGCCATGACACTACTGTCTGCATATCAGGCTGAAATCCTAGAGGAAATGGGTCGCCAGCTAGACTCTGGGTCACCCAACCCTGCCCTCTGGGATGAAATTTGCAACGTCAATGACCTGGTCCTACGCTCCTCACGGGGCGCAGTTCAGGGCTGTGGCCGAGTCATGGGACTCGCAGTCTCGGGTGAGAGAGCGTTATGGCTCAGTCTCTCCGGACTGAGTGTCGCGCAGAAAGCCGAGGTCATGGATGCTGCATATGACCCAACCAAGGGTCTGTTTGGTCCAGCGCTGGAAAAGATGAGAGAGACCAGCACTCTCAGGAAACAGGAAGGAGAGGCCTTCGATCTCTGCCTTCCCCGAAAACAGGCTCCCCGCCCACCCCAGCCAGCGAGGTCAGGCTTTGCGGCCGCCGCAGCGGCAGCAAGGGGAAAACAAGGGGGAACCAGGCCTCAGAAAGCCTACAGACCAGCCCACGCAGCTGGCCCACAGGCCGACCAACAGCCTAGGTCAGAGAACCCAAGGCCATGGGGCAAACACTCCTTCGCTGCTGCGGCAGCCAGGAACCGCTCTCCCCACCCCGGGGATGGGAAGAAGAAGCGTGCGACCTAGCGATCCCAGCTTCTCTCTCTCCCCCTCCCATGAAGAAAAGAAAGCTTGGGGGGATAGAGCAAAGCCCAGAGGGTTCAAGTTCTCCAGGGGCCCTTTCTCAGTCTCTCTCGCTTCACGTTCAGGGCGAAC
The DNA here is from genome assembly GCF_026213295.1 of Gadus chalcogrammus. Taxonomy (NCBI): domain Eukaryota; kingdom Metazoa; phylum Chordata; class Actinopteri; order Gadiformes; family Gadidae; genus Gadus; species Gadus chalcogrammus. Next base: position 190,798 of record NC_079432.1, read on the forward strand.
TGAGACAGGGGCAACGATTGACACAGTGCCACCAAGCATTTTCCCAGTGTCGCAAGTTATTTTCCCTCGTTTTAAAGGTGAACACAATAAACCCTGCATTTTCGCAACCAGGCCCAGAGCCAAGGGTGAAATGCACAAAACAAAACAAAATAAAACAATATCTTGGTCCCTACATTCCCATGGGGGGAGCTCACGCTTCTCCTGTGAGGGCAGACCTCTCCCCTTACGTCCCGAGGGTGACGTCGTTGGGGCGCGATCACATGAGCCCGCTCGCTGCGCGAGTGGAACAGTGGCGCGCATGCGCAGTTCACCCGTGGATCCTGTCTACAGTTTCCCAGGGTTACAGACTGCAGTTTGCTATGAAACCACCCAGATTCAACGGCGTATTGGTTTCTATGGCCAGTGGGGATTCGGCACGAATCCTAGAGGACGAAATATCGTCCCTGCTTCGAAAACAAGCGATCAGGGCTGTCCCGAACGAGCAAGCCCAACAGGGTTTTTACTCCCGTTATTTTCTCATTCCCAAGAACAGACACCTGCGCAAATACACGTTCAGGATGTTAACACACAAAGTGCTCTGTCGTTCAATCCGTCCAGGGGATTGGTTTGTAACGATCGATCTGTCAGACGCATATTTTCACATTGCCATCTATCCCGCACACCGGAAATTTCTCTGGTTCGCTTTTCAGAACAGGGCTTACGAATTCAGCATAAATTGGGAAAAGAGCCGTGTGGACCCCGCACAATGTGCAGAATATTTGGGTCTCCACATAGACTCTCTCTCTTATCGCGTCACACTATCAGAGAGGAGACTAACGTCTCTCACGCAGTGTCTCTCCCTCTTCAGGCGGGGAGAGACCGTATCGTTCAGGTTATGCCTACGCCTGCTTGGCCTTATGGCTTCGGTGATATCAGTAGTGCATTTGGGTCTTCTGATGATGAGAGATTTTCAGCGCTGGGTCGCAGCACTACGTCTGTGCTCCCGTCGCCACCTGAATCGCAAGGTGAAAGTAACACCAGCGTGTGTTACCGCTCTCCGCCCGTGGTCGGTGCACACGGTTCTGACAGCGGGCGTCCCGCTGGGGGCGGTGTCGTCCAGGGTAACCATGACAACGGACGCGTCCTTGTCAGGGTGGGGTGCGACAATGATGGGCAGAGCAGTGAACGGCACCTGGAGTCGCGATCTAGCTCAGGCTCACATAAACCTCCTAGAACTTTGGGCAGTGTTCCTTGCTCTAAAACACTTCCTGCAATTTATCCACGGCCGCCATGTCTTGGTAAAGACAGACAATTCCACTGTTGTGGCATACGTCAACCGGCAGGGCGGCACTCGCTCACTGAAACTACACGAGTTAGCTCGAGAAATGATCTTGTGGAGCAGCACCAGACTCCTGTCCCTTCGGGCGACACATGTACCAGGGGTCCTGAACAGAGGAGCAGATCTTATGTCCAGAGGAAACCCCCTGTACGGGGAATGGACTCTTCATCCACAGGTTGTGGGACAAATATGGCGGAGATACGGCTTGGCAGCCGTAGATCTCTTCGCCTCGCTGGAAAACACTCAGGGCCCGTTGTTTTTCTCCCTGTCAGACGTAAGGGCTCCCCTAGGGGTAGATGCGCTGGCCCATCCGTGGCCAAACGTGCTGCTATATGCCTTCCCCCCTCTCAGCCTGATCTCCCCCACCCTAGCCAGGGTGAGAGAACAGAGTCTGTCGCTAATCCTGATAGCGCCGCGGTGGCCATCCAAACATTGGGTGGCGGAAATAGTGCAACTCCTGGCGGGCGACCCATGGCCCCTTCCCCTGCGCAGGGATCTCCTCTCCCAAGCGGGCGGGGAGATTTACCATCCGCACCCGGACCGCGTAGCGCTCTGGGCTTGGCCCGCGAGAGGTGGAACTTGAATGCGGCAGGCCTGCCTGCACAGGTTGTTGACACCATTCAGAATGCAAGGGCCCTTTCCACTCGCCGGCTCTACAGTGGTAAGTGGCGGGTTTTTGAGGACTGGTGCGACTCGAGGCACGCCATTCCATATCAGTGTTCCGTGGTGGACCTACTGTGTTTCCTACAGGGATTATTGGAAAAGGGTAAGGGTCCACGATTAAAGTGTACTTGGCAGCCATCTCAGCTTGTCATGTTGGCTTTGGGGATAAGCCTGCAGGGCAGCATCCCTTGGTTTGTCGCTTCATGAAGGGGGCGCGTCGCAAGCTCCCAGTTTCCAGGCCCCTGGTCCCTTTGTGGGATTTATCGGTGGTGCTGGATGCCCTGTCTCATCACCCTTTTGAGCCGTTGGAGGCGGTGGGGATGAAGTTTGTGTCGCTGAAAGTGGTGTTGCTCTTAGCTTTAACCACAGATAAGTGTGTGAGTGATTTACAGGCATTGTCTATCCGTCCTTCATGCTTGCAGTTTGCTCCGGGGATCTCCAAGGTCTGTCTGCGGCCCAATCCGGCTTTTGTGCCTAAGGTGGTTGAGTCGACCTATAGGTGTCTCACGGTGGAACTGTCTGCGTTTCACCCGCCTCCGTTCTCCTCTGCGGAGGAGCAGAGACTCAATACATTATGCCCGGTACGGGCCCTACATGTATAAGTGAGTCGGTCAGCTGCCTTTCGGAAAGGGGATCAGCTGTTCGTGTCTTGGGCCACTCCCCATAGAGGCAAGCCTTTGTCCCGCCAGAGGCTATCCCACTGGATTGTGGAGGCTATATCTCTTGCTTATGAAAGTAAGGGCTTGCAGCCCCCCCATGGCTTGAGGGCCCACTCCACAAGGGGTATGGCTACTTCATGGGCCTTATTCAGGGGAGTGTCGGTGCATGACATTTGTGCTGCGGCGAGCTGGGCTACGCCTCACACCTTTGTTAGGTTTTATAGGCTGGATGTCTCAGGGCCTTCTGTTTCTCAAGCCGTGCTGGAGACGATCTCACCAGACTCAAAGTGATGTTTGCTGCCTGGCTGAATTTGCATAGCTTCGGGAGACATATGCAATACGGGAGTGGTCTATATCTCCCATAGTGAAACACTGAGCGAAGTTAGAAAAATAACTTTGGGTTACTTAACGTAATCCCTGGTTCTTTGATAACAGAGTGAGGTGTTTCACTATGGGAATCGCCTAGGCGTGACCTACTACTGGAAGCTCCAATTGCACCACGTCTGTCCTTGACAGACAGGTCGGACTGTGCCACAGGGTCCCGCCCCCTGCACTTATACAGTCGACCCTCCCTCCTCAAATCATTCTATACCGGTTTCTTTCCGTGTAAATGCAAGGAGGGACGTGTTGGTGAAACACCTCACTCTGTTATCAAAGAACCAGGGATTACGTTAAGTAAACCAAAGTTATAATGGGTTATATTTTTTTATAGTACAGTGTTAATGGCTTACTGAATGAATTACTCGTTCATGAAAAATGAAATGAATACAGTTCTCTCAGATCTCATACAATAGAGATTCTAATTCAGGAAACCGCATTAGTTGTTTTGGTCGTTTGATTATTTTATTACCAAACAAAGGTCCTAGTCTGTTTGATTGACAGGTGAGATGATCAGGGGGGCAGAGTTGTTACCTCTGTAATCATGGCGACTTGGGCTGAGGAATGGATAGAGAGGCTCACTGAAGGTGCAGCCAGTAGCAGAGTAGAGATGAACCCTGGCTTCCACATCATAGAAGGAGACCAGACCCTCATCATAATCAACAAACACCCCCACCTTCTGGAGCTCAGCTCTCAGAGGGAGACGGACATCAGGGTTATTTCTAAATACCAACCCATCCTGGTAGTAGAGAAGAGTCCAGTAACCCGTCTCAGGGGTCCGATCTGTCCAATCTTTTCGGTTGATGGACCCTCTGACCACTCCTAAAGACCATAGAGTCTTGTCTTTAACCTGGACCTCAAAGTAAAATCTCCCTGAGGAGAAGCTCTGCCTCGTGAGAACACCTCCCCACCGTGTAAATCTCTTAGGGTTGTCTGGGAGTCTCTTCTCTACACCTCCATCATGTACTTGTTTCCTATCCTCAGACAGGGTGAGCCAGGGATAAGCTGTATCAGTATCCAGAGTCACATCTACTTCATACTGCTGGACCCTCTTCAGTTCAGCATCACGCAGCTTCTTCATCTCCATGTTCAGTGTCTCCTCCAGCTGATCCAGGGATCTCCTCAAGGTCCCTACGTATGACGGAGGACGGACCTCCACCGTGGTCCAGTCCCTGGTGGGTGCGGGATCTGAAGGCCTGGAGGAAGTGGAGGTGGTCTTCAGTGTGTGAGAGCTGCTTCACCTCTGAGCTTCTATTGGTCAGATCTTCTATTTCCTGCTCCAGCTCTTTGATGAGGTCTTCAGCTTGTTTCTCTGTGGATTTCAGTTTCTCTTTCACCATTTGGTTGAGATCATCCTGGCACTTTTCAATGCGGCGCATCAGAGCAGTGAGGACCTGCACACCATCAGCTATCTCTCTGTCTGCGTCTGCTTTGCTGCGTTTAACTGTGTCTTTAATCTCCTGAATATTCTTTTGTCTCTCCTGGATCAACTGCTTAACTTCAGCCTCTATCTTCCCCAGCTGGGCCGTCTTCACTTCATATTCCTCCTTTAGAGGTATAACAGGATGGGACTTGTGGTCCGTCACTGTGCACAACAGACACACACACACCTGTTCAGTCTTGCAGAAGAGCTCCAGAAGTCGCTTCCCGCTAATGATTGGTCAGGTGTCGCGTCACTCATCAGTCAGCTGTCAATCACCTTGTCACTCACATGACCAGGAGGACACCAGCTCAGCCAATCAGACTCCCTCCCCCGGACACAGAAACAATAACAAAACGTACCAATGGCGTCACCATCAAATAAAATAACAATGCAGTATAAAAAGTCATAAATGCAGGCTACTTCATGGTATGTATCACATTATGGGGCATGATTATCTTTGTATCATGTTGTGTGTCAGTAGTCTGTAACCTGAAGCATATGGGATTAGAACAGAGAAGGCATACCCATCCATGTTCTGAATCTTCTTCTGCTGGACCGAATACGTCTTGAAAGGTAACCAGTTGAAAGCTGAGGAGGAGTCGGGGTCCAGACCGGGACCGGGACCGGGTCCTGGGAGGGGAGCAGCGCTTATTATTATGGGATGTGAGGAGATGAAAGCCCAGCACATCACAGACTGAAGGCCTGAGACAGAGATGCAGACGGACGCCGTGGCGCGCTACAAGGAGGAAGAGGAGGAGGGGGAGGAGGAGGGGGAGGAAGAGGAGGAGGAGGGGGAGGGGGAAGAGGAGGAGGTGGAGGAGGGGGAGGGGGAGGGGGAGGAGGAGGAGGAGGAGGAAGAGGAGGAGGAGACGCCCGCCGGCTTCATCAGGAACTCGGTGCTGGAGGAGAACCACCTCATGAGCAACCTCCGCCAGCAGGGGCTGAAGCAGCCCGCCGTGCCGGAGCGGTACCCCCCCGCGGCGGCGGCCGAGCCGGGGGCCGCCAGGAGGTCCTGGATCCCCTGGATGAAGAAGAAGGAGGCGGGCGGGCCGCCGGACAAGGCCCCGCCCCGGGTCAACGGGGGGCCGCTGTTCCACGGTCACCATGACGACCGTCTCCAGGGCCTTGTCCCCGGACCGGAGCCCCGGCGCCCGCTCCCCGGTCTCCGTCCTCTCCGTCAGCGCCTCCCCGGTGCTGGAGGAGGCGTCCGGACCCCCGGAGCTCCGGGACGGGACCCCCGGCCGCAGCGTCTTCAGGCTGACCCCGGAGAAGCAGCCCGCCCCGGGCAGGAAGTCCAACATCACCGCCACCGAGGACAACCGGATCCACATCCACCTGGGCCCCGCGGGGCCGCGCCCGGGGGAGGGGCCCGGGGGGGCGTGGCTGAGCGTCCGGACGCTGGGCGTGGCCAGGGGAGGGAAAAAAATGACAATTGGTAATTCATAAATGTAATTCATAAATGTCTCATTATATTCTCTGCTACCATCATCCCCTGTCAAACAGGTTTTCCTGACCTCATAGAAGTTCTTCTATGATGAGAGAGAGAGAGAGAGAGAGAGAGAGAGAGAGAGAGAGAGAGAGAGAGAGAGAGAGATTCGTCTTGACTTTGCGAGTTTACTATGCAACTTGATTGAAACACAGGTTTATTTCCTGGTTGAAGATTTTCATATTGATGATTTTAATTTCAAACATCTGCATTTCTTTTAAGTTCAATAAACAGTTATGCAGGTAGGCCTTAGGGCTCTTTTAAGACTAAAGTCATCCTTCATGACAGATACATTTGTTCACTAAGTGTCACTACGTCACAAAAAGTCTACATGGCTACATATACTGGTCACTCAGTACACAGATACTGAGTACAAGTTCTGTTTGCTGTTTCTTGCAGGTCATGAATTTGGTGAGGAGTGTAGCTGGCTGGCTGCGGACGAGGAAGTAGGGCAATATATATGTTGCCCTAATTATAACCATAAATAGAGAATTGATATTTTTTGTTTTTATCTATGGCTGTGTGAAAAAGTCTAATGTCTAATATGAGAATGCATATCTGTTTAGACCTGTAATTCATGTCATAGACTTTCTCTCGCAGCTACAGATAAAAAAAATTAGAGTCTCTATTTATGGTTTCACAATGACTGAGTCACAGTTTAAACAAATGAGTTTCAGCTCGAATGCTGCTACTCTCTGTAATATGTTTCTATTTAGATTTTTGTCATGATATTTTGTTATTATTGTCCGAGTCTGGTTTTAACTAATGCTGGGCTTACACCAAAAGATTTTCACATTAACAGACTAAAAACTGCAAGAGAGAATTTAGCGTTGGATCAAGTGTGATATATAACAAGGGTTATGTAGACATTTAGGTAGGGGGTTGGAGATGCAGCGACCGCAGGATGTCTGTTAACTTCCTGTTCAGGTTTCACACCTTTCTTGTCAGCAGCACAAGAGACACAAACTTGAAATGCAAAAACAATAAAAAGCAACAACTGCTATTTTCAGTGCTGTACGAATATTCGGATATGTACTTGATTAAATTGTTTTAATAAAGTACATACAGGGTTCTTCCCGTTCGTCTCGTCCCACCCCTAGTGCTGATAATGTAGTGGGCTGGTCTGGACAGAAAATGCCAGGGCTGAATTTTTGTCCCAGTCCACCCCTGCCTGTGACCCACGCTGGGTGACATGTGACCCCCGCTTGGTGACTGAGAATGTACCTATTCTACTGAATACATATTGTACTGAGAATGTAACTATTCCACAGAAGATGTCCTCATTCTACTTTTAGAACATTTTTATTCAAATCTCAAAAGTTTACAAACATTGTATTGTGTTGTCAAACATGATTCAAAAATAATAAAGGAATATAACTATTTGGTTAAAACAACTAATGATAATGTTATCAAAATCAATGTTTCACATTATCTGATTACAATTTTTTCATTAATTAAAAATATAAAAAAACAATCAGATAAAAATCATTGAACATTATAGTGTAGTCTTATATCGGGTTATATCTTTTTATAGTACAGTGAAAAGTAAGATATGAATAAAGTTCTCTCAGACCTCACATAGTAGAGATTCTAATTCAGGAAACAACATTAGTTGTTTTGGTTATTTTATTATTCTATTACCAAACAAAGGTCCTAGTCTATTTGATTGACAGGTGAGACGATGAGGGGGGCAGAGTTGTTACCTTCATAAACACGGGGACCTGGGCTGAGGAGTGGATAGAGAGGCTCACTGAAGCTACAGCCAGTAGCAGAGTAGAGATGAACCCTGGCTTCCACATCATAGAAGGAGACCACACCCTCATCATAATCAACAAACACCCCCACCTTCTGGAGCTCAGCTCTCAGAGGGACACGGACACAAGGGTCATCTCTAAATAACAACACATCCTTGTTGTAGTGAAGAGTCCAGTAACCGTTCTCAGGGGTCCGCTCTGTCAGAACTTTTCTGTTGATGGACTCTCTGACCACTCCTAACCACCATAGAGTCTTGTCTTTAACCTGGACCTCAAAGTAAAATCTCCCTGAAGAGAAGCTCTGCCTCAGGAGAACATATATACACCATGTCAATCTCTTAGGGTTGTCTAGGAGTACCTTCCTCACACCTCCATCATGTACCTGTTTCCCATCCTCAGACAGGATGAGCCAGGGATGAGCTGTATCAGGATCCAGAGTCACATCTACTTCATACTTCTGGACCCTCTTCAGTTCATTATCACGCTGCTTCTTCATCTCCATGTTCAGTGTCTCCTCCAGCTGATCCAGGGATCTCCTCAAGGTCCCTACGTATGACGGAGGACGGACCTCCACCGTGGTCCAGTCCCTGGTGGGTGGAGGATCCTTCAGGGATCTGAAGGCCTGGAGGAAGTGGAGGTGGTCTTTAGTCTGTGAGAGCTGTTTCACCTCTGAGCTTCTATTGGTCAGGTCTTCTATTTCCTGTTCCAGCCCTTTGATGAGGTCTTCAGCTTGTTTCACTGTGGATTTCAGTTTCTCTTTCACCATTTGGTTGAGATCATCCTGGCACTTTTCAATGCGGCGCATCAGAGCATTGAGGACCTGCACACCATCAGCTATCTCTCTGTCTGCGTCTACTTTGATGCGTTTAACTGTGTCTTTAATCTCCAGAATATTTTTTTGTCTCTCCTGGATCAACTGCTTAACTTCAGCCTCTATCTTCCCCAGCTGGGCCGTCTTCATTTCATATTCCTCCTTTAGAGGTATAACAGGATGTGACTTGTGGTCCGTCTCTGTGCAGAACTGACACACACACACCTGTTCAGTCTGGCAGAAGAGCTCCAGAAGTCGGTCGTGTTTCTTACACATCCTGTCGTCCAGACGGTCCATAGGCTCGACCAGCCGATGTTTCTTCAGGCCTGCGACTCTATGGTGTGGCTCCAGGTGGGTTTGGCAGTAAGAGGTAAGACACATTAGGCAGGACTTCACGGCCTTCTGCTGGGTCCCAGTACAGACATCACAGGGAACTTCTCCTGGTTCAACACAAGGCTGCTCTTTTACTCGTAGGGACGTTCCAATCCGATCAACCATCTCTGAAAAGAGGATATTGACCCGTAAATCAGGTCTTGTGTTGAAAAGCTCGTTGCAAACGGGACATTTGTACTTGACTTGTTCATCCCAGAACTTAGTAATACAGGTTCTGCAGAAGTTGTGTCCACATGGTGTGGAAACTGGGCTGCTGAACACATCCAGACAGATGGAACATGAAAAGTTCTCTTCAGACCAGGAGGTGTTAGCAGAGGCCATCCTAGACACAGACGACAAGGTTTATGTATTGAGCAATACCATTATTCTTGTCATTCCATTACGGGAGGAGAGGTTTTAACTTCCCTCAAAGTTGATCTTCTTTACTGACCTTGATGCTGTTTCTGTCCGTCAGCGTGTTTCAAAATGCGTTTTATTTTTCTCCTGAACGAGCATAAAACTTCCAGGTCGGTTGCTTCGTTTGATCTGAACCTTCAGTTTCGTTTCGTCAACATGACGTCCTCTCCCCTCCGCCTCTAACCCCTGGGTCCTCCCCTAACCCCTGGCTCCGCCCCCAAGACACTTGGCTGCAATGCATTCATGCACTTTGCTAACTCCCTGAATAGGTTCTTCAACCGGTTTGACACCCAGGACTACACCGCCTCCTGTGGAGGCACTGGTAGAACCCCAGCACCCACCCTTCACTCAGGAGGGTGTACAGCCACAGCTAGCCAGGTGCAAAATTGGCAAGGCCCCGGGGCCGGATGGCATCCCGGCAAGGGTGCTAAAGCTCTGTGCCACAGAGCTCTGCCCAGTCTTCCACTCCGTCTTGTTGGATTCATACAGAACAGCTAAAGTTCCCGACCTATGGAAGACCTCAACCATTGCACCAATACCCCCAAAACCCCCAGTCAGAGCCCAACCACTTCCGTCCGGTTGCACTCACGCCCATCATAACGAAGTGCATGGACAAGATAATGCTTCACCCCATCCTGTCAACCGTCGGACCACAGCTGGACCCTCACCAGTTTGCACACAGGCCGAAACGTGGGACGGAGGACGCAGTGGCATGCCTCCTCCGCTCCCTCCTCCACCCTCTCCAGACACCAAACCACTTAGCATCAGTCCTGTGCGTCGACACCACCTCTGCATTCAACACAATCCAGCGTCACCAGGTCATCGAGACGCTCAAACATCTGGACATTATCCCACTCCACCTTCACTGGATATACAATATCCTCAGCAACAGACCGCATGCAGTGAGAGTAGGTACAGCAACATCATCAACCCTCATCACCAACACCGGAGCACCTCAGGGCTGCGTCCTCAGTCCATTTCTGTGTACCCTCCACACAGATGACTGCAGCAGCACAGCCCCCATCACCACCTACTATAAAGATGCAGACGACACGGCCATAATAGGTCTACTCAGTGACAACAATTCCACCACAGAATACCAACATTCAACCACACAGTTTACACAGTGGTGCACAGACAACTATCTCCAGTTAAACAATGACAAAACAAAGGAAAAGGTCATACACACAGCCAAGACACCTACATTCAATCACACATTCATAAGAGGACAACCAGTTGAACTAGTCAACAGTTTCAAATACCTAGGGCTCACCATAGATGACAAACTCAACTCCAACCACCATGTCATTAACCCTATCACGGCTTTATGTCATACGCAAACTGAGATCACTGTCTGTGGCCCCCCTACCCCTCTTACTCCTCTACAGAAGCATCATCCAACCCATCCTGGTGTACTGTTCCCCCTGCTGCTTCACCCTGCTCACTGTCACCAGCAAAAACAGACTCCTCAAAACCCACACATAGCATCCAAGATAATCACCCTCCCCACCCCCAGCCTGTCAGAGGCAAATGAGCTCGCTGTAGCACCCCTGGCACGTGTAATAGTCAGCGTCCCTGACCATTCCCTTAGCCAATTCTTCAAATTAATTATCTGGCCGCAGATATAGGGTAATGAACTGGAGAAAAGCCCAATAAAAAAAGAGTTTAGTCCCCTCAGGTATCATAGCAGTGAACAAAAATATGTAGATTTTTCGTCACTGTATATGGTTCATGTCATGTTTATGAAACCAACTTGACTTGACTGTGTGAGAACAATTATCCCCTTGGGGACAATAAAGAACCTAACTTACTAAATGACTACACTTCTTGGGGTTTTACGGCGGTTGGCATCCACAACTTGGTGCATTACCGCCCTCTTCTGATCCAGTTAATGAATCAAAACAAAAATATCCAAACACTCGCTCCTTCACATCTTCTTTCTACTCTATATCCTATCATATAACCCTGTTTCTCTCAAAAAGCCTAACAATACTTTTATACAATTCCTCTTCACTAATCTTAAAATATTTTCCAAAGTATACTCCTGCATACCCAATTCTCTCAATTGATTTTTCATACTTTCCCTCTGTCCCATAACCACTACAGTTCATTAAAACATGTTCCACTGTCTCCTCTACCTGGCACCCCTCACATAATCCAGTGGGGTGTTTTCCTATCAGATTCATTGTTTTATTTAGTGCACTGTGCCCCAACCTTAACCTTATCAAAATGTGTTCATCCTTCCTCTGACCACTATACCTTATTTTAACATTATTTCAACACTTTTTTGAACATTATATAAATATCTCCCTTTCTCCTCACTGTCCCATTTGTCTTGCCACATTTTATTAACTTTTTCCCATATCAGACTTTTAACTTCTGCCTTACTTAAACTGATATTCATTTCTCATTTTTCCTTCTCCAATGCCTTCTTCGCCATCTTATCGGCTTTCTCGTTTCCCTTCACCCCTACATGAGCTGGAACTAGGGATGGGCGTGAGGAATCGAGTACTCGAGTACTCCTCGTTACAAATGAACTCGGTTGGTGGACTGGCAAACTCGAGTTTGCATATACACACACAGACAAGTTTTCTGAAGTATGTATACATTTTCTGTGTGGCACCACTGGCGCGTGCCGTGCACAAAGCAAATGAAATGTATCAAATTTCTGTGCGGCGAGTGCCGGCGAACGCCAGAATTCAAAAAGTTAAGAGATGGCGGTTAGAGCAAAGTATTGAAATACTTTACAGAAATAGGAGATCATAAAGTGAAATGTCAAATATGCCAAGCGAAATTGAGCGGCAACATATGCTCCTGAAACACAACGGTGAGTTCGGGAAAGCAGACCCGCAGCAACCAAGTGTGTCGGTTATTTTCACTGCCGCAAGACGCAGCTGTAATCCCGGCCATGTAGAGAAGATCACAACGCTGAGTATTTCCGTAGTCCATTTGCTGCCGTTTTATTTGCACCTTTAAATTATTTGCAATGGTTAGGCTACTTGTTTCGTTTTTTTAAAAAAAAACATTACAGGCCTTTGTTTCGACGTGATTTAAATTGTGAGACGCATATTTATTTTTGCAAGGAAAATGTGTTTTGAACACTGATAACTCTTTGACTGTTTTGATTGAGAATAAGCATTACATGTTTGGTTGGTAATATTGCCGTTCATCATCAGGCCTATTCCTGCTGCAGATGCGTTGCATTCTAAAAATAGATCAGATTAAACGAGTACTCGATTGATCCTCGAGGAATTCCTTCGATCACTCGAGTTTGGAATTTACTACTCGTGCCCATCCCTAGCTGGAACCCGTAAAAAATGTATTTGCCTCCCCTGCTGAACGATCCTCGTAATTGACTGTAGAACTTCATATAACAAACCTTGGCGACTACTTGAGTAAAACGACCTCATACTTGCCAAAACTGATGCTGAATCTGTACAGATCACAATTTTTTCCACTGAACTTGATTCCACCCATTTTAAAGCGACCAGCACCCCCAACATCTCCACTGTATACACGCTTAAATTATCTGATGTTCTTCTATTAACCTCTATTCTTTTTGATGGAACAGCTACTCCAAACCCTGTCGCTCCTGTCTCAGGTTGTTTGGCACCATCTGTAAAAACATGAACATACTCACTGTACTCTATAAGAAGATGAATATTAAAAACACTAGCCAGGTCTATCTGTTCTCTCTCTCTCTTCTTTATATCCAACACAAACCAGTCCACCTCTGGCCACACCATCCTCCATGGTGGCATTATTGGATATACCACTGGATATACCACCCACACCAAACTCTATCGCTATATCATTCCCCACCCGACCAAAATGATTCCTCTCCCCTCCTCTCCTAACCCCTGGCTCCTCCCCTAAACCCTGGCTCCGCCCACACGACACATGGCTGCACTGCATTCATGCACTTTGCTAACTGCCTTATCTTTATCACGTATTGCAGTTTGCTCCTCTAAGGTAATCACTGGGTACTCCCACTCTCTTCTATCTCCTCCCATCTTCCTCATCATTCCCCACACTTCTCCTACCGGTGTAGTTCTTCCTATCTTACCACTAAACTGTCTCCAGCTTACCCTCTGTGTTCTCTTAGTAACTCTCTTCACCAGTGCCTGTGCCCTCTGAGGTCTGATACTCCAGACTGTGTATTATGCTCTCTTTTAACTTTCTTAAATGCTTTGTTTCGGGCTTTAACTGCCTTGGAACACTCCTCTGTCCACCAAGGAACTAACTTCCTATCCCTTCTGTTTTTACTTCTTGGAATGGATTTACTTGCTGCAGCAATAATTGCTGATGTAACAGTTATTTACTGTATCTATATCTCCACTAGTATCAACTGAAACCATTACTTCTTCTCTTACCAACTTAAATGTACCCCATTCTGCTTTACTATACACCCATTTCTGAATTCCACTTCCAACATTCACTTCTCCTCTTCCTCCTACTGAACAAAGTAACACATAGTGGTCACTACCCAAAGATTTACCTGTCAAAACCTCCCAGTTACTGATCCCTGCCAAACTTACTGACACCAACGTCAGATCCAACACGGACTCACTACTTGTTCTTATATCCATCCTTGTCCCCCTCCCATCATTGAAACAAACAAGATTCTTGTCCTCCGTTAACTCTTCAATCACTTTTCCATTCGTGTCTGTGTGATTCCCTCCCCACATTGTGTTATGAGCATTGAAGTCTGCACACCATATTATCCTGTGTCTTTCTATACCTTTAATCCTAACTAGTTTATCATTCTCTAACCTTTGACATGGATTATAGTAATTAACACCAACAAACTCCTCTCCCCCTCCCATACCTCCACCACTCTACACTCTTGTTCCGTTCCTATTTCTAATACCCTGTATGATATACCTCGCTTAATAAATGTTACACACCCTCCACCAACCCCTTCACCTTCACTCCTGTCTCTCCTTATTCCTACATATCCATAAATAACTAAATCTAACACTGGTTTCAAAAACGTTTCTTGAATGCGTATTACTTGTGGTTTTTCTTTCATTTCTCTTAAAACATATTTAACCTCCCGGCCATTAGCCACCCAGCTCCTAGCATTCCACTGTAGGGTTCTCACCATGGTTATGATGTCTTCTCACCGGCTCCTGACTACTCTGTGTATTTATCTCGGCTACCAAAGCCTCCCATTTTAACCCTTCCATCCCCAAATAATCCTTGGCTGCCTTAGCTATCGTCTGTATGCTCGTTGTCTTTGATGTGGAGTCTCTAGTGGAGTTCATCACTGCTGCCACAAACATCCCCACCTGCTTCTCATCTCCCCACACTTTGTTCCATCGTGCTGCTCTCCCACCGACTCCCTTGTCACTTTCCTTCCGCCCCCCCAGGCTGCTACCATTCCCTGACTCTTAGCACCTTGCCTCTGTTTTACCTCCTTCACTGCTCCTGCATAGTTCCCTTTGTCCAACACTTTAACCTTCTGAACTGCAACTTCCTCTTTCATTATTTCACAGCCTCCAAAGTGACGACATGTTCACCCCCACAACTACAACACTTTAACTTGGCCCCCTCACACTTCCCATACTCATGATCCCCTGAGCATTTCGCACACCTCTTCTCCTTACAGATTTTAGCGATGTGCCCAAATCTTTGACACTGAAAGCACCTCATTGTGGTGTGACCACGCCCTAAACGGCTGGTTTAACCTGTGAGCACTGATTACTCAATGAGCAACAGGTGTGTCCCTCACCAAGCCCCAGAGTCCAATCAGACTCAGCAGGTGAGGCTGCTTCAACCGGCCGTCCTCCACACACACTCCCACGCTGACATGGACTGAACAATATTTGACTAAACAAATCTACATATGCTTACCGTTGCAGTTTGAACACACATCATTTTGATGTGTAACAATGATAAACACAATCCTGGATGAGCTGGAAAGGAGAGGAGAGATAGGAGAGAGGAGGAAGAGAAGAGAGAGGAAGGAGAGAGGAGAGACTAAGAGGAGAGGATGGAGAGGAGAGCCGACAAGACAAAGTCACGGTGCTCACACATTGGGGGAATCTTTACGTATACTGAGAATGTACTGAATACATATTATACTGAGTTTGTACCTATTCCAGTGAATAGGCCTACAAACTGATAATGTACCTACTCCACTGAATACATATTGTTCTGATAATGTATATATTCCACTGAATACATTTTGTACTGATAATGTACCTATTCCACTGAATACATATTGTACTGAGAATGTAACTATTCCACAGAAGATGTCCTCATTCTACTTTTAGTACATTTTTATTCAAATCTCAAAAGTTTACAAACATTGTATTGCGTTGTCAGTAAAAAATAATAAAGGAATATTATTATTTGGTTAAAACAACTAATGATAATGTTATCAAAATCAACGTTTCACATTATCTTATTACATTTTTTTTATTAATTAAAAATATAAAAAAACATTCAGATAAAAGACATTGAACATTATAATGTAGTCTTATAGGTTATAATGGGTTATATTTCTTTATAGTACACAGTGTTAGTGGCTTAATGAATTACTCCTTGTTAAATGAAGTGTGGAAAATCTCATACAATAGAGATTCTAATTCAGGGAACAACATTAGTTGTTTTGGTCGTTTGATTATTTTATCACCAATGAAAGGTCCTAGTCTGTTTGATTGACAGGTGAGATGATCAGGGGGGCAGAGTTGTTACCTCTGTAATAATGGGGACCTGGGCCGAGGAATGGATAGAGAGCCTCACTGAAGGTGCAGCCAGTAGCAGAGTAGAGATGAACCCTGGCTTCCACATCATAGAAGGAGACCAGACCCTCATCATAATCAACAAACACCCCCACCTTCTGGAGCTCAGCTCTCAGAGGGAGATGGACATCAGGGTTATCTCTAAATACAAACCCATCCTGGTAGTAGAGAAGAGTCCAGTAACCCGTCTCAGGGGTCCGCTCTGTCCAATCTTTTCTGTCGATGGACTCTCTGGCCACTCCTAAAGACCAGAGAGTCTTGTCTTTAACCTGGACCTCAAAGTAAAATCTCCCCGAGGAGAAGCTCTGCCTTGTGAGTACAGATATACACTGTGTAAATCTCTTAGGGTTGTCTGGGAGTCTCTTCCTCACACCTCCATCATGTACTTGTTTCCCATCCTCAGACAGGGTGAGCCAGGGAAAAGCTGTATCAGGATCCAGAGTCACATCCACTTCATACTGCTGGACCCTCTTCAGTTCAGCATCATCAGGCAGCTTCTTCATCTCCATGTTCAGTGTCTCCTCCAGCTGATCCAGGGATCTCCTCAAGGTCCCTACGTATGACGGAGGACGGACCTCCACCGTGGTCCAGTCCCTGGTGGGTGGAGGATCCTTCAGGGATCTGAAGGCCTGGAGGAAGTGGAGGTGGTCTTTAGTCTGTGAGAGCTGCTTCACCTCTGAGCTTCTATTGGTCAGATCTTCTATTTCCTGCTCCAGCTCTTTGATGAGGTCTTCAGCTTGTTTCTCTGTGGATTTCAGTTTCTCTTTAACCATTTGGTTGAGATCATCCTGGCACTTTTCAATGCGGCGCATCAGAGCAGTGAGGACCTGCACACCATCAGCTATCTCTCCGTCTGCGTCTGCTTTGCTGCGTTTAACTGTGTCTTTAATCTCCTGAATATTCTTTTGTCTCTCCTGGATCAACTGCTTAACTTCAGCCTCTATCTTCCCCAGCTGGGCCGTCTTCACTTCATATTCCTCCTTTAGAGGTATAACAGGATGTGACTTGTGGTCCGTCTCTGTGCAGAACTGACACACACACACCTGTTCAGTCTGGCAGAAGAGCTCCAGAAGTCGGTCGTGTTTCTTACACATCCTGTCGTCCAGACGGTCCATAGGCTCGACCAGCCGATGTTTCTTCAGGACTGCGACTCTATGGTGTGGCTCCAGGTGGGTTTGGCAGTAAGAGGTAAGACACATTAGGCAGGACTTCATGGCCTTCAGCTGGGTCCCAGTACAGACGTCACAGGGAACTTCTGCTGGCTCAACACAAAGCTGCTCTTTTACTCGTAGGGACGTTCCAAACCGATCAACCATCTCTGAAATTAGGATATTGACCCGTAAATCAGGTCTTGTGTTGAAAAGCTCGTTGCAAACGGGACATTTGTACTTGACTTGTCCATCCCAGAACTTAGTAATACAGGTTCTGCAGAAGTTGTGTCCACATGGTGTGGTAACTGGGCTGCTGAACACATCCAGACAGATGGGACATGAAAAGTTCTCTTCAGACCAGGAAGTGTTAGCAGAGGCCATTCCTAGACACAGACAACAAGGTTTATGTATTGAGCAATCCCATTATTCTTGTCATTCCATTACGGGAAGAGAGGTTTTAACTTGTCTGAACGTTGTGCTGTTTCACTCACCTTGTCGTTGTTCCTTTCTGTCAGACAATCTGTTCTGAAATGGGTCTTATTTTTCTCCTGAACGAGAATACTGCTTCCACGTCAGGTGGGTTTGGTTTCTCTGAACGTTTTGTTTCCTCAACATGACGTCCTCTCCTCTCCTCCCCTAACACCTGGCTCCTCCCCTAACTCCTGGCTCCGCCCCCACGGACAAAGTTCACTGACACACCGCTTCAACTTTCCCACTGTGACCTCGGCTGAATTCATGCACTGCGTGAGGTTCTTCAAATGCCTTGATGTATGTTCTCCTCTTCTGTGTTGACCTAAAAGAGACCGTGAGGAACACGTCATACATTGTGTTGATTTAGTGGTGAGGTGCGACTGTGACCGGGATTCATCGGTGATGATCTATCTGGGATCCAGGGGCTTCCCCGAATACTTTTTATCCAACCCCGATCAAATTAAACAGAAACAGACAGAAATAAACAGAGAGCAAAGTGAGAGTGTGTGTGTGTGTGTGTGTGTGTGTGTGTGTGTGTGTGTGTGTGTGTGTGTGTGTGTGTGTGTGTGTGTGTGTGTGTGTGTGTGTGTGTGTGTGTAGTTTAACAGTCCACGGAGTGTGTAAAGATATTCTACACACTTTTGTAGTTTCACTTCCAGAGTTGGCGTGACTCTTGACAACGGGCCAAATAGATTATGAAACTGAGCACCACCTGTCATGGCCACAGGCTGATAACAACCAAACATTGGACCCCCCGCCCCCTCCTATAGTGATAGGAGTCCTGAATATTACTGAGACGTGCAAATGATCTAACACATAACACATTTGCGTAATCTGCTGAGCCCAGGGTTACCTACGTCGAGACATGGTACCTTGCGCCTTAACCAAAGGTCAAACAGCTACAGGGCCGGATCCCACGACACCGTTTACATTCAGGGCCTTTAGCAGACTCTTTTATCCAAAGCGACTTACAATAAGTACATTTGTCATAAGAAGTGCAACAATATATCACCGTCGGTACAGAAAGGATGTTCATAGAACCAAGTGCAAGTACAACAATCGCCAGGCTAACCCATTCCCCGTGTTACAGCCATGATAGCAGCTACTGCAGTGGCTACACAGTTAGGTACTATAATACAATACAACACAACACAGAGGCCCAGCCTGCTGGAACACGCAGAACATCACCAAGATATCATCATCGTCATCATACCACCAGATGGGGCAGACCGCTCTCAGTCCAAGCTGTGGACGGACACAGCTCCTAGAGGAGGACCCCCTGATAAACACGCACACACTCCCTCCATCGGTGGACCACTGGAGCGGCTCACCAGACCAGGGTTGAATCTCCCGGTGCAGAGAGCTACACCCCCTGTAGCCGCTGGCCAGACGCTGCTTTCTACCTGACTTGAAGAAACGGAAACCTCAACTGAAGCCTCATCCTTGAAAAGATCACGGCAAGTGAACGGGAAATTTACCCCTGCCACTTTGTTTCAGAGGTCCCATGGCATGAACATTTCACTTTATGAGGTTTCTAACGTTAATATGAGTTCCCCTAGCCTGCCTATTGTCCCCCAGTGGCTAGGAACGGCGTTCAGTGTAAGACGAGCTCTAGGTATCCTGCTCTGCCTTTGAGAAATTAAGACTCAGACGCTCCGATTTCGAACTTGGCCCCATATGTCTTCATAAGGGGCCAAGTTACCTCCCTTTTCTCTGCCTCGCCCGCCCAGAGAATATGGCCCGCCAATGAGACAATGAGCTATGACCATGCGAGCGCCACGTGTGTGTGTGTGTGTGTGTGTGTGTGTGTGTGTGTGTGTGTGTGTGTGTGTGTGTGTGTGTGTGTGTGTGTGTGTGTGTTTGTGTGTGTGTGTGTGTGTGTGTGTGTGTGTGTGAATACACTAACGCTTGTTCACAGAAGAAACGCTTGTACACGTAACCTAGAAGTGATGTACACTTCTTTTTTACTTGGATAACCGTTCTGCTGTTGGTGTTATGGCGCATAACACGTCGGGTTCTCTGATGTCTCTGGTATTTCCACAAAGAGACTCGTAGTGGGGGTTATCTCAGCCATGGTTGAAAAGGAATTGACAGAAAGGAACTTTGGCTGTGACTCTCTGAAGCACATGAACCGCGACATGGAGGAGAAGGGATTGTTGCAGACGAATGTCTCCCGCCGGAGACAATCGCCTGCAACAATCCCTTTCTCCTCCATGTCGCGGTTCGGTCTACTTCAGATTGATGTGGCAGTGGATATAGATATCTATGTATCGTATGATATCATTTAGATATAGAGCTCCAGGACTCACAGAGTGTTCTAGAATATTTACAGAACACGGCTAAAGGCTGTGTGCGCCTCGCCATTGCGATACATCCGCTGTAAACAGAGCGCATGGTACCGTGGCTGCAAGCTGCTCAGGGCCACACCCCCACCCTCCTCCTTGACCCGCCTCTAATAAACGGCACGTTTGTGGAAAGCCCGTGATGGCTGTAATTCTGCACCACGATTGAATTTCTTGAACGTCTTGCATTAGGGGACCAGTAACAGCTATATAAAAGCATTCATAAATTAGCATTCCATGGGAACTTTAAAGTATAGGAAGAGTTTGTTTGCGTCAACGAAGGTACTACAATAACTATTTGTTGTTCACGTCGGAGGTCCCATCAGGAATCTTGTGCTCATTAATACTTTCATTAACGTTGTGTATGCTAAGAGTTACATGAGCAGCACTGCTGCCTGGGTTTCCACTGTTTGCCGTTGGCCATGGCCTTGCAGTAATACTTGTGTATAAAGGGTGTTCTGTTACATGTATGTTTCCCCTGTGTAATTCAGTCTTTTATGTTTATTGATGTTCCTGTGATGCCATCTACTGGCGAACTTTGGATAACGTTCTGATATGTATGCCTTGGACTCCTTTACACTACATTCACTTGATCGGAAAGCATGGAGCTCGCACTCACACATCTTAACAATGATATGTTAAGAGGATTTGATGTATAATGAGATTAAGGAAACTTTGTAAACAAATTAGATGGATGGATATTCGTACGTTAGCAAGCTAACTTAGTAGCTAAGCTAATTTTACAGCATTCTGTTATTCCCATACTTAAATGCTGTACTTTCATTTCTCAGTTTTACCCTGCTTCACCTCACCATAAAGAGTGAACTGCAACTTTTCGTCTGCGTGGTTTGTTGGAGAGGCATTTATACTATCTGTCGACCCTGGCAAGGCGCTGGGGGTAGAGGGCAGAACAAAGGGTTCTTTAAGGGCGTATTCACACCTGCCTTGTTTGGTTCGAACCAAAACAATCGCTGGTGCAGAGCTTTTGGGCTGGTGTGAATACAAACCATCGAACTCTGGGGCGGACCAACCAGCCCGTCCGAGACCCAGACCGAGAGGTGGTCTCGGTTCGCTTCCAAACGAACCCTGGTGCTGATTACTCAATGAGCAACAGGTGTGTCCCTCACCAAGCCCCAGAATCCAATCAGACTCAGCAGGTGAGGCTGCTTCAACCGGCCGTCCTCCACACACACTCCCACGCTGACATGTGCTGAACAATATCTGACTAAACAAATCTAAATATGCTTACCGTTGCAGTTTGAACAGACATCATTTTAATGCGCAACAATGATAAACACAATCCTGGATGAGCTAGAAAGGAGAGGAGAGATAGGAGAGAGGAGGAAGAGAAGAGAGAGGAAGGAGAGAGGAGAGACTAAGAGGAGAGGATGGAGAGGAGAGCTGACAAGACAAAGTCACGGTGCTCACACACATTGGGGGAATCTTTACATGTAGTCACTGTGAGCTTTGTATCGGTGTGTTGCACTTGTTGGGTTATGTAAGGTGGACATTAAAAGTCATTTACTGGCTCATCAGCTACAAACGTGTGCAGTTATTATGGGATTTTAATCTTTCCTTGAATCCATCATGTGTAAATGTTTTTTTTATGCAACGTAGTTGTTTTTGTTTTATCCCAATGATAAAGTACCTATTCTATTGAATACACATTTTACTGAGAATGTACCTATTCCACTGAATACATACTGAGAATGTACCTACTCCACTGAATACATATTGTACTGAAAATGTACATATTCCAATGAACACATATTGTTCTGATAATGTATACATTCTACTGAATACATATTCCACTGAATATATATTGTACTGAGAATGTAACTATTCCACAGAAGTTGTCCTCATTCTACTTTTAGTACATTTTTATTCAAATCTCAAAAGGTACAAACATTGTATTGTATCAAACATGATTCAAAAAATAAACGAATATTACTAATTAGTTAAATCAACTTATGATAAGGTTATCAAAATCAATGTTTCACCCTATCTAATACATTTATTTTTTTATTAATTAAAAACATAAAAAAACATTCAGATAAAAGACATTGAACATTATAGTGTAGTCTTATAGGTTATAATGGGTTATATATTTTATAGTACAGTGTTAGTGGCTTCATGAATTACTCCTTAGAAGACAGTGAAAAGTAAGATATGAATACAGTTCTCTCAGACCTCCCATAGTAGAGATTGTAATTCAGGAAACAACATTAGTTGTTTTGTTGTTTGATTATTTTATTACCAAACAAAGGTCCTAGTCTGTTTGATTGACAGGTGAGATGATGAGGGGGGCAGAGTTGTTACCTTTATGATCACGGAGGCCTGGGCTGAGGAATGGATAGAGAGGCTCACTGAAGGTGCAGCCAGTAGAAGAGTAGAGATGAACCCTGGCTTCCACATCATAGAAGGAGACCACACCCTCATCATAATCAACAAACACCCCCACCTTCTGGAGTTCAGCTCTCAGAGGGAGACGGACAGAAGGGTTATCACTAAATACCAACCCATCCTGGTAGTAGTAAAGAGTCCAGTAACCCGTCTCAGGGGTCCACACTGTCAGACCTTTTCTGACGATGGACTCTCTGACCACTCCTAACCACCATCCGGTCTTGTCTTTAACCTGGACCTCAAAGTAAAATCTCCCTGAGGAGAAGCTCTGCCTCGTGAGAACAAATGGATACTCTGTAAATCTCTTAGGGTTGTCTGGGAGTCTCTTCCTCACACCTCCATCATGTACTTGTTTCCCATCCTCAGACAGGATGAGCCTGGGATGAGCTGTATCAGGATCCAGAGTCACATCTACTTCATACTGCTGGACCCTCTTCAGTTCAGCATCATCAGGCAGCTTCTTCATCTCCATGTTCAGTGTCTCCTCCAGCTGATCCAGGGATCTCCTCAAGGTCCCTACGTATGACGGAGGACGGACCTCCACCGTGGTCCAGTCCCTGGTGGGTGGAGGATCCTTCAGGGATCTGAAGGCCTGGAGGAAGTGGAGGTGGTCTTCAGTGTGTGAGAGCTGCTTCACCTCTGAGCTTCTATTGGTCAGATCTTCTATTTCCTGTTCCAGCTCTTTGATGAGGTCTTCAGCTTGTTTCTCTGTGGATTTCAGTTTCTCTTTAACCATTTGGTTGAGATCATCCTGGCACTTTTCAATGTGGCGCATCAGAGCAGTGAGGACCTGCACACCATCAGCTATCTCTCTGTCTGCGTCTGCTTTGCTGCGTTTAACTGTGTCTTTAATCTCCTGAATATTCTTTTGTCTCTCCTGGATCAACTGCTTAACTTCAGCCTCTATCTTCCCCAGCTGGGCCGTCTTCACTTCATATTCCTCCTTCAGAGGTATAACAGGATGTGACTTGTGGTCCGTCACTGTGCACAACAGACACACACACACCTGTTCAGTCTGGCAGAAGAGCTCCAGAAGTCGGTCGTGTTTCTTACACATCCTGTCGTCCAGACGGTCCATAGGCTCGACCAGCCGATGTTTCTTCAGGCCTGCGGCTCTATGGTGTGGCTCCAGGTGGGTTTGGCAGTAAGAGGTAAGACACATTAGGCAAGACTTCACGGCCTTCAGCTGGGTCCCAGTACAGACGTCACAGGGAACTTCTGCTGGTTCAACACAAGGCTGCTCTTTTACTCGTAGGGACGTTCCAAACCGATCAACCATCTCTGAAATTAGGATATTGACCCGTAAATCAGGTCTTGTCTTGAAAAGCTCGTTGCAAACAGGACATTTGTACTTGACTTGTTCATCCCAGAACTTAGTAATACAGGCTCTGCAGAAGTTGTGTCCACATGGTGTGGAAACTGGGCTGCTGAACACATCCAGACAGATGGAACATGAAAAGTTCTCTTCAGGCCAGGAGGTGTTAGCAGAGGCCATTCCTAGACACAGACGACAAGGTTCATGTATTGAGCAATCCCATTATTCTTGTCATTCCATTGCGGGAAGAGAGGTTTAAACTTCCCTCAAAGTTGTTCTTCTGTACTGACCTTGATGCTGTTTCTGTCCGTCAGCGTGTTTCAAAATGCGTTTTATGTTTCTCCTGAACGAGTGCACTGCTTCCAGGTCGGTTGCTTCGGTTGATCTGGACCTTCAGTTTCGTTTCGTCAACATGAAGTCCCCTCCCCTCCTCCCCTAACCCCTGGCTCCTCCCCTAACCCCTGGCTCCTCCCCTAACCCCTGGCTCCGCACTCAAGACACTTGGCTGCAATGCATTCATGCGCTGCGTTGGCCGATTCAAATGCGTTGATGTGTGTTCTCTTCTTTCTCTTCTATCTGGAGTTAAGTGACCCGGATTTCCGGGGCTTCCCGGAATACATTATATCCAACCCCGATACAATTTTCAACAAACACAGACAGAGAGCAAAAAGCTGTTGATTGGCGCTACGCTGCTGTAGGAACTCTCCCCGATGTGCACGCGCACAATCACATGATAGAAGAAGAAGGAGTTAATGAATAACTAATTGTCTCGTCCAAAGTAACATTCTAGTTGACGAGGTTTAAACCCCGGATTCAGTTTCTTCCTTCCCGCTAATGATTGATCAGGTGTCGCGTCACTCATCAGTCAGCTGTCAATCACCTTGTCACTCACATGACCACGAGGACACCAGCTCCGCCAATCAGACTCCCTCCCCCGGACACAGAAACAATAACAAAACGTAGCAATGGTGCCGCCATCGAATAAAATAACAATGCAGTATAAAAAGTCATAAATGCAGGCTACTTCATGATATGTATCACATTATGGGGCATGATTATCTTTGTGTCATGTTGTGTGTCAGTAGTCTGTAACCTGAAGCACATGGGGTTAGAACAGAGAAGGCATACCCCTCCATGTTCTGAATCTTCTTCTGCTGGACCGAATACGTCTTGAAAGGTAACCAGTGAAAGCTGAGGAGGAGTCGGGGTCCTGGGAGGGGAGCAGCGCTTATTATTATGGGATGTGAGGAGATGAAAGCCCAGCACATGACAGACTGAAGGCCTGAGACGGAGATGCAGACGGACGCCGTGGCGCGCTACGAGGAGGAGGAGGAGGAGGAAGAGGAAGAGGAGGAGAGGGAGGAGGACGAGGGGGAGGAGGAGGAGATGCCCGCCGGCTTCATCAGGAACTCGGTGCTGGAGGAGAACCACCTCATGAGCAACCTCCGCCAGCAGGGGCTGAAGCAGCCCGCCGTGCCGGAGCGCTGCCGAGCCGGGGGCCGCCAGGAGGTCCTGGATCCCCTGGATGAAGAAGAAGGAGGCGGGCAGGCCGCCGGAAAAGGCCCCGCCCCGGGTCAACGGGGGGCCCCTGTTCCACGGGGCGGAGCTCACCATGTCCCAGAAGGCGGGCCAGCCGCTGCACATCCGCGTGACGCCGGACCCCCGGAACAGCACGGCCACCCTGGAGATCAGCGGCCCGCGGGCCGAGGACTTCTACTCCACCACCACCGTCATCCCCACGCCGGGCCTGCAGAGACCCCGCATCACCATCGTGCCGCGGCCCCCCTCCGGCCCCCCGGGGCCCAGGGCCGCCGGGGACCTGAGCTGCAAGTCCCCGGTCACCATAACGACCGTCTCCAGGGCCTCGTCCCCGGACCGGAGCCCCGGCGCCCGCTCCCCGGTCTCCGTCCTCTCCGTCAGCAGGAAGTCCAACATCACCACCACCGAGGACAACCGGATCCACATCCACCTGGGCCCCGCCGGGCCGCGCCCGGGGGAGGGGCCCGGGGGGGCGGGGCTGAGCGTCCGGACGCTGGGCGTGGCCGAGGGGAGGGAGACCTCCACGGGGACGGTCCTCCGGTCCCCTCGCCAGGCCGGCGCCACGGCGACGGGGAAGATGACGAGCAGCATCACCATCACGCCCATCACCTCGGCAACCTGCCGGCCCACGCAGCCGCCGGTGAGTACCCCCCGTGACCTGTGACCCCCGCTGGGTGACCTGTGACCCCCGCTGGGTGACCTGTGACCCCCGCTGGGTGACCTGTGACCCCCGCTGGGTGACCTGTGACCCCCGCTGGGTGACCTGTGACCCCCGCTGGGCGACCTGTGACCCCCGCTGGGTGACCTGTGACCCCCGCTGTGTGACCCGTGACCCCCGCTGTGTGACCCGTGACCCCCGCTGGGTGACCGGTGACCCCCGCTGGGTGACCTCTGACCCCCGCTGGGTGACCTGTGACCCCCGCTGGGTGACCTCTGACCCCCGCTGGGTGACCTGTGACCCCCGCTGGGTGACATGTGACCCCCGCTTGGTTCCTTCTGGTCTCTGATTGGACGGTTTCTTCCTCAGTTTGTAGAGAGGCTCTTGTTGAGGAATGAGTTGAGTCTCAAAGAGAACATTCCTCTGAACAGTGTTTAAAGGTGACATGTTACACCACCAGGTGTGAGGGTGATTAGCCGTTACCAGCCGTTGTGAAAGGATGCCTCTTCTTACATCACAGGTGGGCGCGTCCGCCTAGATGTACGACGGATAGATGAGCAACGTTGGCTACAGTCCACTGGGTGGGCTGGTACACTGATCTATCCAGCATACATCTAGGTGGACACGCCCACTAGTGATGTCAGAAGAGGCACTCTACTCATGTTGACATGCGTTCATGCATGACGTTAAATTCAATTTCATTTTATTTGTATCCCCCTTCATCCCAGGTACAGCCTCAGAGCGCTGAACAGGCCGTGTGTTTATGAACCGTATTGAACGGCCGTTGAGTCCTCGCTGTAGATCAGATGAATGAGTGACTGCCGCTCGCTCCCCTGACAGAGCTTCACTGAGCACACCGTTACGTCATTTACATTTAGGTCATTTAGCAGACGCTTTCATCCCGAGCGACTTACAATAAGTGTTATCGTCTTAAGAAAATAAAACAATAAATCTCTGTCGGTACAATAAGGATGTTCATAATACCAAGTGCCAATCACCAACAATCACTAGGTTAACCCGTTCCCCGTATTCAACAGAGATAGCTAGGATAAGCTGCTACATAACTAAGTACTATAGCTCAATACAACACACAATAAGTGCGTACATTAAGTGCCAGGATGTACAACATACAAGCAGTCGGAGGGGAGGGGCTTGAGGCCTCTCTGCACAGCCAGCCCTGCTGGGCGGAGTCTAGGAGTTCACCTGCAGAGTCCAGGTGACCTCTGACCAGGTGGGTCTCGGGTCTTGTTCAGCCGGTGAGGGACTCTGCGGTCCTCACATCGGTCAGTGGTCGTCTGAACGCGGTCCTGAGCGGTGAACAGGCCCCGCCCCCAGGCCCTCCCCCTGACCACACCGCCCGTCACCCTCCTGACCGTCCGTCGGTGTCGTGTGTTCAATCCCCAGGCCGGCGCCGCGTCCCGGATCCCGATGTCCAGGGGCCTGAAGACCTCCGCCAAGGCGGGCGCGGCCGTCGCCACGGTAACCAGGATGGAGTCGCGCTCCGAGGGTCAGCTGATGAAGATCGAGCTGAGGAGGTCGGCCGGGTGTGGCCCCGCCTCCTCGTCGGGCGGGAAGAGCTGAGCGTCTCCGTGGCGACGGCGTCTAATCACGCGGACGACAAGATGGCCGCCGGACCCCTCGGGCTAGTGGGCGGGGCTTAGAGCCAACCGCATTTAGAGGAATAAAAACCAGGTTATTTTATGGATATTATTGTTGAATGATGATTTTTATCAATGTTATTTTATTTAGCAGGCGAAGCTGTCGACTCATTTGCATGGTTTAAGAGGACTCAAAGCACTGGTTATTCTGAACTACACGTGCCTTGACTGTAATGCCTTCTCGTTGGGGACGGCCAGCTAGAGTATATTTTAATATAACTCACATTTATACCGTGTGTTTATTTATCTGCTGCTTCCGGAGGATTCTAATCACTGAATGATCGTGTATGGAGAGTGTGATGTACACTCTCTCATGTTTCTGTCCATAATAAACAATATTTATCTCTACAGTAACACTTTCTAGGCATTACTTGGATTTCTTCGTTTTTAGAACACCTCAATAAAAGATCAAATATAGCATTCTGTAAGATTAACAATTTCAAATTTTTTAACACACACACACACACACACACACACACACACACACACACACACACACACACACACACACACACACACACACACACACACACTGCCCAACAGGTGTGCAGCCCCCCCCCCCCCCCCCCCCCAGAGTCCACTCAGTCTGACTCGGGCCAGGTGAGGCTGCTGAGAGCAGCCACCGGCAGAACACACTCACACAATATTATACTGAGAATGTACCTATTCTACTGAGTACACATTGTACTGAGAATGTACCTATTAACTGAGTACACATTGTACTGAGAATGTATGTATTCTACTGAACACACATTGTACTGAAATATGTACCTATTCTACTCAATACATATTGTACTGAGAATGTACCTATTCCACAGAAGATGTCCTCATTCTACTTTTAGTACATTTTTATTCAAATCTCAAAAGTTTACAAACATTGTACTGTGTTGTCAAAAATGATTCAAAAATAATAAAGGAATATTACTATTTGGTTAAAACAACTAATGATAATGTTATCAAAATCAATGTTTCACCTTATCTAATACATTTCTTTTTTCATTAATTAAAAATATAAAAAAACAATCAGATAAAAGACATTGAACATTATAGTGTAGCCTTATAGGTTATAATGGGTTATATTTTTAATAGCACAGTGTTAATGGCTTAATGAATTACTCCTTAGATGACAGTGAAGAGTAAGATATGAATACAGTTCTCTCAGACCTCCCATAGTAGAGATTCTAATTCAGGAAACAACATTAGTTGTTTTGGTCGTTTGATTATTTTATTACCAAACAAAGGTCCTAGTCTGTTTGATTGACAGGTGAGATGATCAGGGGGGCAGAGTTGTTACCTCTGTAATATAATCCTGGGTAGAGGAGTGGATAGAGAGGCTCACTGAAGGTGCAGCCAGTAGCAGAGTAGAGATGAACCCTGGCTTCCACATCATAGAAGGAGAGCAGACCCTCATCATAATCAACAAACACCCCCACCTTCTGGAGCTCAGCTCTCAGAGGGAGACAGACATCAGGGTTATCTCTAAATACCAACTCATCCTTGTTGCAGAGAAGAGTCCAGTAACCGTTCTCAGGGGTCCACGTGCTCCAACCCTTTCTGTCGATGGACTCTCTAGCCACTCCTAAAGACCATACAGTCTTGTCTTTAACCTGGACCTCAAAGTAAAATCTCCCTGAGGAGAAGCTCTGCCTCGTGAGAACAAATAAATACTCTGTAAATCTCTTAGGGTTGTCTGGGAGTTCCTTCTCTACATCTCCATCATGTACCTGTTTCCCATCCTCAGACAGGATGAGCCAGGGATGAGCTGTATCAGGATCCAGAGTCACATCCACTTCATACTGCTGGACCCTCTTCAGTTCAGCATCATGCAGCTTCTCCATCTCCATGTTCAGTGTCTCCTCCAGCTGATCCAGGGATCTCCTCAAGGTCCCTACGTATGACGGAGGACGGACCTCCACCGTGGTCCAGTCCCTGGTGGGTGGAGGATCCTTCAGGGATCTGAAGGCCTGGAGGAAGTGGAGGTGGTCTTCAGTGTGTGAGAGCTGCTTCACCTCTGAGCTTCTATTGGTCAGATCTTCTATTTCCTGCTCCAGCCCTTTGATGAGGTCTTCAGCTTGTTTCTCCGTGGATTTCAGTTTCTCTTTCACCATTTGGTTGAGATCATCCTGGCACTTTTCAATGCAGCGCTTCAGAGCAGTGAGGACCTGCACACCATCAGCTATCTCTCTGTCTGCATCTGCTTTGATGCGTTTAACTGTGTCTTTAATCTCCTGAATATTTTTTTGTCTCTCCTGGATCAACTGCTGGACTTCAGCCTCTATCTTCCCCAGCTGGGCCGTCTTCTCTTCATATTCCTCCTTTAGAGGTATAACAGGATGTGACTTGTGGTCCGTCTCTGTGCAGAACTGACACACACACACCTGTTCAGTCTTGCAGAAGAGCTCCAGAAGTCGGTCGTGTTTCTTACACATCCTGTCGTCCAGACGGTCCATAGGCTCGACCAGCCGATGTTTCTTCAGGCCTGCGACTCTATGGTGTGGCTCCAGGTGGGTTTGGCAGTAAGAGATAAGACACACTAGGCAGGACTTCACGGCCTTCAGCTGGGTCCCAGTACAGACGTCACAGGGAACTTCTGCTGGTTCAACACGAGGCTGCTCTTTTACTCGTAGGGACGTTCCAAACCGATCAACCATCTCTGAAAAGAGAATATTGACCCGTAAATTGGGTCTTGTGTTGAAAAGCTCGTTGCAAACGGGACATTTGTACTTGACTTGTTCATCCCAGAACTTAGTAATACAGGTTCTGCAGAAGTTGTGACCACATGGTGTGGAAACTGGGCTGCTGAACACATCCAGACAGATGGAACATGAAAAGTTCTCTTCAGGCCAGGAGGTGTCAGCAGAGGCCATTCCTAGACACAGACGACAAGGTTCATGTACTGAGCAATCCCATTATTCTTGTCATTCCATTACGGGAAGATAGGTTTAAACTTCCCTCAAAGTTGCTCTTCTTTACTGACCTTGATGCTGTTTCTTTCCGTCAGCGTGTTTAAAAATGCGTTTTATGTTTCTCCTGAACGAGCGCACTGCTTCCAGGTCGGTTGCTTCGATTGATCTAAACCTTCAGTTTCGTTTCGTCAAAATGACGTCCACTCCCCTCCTCCCCTAACCCCTGGCTCCTCCCCTAACCCCTGGCTCCGCCCCCAAGACACTTGGCTGCAATGCATTCATGCGCTGCGTTGTCCTCTTCAAATGCGTTGATGTGTGTTCTCTTCTTTCTCTTCTATCTGGAGTTAAGCGACCCGGGTTTCCGGGGCTTCCCCGAATACATTCTATCCAACCCCGATACCATTTTCCACAAACAGACACAGAGCAAAAAGCTGATTGTTGGCGCCACGCTGCTGTAGGAACTCTCCCCGATGTGCACGCGCACAATCACATGATAGAAGAAGAAGGAGTTAATGAATAACTAATTGTCTAGTCTAGTCCAAAGTAACATTCTAACAGTTGACGAGGTTTAAACCCCTGATTCAGTTTCTTTCTTCCCGCTAATGAATGATGAGGTGTCGCGTCACTCATCAGTCAGCTGTCAATCACCTTGTCACTCACATGACCACGAGGACACCAGCTCAGCCAATCAGACTCCCTCCCCCTGCTTATTATTATGGGATGTGAGGAGATGAAAGCCCAGCACATCACAGACTGAAGGCCTGAGACAGAGATGCAGACGGACTCCGTGGCGCGCTACGAGGAGGAGGAGGAGGAGGAGGAGGAGGAGGAGACGGGCCGAGGACTTCTACTCCACCACCACCGTCATCCCCACGCTGGGCCTGAGGAGACCCCGCATCACCATCAGGTCCCGCCGGGGACCTGAACCACAAGTCCCCGGTCACACATTGGGGGAATCTTTACGTATAGTCACTGTGAGCTTTGTATCGGTGTGTTGCACTTGTTGGGTTATGTAAGGTGGACATTAAAAGTAATTTACTGGCTCATCAGCTACAAACGTGTGCAGTTATTATGGGATTTTAATCTTTCCTTGAATCCCATCATGTGTAAAAGGGTTTTTTATGCAACGTAGTTGTTTTTGTTTTATCCCAATGATAAAGTTTCTATTGAATACACATTTTACTGAGATTGTACCTATTCCTCTGAGAATGTACCTATTCCACTGAGTACATACTGAGAATGTACCTATTCCACTGAGTACATACTGAGAATGTACCTATTCCACTGAATATATATTATACTGAGTTTGTACCTATTCCACTGAATACATACTGAGAATGTACCTACTCCACTGAATACATATTGTACTGATAATGTACATATTCCAATGAACAGATATTGTTCTGATAATGTATCTATTCGACTGAATACATATTGTACTGAGAATGTACCTATTCCACTGAATATATATTGTACTGAGAATGTACCTATTCCACTGAATAGATACTGAGAATGTACCTTTTCTACTGAATACATATTGTCCTGAGAAAGTACCTATTCCACTGAATATTATATATTGTACTGATAATGTACCAATTCCACTGAATATATATTGTACTGAGAATTAAACTATTCCACAGAAGATGTCCTCATTCTACTTTTAGTACATTTTTATTCAAATCTCAAAAGTTTACAAACATTGTACTGTGTTGTCGAACATGATTCAAAAAATAATAAACAAATATTACCATTTGGTTAAATCAACTAATGATAATGTAATCAAAATCAATGTTTCACCTTATCTAATAATTTTTTTTCTCATTAATTAAAAATATAAAAAAACATTCAGATAAAAGACATTGAACATTATAGTGTAGTCTTATAGGTTATAATGGGTTCTATTTGTTATAGTACAGTGTTAGTGGCTTAATGAATTAGTCCTTAAATGACAGTGAAGAGTAAGATTTGAATACAATTCTCACAGATCTCACATAGTAGAGATTCTAATTCAGGAAACAACATTAGTTGTTTTGGTCGTTTGATTATTTTATTACCAAACAAAAGGTCCTAGTCTGTTTGATTGACAGATGAGATGATGAGGGGGGCGGAGTTGAACCATGGACGGAGGACAGGAGGGTTATCATTAAATATCAACCCATCCTGGTAGTAGTAAAGAGTCCAGTAACCCGTCTCAGGGATCCACCTGGTCCCACCTTTTCTGTCGATGGACTCTCTGGCCACTCCTAACCACCATGCAGTCTTGTCTTTAACCTGGACCTCAAAGTAAAATCTCCCTGAGGAGAAGCTCTGCCTCGTGAGAACCAATTTATTACATATAAATCTCTTAGGGTTGTCTGGTTGTATCAGCCAAAAACTTCCATGATGTACTTGGTTCCCATCATCAGACAGGATGAGCTGGAGATGAGCTGTATCAGGATCCAGAGTCACATCTACTTCATACTGCTGGACCCTCTTCAGTTCAGCATCAGGCAGCTTCTTCATGACAGTGAAAAGTTCTCTCAGATCTCATACAATAGAGATTCTAATTCAGTAAACATTAGTTCTTTTGGTTGTTTGATTATTTTATTACCAAACAAAGGTCCTAGTCTGTTTGATTGACAGGTGAGATGATGAGGGGGGCAGAGTTGTTACCTTGATAACCACAGGGACCTGGGTAGAGGACTGGATAGAGAGGCTCACTGAAGGTGCAGCCAGTAGCAGAGTAGAGATGAACCCTGGCTTCCACATCATAGAAGGAGAGCAGACCCTCATCATAATCAACAAACACCCCCACCTTCTGGAGCTCAGCTCTCAGAGGGAGACGGACAGAAGGGTTATCTCTAAATACCAACTCATCCTTGTTGTAGAGAAGAGTCCAGTAACCCGTCTCAGGGGTCCACCTGGTCCCACCTTTTCTGTCGATGGACTCTCTGGCCACTCCTAAACGCCATACAGTCTTGTCTTTAACCTGGACCTCAAAGTAAAATCTCCCTGAGGAGAAGCTCTGCCTCGTGAGAACACATGCACACTGAGTAAATCTCTTAGGCTTGTCTGGGAGTCTCTTCCTCACACCTCCATCATGTACTTGTTTCACATCCTCAGACAGGATGAGACGGGGATAAGCTGCATCAGTATCCAGAGTCACATCTACTTCATACTGCTGGATCCTCTTCAGTTCAGCATCACGCAGCTTCCTCATCTCCATGTCCAGTGTCTCCTCCAGCTGATCCAGGGATCTCCTCAAGGTCCCTACGTATGACGGAGGACGGACCTCCACCGTCGTCCTGTCCCGGGTGGGTGGAAGATCCTTCAGGGATCTGAAGGCCTGGAGGAAGTGGAGGTGGTCTTTAGTCTGTGAGAGCTGCTTCACCTCTGAGCTTCTATTGGTCAGATCTTCTATTTCCTGCTCCAGCTCTTTGATGAGGTCTTCAGCTTGTTTCTCTGTGGATTTCACTTTCACTTTAACTATTTGGTTGAGATCATCCTGGCACTTTTCAATGCAGCGCATCAGAGCAGTGAGGACCTGCACACCATCAGCTATCTCTTTGTCTGCGTCTGCTTTGCTGCGTTTGACTGCGTCTTTAATCTCCTGAATATTTTTTTGTCTCTCCTGGATCAACTGCTTAACTTCAGCCTCTATCTTCCCCAGCTGGGCCGTCTTCTCTTCATATTCCTCCTTTAGAGGAATAACAGGATGTGACTTGTGGTCCGTCTCTGTGCACAACAGACACACACACACCTTTTCAGTCTTGCAGAAGAGCTCCAGAAGTCGGTCGTGTTTCTTACACGTCCTGTCGTCCAGACGGTCCATAGGCTCGACCAGCCGATGATTCTTCAGGCCAGCGACTCTCTGATGTGGCTCCAGGTGGGTTTGGCAGTAAGAGGTAAAACACACTAGGCAGGACTTCACGGCTTTCAGCTGGGTCCCAGTACAGACGTCACAGGGAACTTCTGCTGGTTCAACACAAGGCTGCTCTTTTACTCGTAGGGACGTTCCAAACCGATCAACCATCTCTGAAATTAGGATATTGACCCGTAAATCAGGTCTTGTGTTGAAAAGCTCGTTGCAAACGGGACATTTGTACTTGACTTGTTCATCCCAGAACTTAGTAATACAGGTTCCGTAGAAGTTGTGCCCACATGGTGTGGAAACTGGGCTGCTGAACACATCCAGACAGATGGAACATGAAAAGTTCTCTTCAGACCAGGAAGTGTTAGCAGAGGCCATTCCTAGACACAGACGACAAGGTTTATGTATTGAGCAATCCCATTATTCTTGTCATTCCATAATGGGAAGAGAGGTTTTAACTTTTCTGAACGTTGTGCTGTTTTACTCACCTTGTCGTTGTTCCTTTCTGCCAGACAATCTTTTCCGAAATGGATCTTATTTTTCTCCTGAACAAGAATACTGCTTCCACGTCAGGTGGGTTTGGTTTCTCTGAACGTTTTGTTTCCTCAACATGTCGTCCTCTCCTTCCGCCCCTAACACCTGGCTCCTCCCCCAACTCCTGGCTCCGCCCCCACGGTCAAAGTTCATTGACATACCGTTTCAACTTTCCCACTGTGACCTCGCCTGAATTCATGCATTGCGTGAGGTTCTTCAAATGCCTTGATGTATGTTCTCCTCTTCTGTGTTGACCTAAAAGAGACCCTGAGGAACACGTCATACATTGTGTTGATTTAGTGGTGAATTGCGACTGTGACTGGGATTCATCGATGTTGATCTATATGGGTTCCCTGGGCTTCCCCGAATACTTTTTATCCAACCCCGATCAAATTAAACTGAAACACACAGAGAGCAAAGTGTGTGTGTGTGTGTGTGTGTGTGTGTGTGTGTGTGTGTGTGTGTGTGTGTGTTTTAACAGTGTGAAATAAACCAGTCCACGGAGTGTGTAAAGATATTCTACACACTTTTGTAGTTTCACTTCCAGAGTTGGCGTGACTCTTGACAACGGGCCAAATAGATTATGAAACTGAGCACCACCTGTCATGGCCACAGGCTGATAACAACCAAACGTTGGACCCCCCGCCCCCCCCCCTATAGTGATAGGAGTCCTGAATATTACTGAGACGTACAAATGATCTAACACATAACTCATTTGCGTAATCTGCTGAGCCCAGGGTTGCCTACGTCGAGACATGGTACCTTGCGCCTTAACCAAAGGTCAAACAGCTACAGGGCCGGATCCCACGACACCGTTTACATTCAGGGCCTTTAGCAGACTCTTTTATCCAAAGCGACTTACAATAAGTACATTTGTCATAAGAAGTGCAACAATATATCACCGTCGGTACAGAGAGGAGGTACTATAACTACACAGTTAGGTACTATAATACAATACAACACAATACAGAGGCCCGGCCTGCTGGAACACGCAGAACATCACCAAGATATCATCATCGTCATCGTACCACCAGATGGGGCAGACTGCTCTCAGTCCAAGCTGTGGACAGACACTGCTCCTACCAGAGGAGGAGCCCCCTGATAAACACGCACACACTCCCTCCATCGGTGGACCACTGGAGCGGCTCACCAGACCAGGGTTGAATCTCCTGCTGCAGAGAGCTACACCCCCTGTAGCCGCTGGCCAGACGCTGCTTTCTACCTGACTTGAAGAAACGGTAACCTCAACTGAAGCCTCATCCTTGAAAAGATCATGGCAAGTGAACGGGAAATATACCCCTGCCACTTTGTTTCAAAGGTCCCATGGCATGAACATTTCACTTTATGAGGTTTCTCACGTTAATATGAGTTCCCCTAGCCTGCCTATGGGCCCCCAGTGGCTGGGAACGGCGTTCAGTGTAAAACGAGCACTAGGTATCCTGCTCTGCCTTTGAGAAATGAAGACTCAGACGCTCCGATTTCGAACTTGGCCCCATATGTCGTCATAAGGGGCCAAGTTACCTCCCTTTTCTCTGCCTCGCCCGCCCAGAGAATTTGGCCCGCCAATGAGACAATGAGCTACGACCATGCGAGCGCCACGTGTGTGTGTGTGTGTGTGTGTGTGTGTGTGTGTGTGTGTGTGTGTGTGTGTGTGTGTGTGTGTGTGTGTGTGTGTGTGTGTGTGTGTGTGTGTGTGTGTGTGTGAATACACACACTGTAACGCTTGTTCACAGAAGAAACGCTTGTACACATAACCTAGAAGTGATGTACACTTCTTTTTTTATTTGGATAACCGTTCTGCTGTTGGTGTTATGGCGCATAACACGTCGGGTTCTCTGACGTCTCTGGTATTTCCTCAAAGAGACTCGTAGTGGGGGTTATCTCAGCCATGGTTGAGAAGGAATTGACAGAAAGGAACTTTGGCTGTGACTCTCTGAAGCACATGAACTGCGACATGGAGGAGAAAGGGATTGTTGCCGACGATTGTCTCCCGCCGGAGACAACCGCCTGCAACAATCCCTTTCTCCTCCATGTCGCGGTTCAGTCGACTTCAGATTGATGTGGCAGTGCATATAGATATCTATGTATAGTATGATATTATTTAGATATAGAGCTCCAGGACTCACAGAGTGTTCTAGAATATTTACAGAACACGGCTAAAGGCTGTGTGCGCCTCGCCATTGCGGTACATCCACTGTAAACAGAGCGCATGGTACCATGGCTGCAAGCTGCTCAGGGCCACACCCCCACCCTCCTCCTTGACCCGCCTCTAATAAACGGCACGTTTGTGGAAAGCGCGTTGTGGGACTGGCTCGTGGTGGCTGTAATTCTGCACCACGGTTGAATTTCTTGAACGTCTTGTATTAGGGGCCCAGTAACAGCTACATAAAAGCATTCATAAATTAGCATTCCTTGGGAACTTTAAAGTATAGGAAGAGTTTGTTTGCGTCAACGAAGGTAGGCCTACTATAATAAATATTTGTTGTTCACTTCGGGGGTCCCATCAGGAATCTTGCGCTTAAATTAATACACTTTCATTAACGTTGTGTATGCTAAGAGTTACATGAGCAACACTGCTGACTGGGTTTCCACTGTTTGCCGCTGGCCATGGCCTTGCAGTAATACTTGTGTATAAAGGGTGTTCCGTTACATGTATGCTTCCCCTGTGTAATTCAGTCTTTTATGTTTATTGATGGTCCCGTGATGCCATCTACTGGCGAACTTTGGTATTGTTCTGAAATACGTTCTGATATGTATGCCTTGGACTCCATTACACTACATTCACTTGATCGGAAAGCATGGAGCTCGCACTCACACATCTTAACAATGATATGTTAAGAGGATTTGATGTATAATGAGATTAAGGAAACTTTGTAAACAAATTAGATGGATGGATATTCGTACGTTAGCAAGCTAACTTAGTACCTAAGCTAATTTTACAGCATTCTGTTATTCTCATACTTAAATGCTGTACTTTCATTTCTCAGTTTTACCCTGCTTCACCTCACCATAAAGAGTGAACTGCAACTTTTCGTCTGCGTGGTTTGTTGGAGAGGCATTTATACTATCTGTCGACCCTGGCAAGGCGCTGGGGGTAGAGGGCAGAACAAAGGGTTCTTTAAGGGCGTATTCACACCTGCCTTGTTTGGTTCGAACCAAAACAATCGCTGGTGCAGAGCTTTTGGGCTGGTGTGAATACAAACCATCGAACTCTGGGGCGGACCAACCAGCCGGTCCGAGACCCAGCCCGAGAGGTGGTCTCGGTTCGCTTCCAAACGAACCCTGGTGCTGATTACTCAATGAGCAACAGGTGTGTCCCTCACCAAGCCCCAGAGTCCAATCAGACTCAGCAGGTGAGGCTGCTTCAACCGGCCGTCCTCCACACACACTCCCACGCTGACATGTGCTGAACAATATCTGACTAAACAAATCTAAATATGCTTACCGTTGCAGTTTGAACAGACATCATTTTAATGCGCAACAATGATAAACACAATCCTGGATGAGCTAGAAAGGAGAGGAGAGATAGGAGAGAGGAGGAAGAGAAGAGAGAGGAAGGAGAGAGTAGAGACTAAGAGGAGAGGATGGAGAGGGGAGCTGACAAGACAAAGTCACGGTGCTCACACACATTGGGGGAATCTTTACATGTAGTCACTGTGAGCTTTGTATCGGTGTGTTGCACTTGTTGGGTTATGTAAGGTGGACATTAAAAGTCATTTACTGGCTCATCAGCTACAAACGTGTGCAGTTATTATGGGATTTTAATCTTTCCTTGAATCCATCATGTGTAAATGTTTTTTTTATGCAACGTAGTTGTTTTTGTTTTATCCCAATGATAAAGTACCTATTCTATTGAATACACATTTTACTGAGAATGTACCTATTCCACTGAATACATACTGAGAATGTACCTACTCCACTGAATACATATTGTACTGAAAATGTACATATTCCAATGAACACATATTGTTCTGATAATGTATACATTCTACTGAATACATATTCCACTGAATATATATTGTACTGAGAATGTACCTATTCTACTGAATACATATTGTACTGAGAATGTAACTATTCCACAGAAGTTGTCCTCATTCTACTTTTAGTACATTTTTATTCAAATCTCAAAAGGTACAAACATTGTATTGTATCAAACATGATTCAAAAAATAAACGAATATTACTAATTAGTTAAATCAACTTATGATAAGGTTATCAAAATCAATGTTTCACCCTATCTAATACATTTATTTTTTTATTAATTAAAAACATAAAAAAACATTCAGATAAAAGACATTGAACATTATAGTGTAGTCTTATAGGTTATAATGGGTTATATATTTTATAGTACAGTGTTAGTGGCTTCATGAATTACTCCTTAGAAGACAGTGAAAAGTAAGATATGAATACAGTTCTCTCAGACCTCCCATAGTAGAGATTGTAATTCAGGAAACAACATTAGTTGTTTTGGTTGTTTGATTATTTTATTACCAAACAAAGGTCCTAGTCTGTTTGATTGACAGGTGAGATGATCAGGGGGGCAGAGTTGTTACCTTTATAATCACGGGGACCTGGGTAGAGGAATGGATAGAGAGGCTCACTGAAGGTGCAGCCAGTAGCAGAGTAGAGATGAACCCTGGCTTCCACATCATAGAAGGAGACCAGACCCTCATCATAATCAACAAACACCCCCACCTTCTGGAGCTCAGCTCTCAGAGGGAGACGGACAGAAGGGTTATCACTAAATTCCAACCCATCCTGGTCGTAGTAAAGAGTCCAGTAACCCGTCTCAGGGGTCCACCTGGTCAGACCTTTTCTGACGATGGACTCTCTGACCACTCCTACAAACCATCCAGTCTTGTCTTTAACCTGGACCTCAAAGTAAAATCTCCCTGAGGAGAAGCTCTGCCTCGTGAGAACAAATGAATACAGTGTAAATCTCTTAGGGTTGTCTGGGAGTCTCTTCTCTACATCTCCAGCATGTACTTGTTTCCCATCCTCAGACAGGATGAGCCAGGGATGAGCTGTATCAGGATCCAGAGTCACATCTACTTCATACTGCTGGACCCTCTTCAGTTCAGCATCACGCAGCTTCTTCATCTCCATGTTCAGTGTCTCCTCCAGCTGATCCAGGGATCTCCTCAAGGTCCCTACGTATGACGGAGGACGGACCTCCACCGTGGTCCAGTTCCTGGGGGGTGGAGGATCCTTCAGGGATCTGAAGGCCTGGAGGAAGTGGAGGTGGTCTTTAGTGTGTGAGAGCTGCTTCACCTCTGAGCTTCTATTGGTCAGATCTTCTATTTCCTGCTCCAGCCCTTTGATGAGGTCTTCAGCTTGTTTCTCTGTGGATTTCAGTTTCTCTTTCACCATTTGGTTGAGATCATCCTGGCACTTTTCAATGCGGCACATCAGAGCAGTGAGGACCTGCACACCATCAGCTATCTCTCTGTCTGCATCTGCTTTGATGCGTTTAACTGTGTCTTTAATCTCCTGAATATTTTTTTGTCTCTCCTGGATCAACTGCTTAACTTCAGCCTCTATCTTCCCCAGCTGGGCCGTCTTCACTTCATATTCCTCCTTTAGAGGAATAACAGGATGTGACTTGTGGTCCGTCACTGTGCACAACAGACACACACACACCTGTTCAGTCTTGCAGAAGAGCTCCAGAAGTCGGTCGTGTTTCTTACACATCCTGTCTTCCAGACGGTCCATAGGCTCGACCAGCCGATGCTTCTTCAGGCCTGCGACTCTATGGTGTGGCTCTAGGTGGGTTTGGCAGTAAGAGGTAAGACACATTAGGCAGGACTTCACGGCCTTGAGCTGGGTTCCAGTACAGACGTCACAGGGAACTTCTCCTGGTTCAACACAAGGCTGCTCTTTTACTCGTAGGGACGTTCCAAACCGATCAACCATCTCTGAAAAGAGGATATTGACCCGTAAATCAGGTCTTGTGTTGAAAAGCTCGTTGCAAACGGGACATTTGTACTTGACTTGTCCATCCCAGAACTTAGTAATACAGGCTCTGCAGAAGTTGTGTCCACATGGTGTGGAAACTGGGCTGCTGAAGACATCCAGACAGATGGAACATGAAAAGTTCTCTTCAGACCAGGAAGTGTTAGCAGAGGCCATTCCTAGACACAGACAACAAGGTTTATGTATTGAGCAATCCCATTATTAATGGCAAAAGTGTTTTCAACTTCTCTCAAAGTTGTGCTTCTTTACTCACCTTGATGTAGTTTCTGTCCGTCAGCGTATTTCAAAATGCGTTTTTTCTTCTGACCGAGAGAACTGCTTCCACGTCGGGTGCTTTGGTTGATCTGAACCTTAAGTTTCGTTTCCTCTACCTGACGTCCTCTCCCCTCCTCCCCTAACCCCTGGCTCCGCCCACACGACACATGGCTGCACTGCGTTCATGCACTTTGCTAACTCCCTGAACAGGTTCTTCAACCGGTTTGACACCCAGGACTACACCGCCTCCTGTGAAGGCGCTGGTAGAACCCCAGCACCCCCCCTTCACTCAGGAGGGTGTACAGCCACAGCTGGCCAGGTGCAAAATTGGCAAGGCACCGGGGCCGGATGGCATCCCGGCAAGGGTGCTAAAGCTCTGTGCCACGGAGCTCTGCCCAGTCTTCCACTCCGTCTTGTTGGATTCATACAGAACAGCTAAAGTTCCCGACCTATGGAAAACCCCGCCAGTCAGAGCCCAACCACTTCCGTCCAGTTGCACTCACGCCCATCATAACGAAGTGCATGGAGAAGATAATGCTTCACCTCATCCTGTCAACCGTCGGACCACAGCTGGGCCC
Source organism: Gadus chalcogrammus (assembly GCF_026213295.1). Taxonomy (NCBI): domain Eukaryota; kingdom Metazoa; phylum Chordata; class Actinopteri; order Gadiformes; family Gadidae; genus Gadus; species Gadus chalcogrammus. Next base: position 232,460 of record NC_079432.1, read on the forward strand.
TCACCAGTTTGCACACTGGCCGAAACGTGGGACGGAGGACGCAGTGGCGTGCCTCCTCCGCTCCCTCCACCACCATCTCCAGACACCAAACCACTTAGCATCAGTCCTGTGCGTCGACACCACCTCTGCATTCAACACAATCCAGCGGCACCAGGTCATCGAGACGCTCAAACATCTGGACATTATCCCACTCCACCTTCACTGGATATACAATATCCTCAGCAACAGACCGCATGCAGTGAGAGTAGGTACAGCAACATCATCAACCCTCATCACCAACACCGGAGCACCTCAGGGCTGCGTCCTCAGTCCATTTCTGTGTACCCTCCACACAAATGACTGCAGCAGCCCAGCCCCCGTCACCACGTACTATAAAGATGCAGACGACACGGCCATAGTAGGTCTACTCAGTGACAACAATTCCACCACAGCATACCAACAGTCAACCACACAGTTTTCACCGTGGTGCACAGACAAGTATCTCCAGTTAAACGATGACAAAACAAAGGAAAAGGTCATACACACAGCCAAGACACCTCCTACATTCAATCGCACATTCATCAGAGGACAACCAGTTGAACTAGTCAACAGTTTCAAATACCTAGGGCTCACCATAGATAACAAACTCAACTCCAACCACCATGTCATTAACCCTATCCACGGCTTTATGTCATACGCAAACTGAGATCACTGTCTGTGGCCCCCCTACACCTCCTACTCCTCTACAAAAGCATCATCCAACCCATCCTAGTGTACTGTTCCCCCTGCTGCTTCACCCTGCTCACTGTCACCAGCAAAAACACACTCCTCAAAACCCCACACATAGCATCCAAGATAATCACCCTCCCCACCCCCTGCCTGTCAGAGGCAAATGAGCTCGCTGTAGCACCCCTGGCACGTGTAATAGTCAGCGTCCCTGACCATTCCCTTAGCCAATTCTTCCAATTACTCCCATCTGGCCGCAGATATAGGGTAATGAACCGGAGAAAAGCCCAATAAAAAAAACTTTTAGTCCCCTCAGCTATCATAGCAGTGAACAAAAATATGTAAATTTTTCGTCACTGTATATGGTTCATGTCATGTTTATTCCTGTCTACATGTTTTTCTGTGGAATTTGTGGGAAGAGGGTTTATCTGTTGTATATGTGGGGAAATAATTTATTTGATATCTGTGTGCTACAGTGTTGCTACACTGTGTTCCGTCTCTTCAAATGTATGCTGCCCTGAAACCAACTTGACTTGACTGTGTGAGAACAATTATCCCCTTGGGGACAATAAAGAACCGGTCCTACTAAATGACTACCTGTGTTGGCCTCTTCAAATGCGTTGATGTGAGTTCTTCTTCTTCTTGGGGTTTTACGGCGGTTGGCATCCACAACTTGGTGCATTACCGCCCTCTTCTGATCCAGTTAATGAATCAAAACCAAAATATCCAAACACTCATTCACACCTTCTTTCTACTCTATATCCTATCATATAACCCTGTTTCTCTCAAAAAGCCAAACAATACTTTTGTACAATTCCTCTTCACTAATCTTAAAATATTTTCCAAAGTATATTCCTGCATACCCAATTCTCTTAATTGATTTTTCATACTTTCCCTCTCCATCCCATAACCACTACAGTTCATTAAAACATGTTCCACTGTCTCGTCTACCTGGCACCCCTCACATAATCCAGTGGGGTGTTTTCCTATCAAATTCATTGTTTTATTTAGTGCACTGTGCCCCAACCTTAACCTTATCAAAATGTGTTCATCCTTCCTCTGACCACTATACCTTATTTTAACATTAACACTTTTTTGAATATTATATAAATATCTCCCTTTCTCCTCACTGTCCCATTTGTCTTGCCACATTTTGTTAAATTTTTCCCATATCAGGCTTTTAACTTCTGCCTTACTTAAACTGATATTCATTTCTACTTTTTCCTTCTCCAATTCCTTCTTCGCCATCGCCCCTCCCAACATTCAAACAAACAAGATTCTTGTCCTCCATTAACTCTTCAATCACTTTCCCATTCGTGTCTGTGTGATTCCCTCCCCTCATTGTGTTATGAGCATTGAAGTCTGCACACCATATTATCTTGTGTCTTTCTGTACCTTTAATCCTAACTATCTTATCATTCTCTAACCTTTGACATGGATTATAGTAATTAACACCAACAAACTCCTCTCCCCCTCCCATACCTCCACCACTACACACTCTTGTTCCGTTCCTATTTCTAATACCCTGTATGATATACCTCGCTTAATAAATGTTACACACTCTCCACCAGCCCCTTCACCTTCACTCCTGTCTCTTCTTATTCCTACATATCCATAAATAACTAAATCTAACACTGGTTTCAAAAACGTTTCTTGAATGCGTATTACTTGTGGTTTTCCTTTCATTTCTCTTAAAAAATATTTAACCTCCCGGCCATTAGCCACCCAGCTCCTAGCATTCCACTGTAGGGTTCTCACCATGGTTATGATGTCTTCTCACCAGCTCCTGACTACTCTGTGTATTTATCTCGGCTACCAAAGCCTCCCATTTTAACCCTTCCATCCCCAAATAACCTTTGGCTGCCTTAGCTATCGTCTGTATGCTCGTTGTCTTTGATGTGGAGTCTCTAGTGGAGTTCATCACTGCTGCCACAAACATCCCCACCTGCTTCTCATCTCCCCACACTTTGTTCCATCGTGCTGCTCTCCCACCGACTCCCTTGTCACTTCCCTTCCGCCCCCCAGGCTGCTACCATTCCCTGACTCTTAGCACCTTGCCTCTGTTTTACCACCTTCACTGCTCCTGCATAGGTCCCTTTGTCCAACACTTTAACCTTCTGAACTGCAACTTCCCCTTTCATTATTTCACAGCCTCCAAAGTGACGACATGTTCACCCCCACAACTACAACACTTTAACTCTGCCCCCTCACACTTCCCATACTCATGATCCCCTGAGCATTTCGCACACCTCCTCTTTTCCTTACAGATTTTAGCGATGTGCCCAAATCTTTGACACTGAAAGCACCTCATTGTGGTGTGACCACGCCCTAAACGGCTGGTTTAACCTGTGAGCACTGATTACTCAATGAGCAACAGGTGTGTCCCTCACCAAGCCCCAGAGTCCAATCAGACTCAGCAGGTGAGGCTGCTTCAACCAGCCGTCCTCCACACACTCCCACGCTGATGTACTGAACAATATTTGACCAAACAAATCAACATATGCTTACCGTTGCAGTTTGAACACACATCATTTTAATGCGCAACAATGATAAACACAATCCTGGATGAGCTAGAAAGGAGAGGAGAGATAGGAGAGAGGAGGAAGAGAAGAGAGAGGAAGGAGAGAGGAGAGACTAAGAGGAGAGGATGGAGAGGAGAGCCAACAAGACAAAGTCACGGTACTCACACACATTGGGGGAATCTTTACGTATAGTCACTGTGAGCTTTGTATCGGTGTGTTACACTTGTTGGGTTATGTAAGGTGGACATTAAAAGTCATTTACTGGCTCATCAGCTACAAACGTGTGCAGTTATTATGGGACTTTCCTTGAATCCCATCATGTGTAAAAGGGTTTTTAGGCAACGTAGTTGTTTTTGTTTTATCCCAATGATAAAGTACCTATTCTATTGAATACACATTTTACTGAGATTGTACCTATTCCTCTGAGAATGTACCTATTCCACTGAATACATATTGTACTGAGAATGTACCTATTCCACTGAATACATATTGTACTAAGGATGTACCCATTCTACTGAAAATGTACCTATTCCACTGAGTACATACTGAGAATGTACCTATTCCACTGAGTACATACTGAGAATGTACCTATTCCACTGAATACATACTGAGAATGTACCTATACTCCACTGAATACATATTATACTGAGTTTGTACCTATTCCACTGAATACTTATTGTCCTGAGAATGTACCTATTCCTGCACTGAATATATATATTGTACTGAGAATGTACCTATTCCACTGAATACATATTGTCCTGAGAATGTACCTATTCCTGCACTGAATATATATATTGTACTGAGAATGTACCTATTCCACTGAAGACATATTGTACTGATAATGTGCCTATTCCACAGAAGATCTCCTCATTCTACTTTTCGTACATTTTTATTCAAATCTCAAAAGTTTACAAACATTTTGTGTTGTCAAACATGATTCAAAAATAAAAAAGGAATATTACTATTTGTTTAAAACAACTAATGATAATGTTATCAAAATCAACATTTCACATTATCTGATTACATTTTTTTCATTAATTAAAAATATAAAAAAACATTCAGATAAAAGACATTGAACATTATAATGTAGTTTTATGGGTTATATTTTTTTTATAGTACAGTGTTAGTGGCTTAATGAATTACTCCTTGAAGTGTGAAAAAAGAAGTGTGGAAAATCTCATACAATAGAGATTCTAATTCAGGAAACAACATTAGTTGTTTTGGTTGTTTGATTATTTTATCACCAAACAAAGGGCCTAGTCTGTTTGATTGACAGGTGAGATGATGAGGGGGGCCGAGTTGTTACCTAGATAATCACGGGCACCTGGGAAGAAGAATGGATAGAGAGGCTCACTGAAGGTGCAGCCAGTAGCAGAGTAGAGATGAACCCTGGCTTCCACATCATAGAAGGAGACCAGACCCTCATCATAATCAACAAACACCCCCACCTTCTGGAGCCCAGCTCTCAGAGGGAGACGGACAGGAGGGTTATCTCTAAATATCAACCCATCCTGGTTGTAGTGAAGAGTCCAGTAACCGTTCTCAGGGGTCCGCCTGGTCTCACCTTTTTTGACGATGGACTCTCTGGCCACTCCTAACCACCATACAGTCTTGTCTTTAACCTGGACCTCAAAGTAAAATCTCCCTGAGGAGAAGCTCTGCCTCGTGAGAACACATGCACACAGTGAAAATCTCTTAGGGTTGTCTGGGAGTCTCTTCCACATACCTCCATCATGTACTTGTTTCCCATCCTCAGACAGGATCAACTTGGGATGAGCTGTATCAGGATCCAGAGTCACATCTACTTCATACTGCTGGACCCTCTTCAGTTCAGCATCACGCAGCTTCTTCATCTCCATGTTCAGTGTCTCCTCCAGCTGATCCAGGGATCTCCTCAAGGTCCCTACGTATGACGGAGGACGGACCTCCACCGTGGTCCAGTCCCTGGTGGGTGGAGGATCCTTCAGGGATCTGAAGGTCTGGAGGAAGTGGAGGTGGTCTTCAGTGTGTGAGAGCTGCTTCACCTCTGAGCTTCTATTGGTCAGATCTTCTATTTCCTGCTCCAGCTCTTTGATGAGGTCTTCAGCTTGTTTCTCTGTGGATTTCAGTTTCTCTTTCACCATTTGGTTGAGATCATCCTGGCACTTTTCAATGCAGCGCATCAGAGCAGTGAGGACCTGCACACCATCAGCTATCTCTCTGTCTGCGTCTGCTATGCTGCGTTCAACTGTGTCTTTAATCTCCTGAATATTCTTTTGTCTCTCCTGGATCAACTGCTTAACTTCAGCCTCTATCTTCCCCAGCTGGGCCGTCTTCACTTCATATTCCTCCTTTAGAGGTACAACAGGATGGGACTTGTGGTCCGTCACTGTGCACAACAGACACACACACACCTGTTCAGTCTTGCAGAAGAGCTCCAGAAGTCGGTCATGTTTCTTACACATCCTGTCGTCCAGACGGTCCATAGGCTCGACCAGCCGATGTTTCTTCAGGACTGTGACTCTCTGGTGTGGCTCCAGGTGGGTTTGGCAGTAAGAGATAAGACACACTAGGCAGGACTTCACGGCCTTCAGCTGGGTCCCAGTACAGACGTCACAGGGAACTTCTGCTGGTTCAACACAAGGCTGCTCTTTTACTTGTAGGGACGTTCCAAACCGATCAATCATCTCTGAAATTAGGATATTGACCCGTAAATCAGGTCTTGTGTTGAAAAGCTCGTTGCAAACGGGACACTTGTACTTGACTTGTTCATCCCAGAACTTAGTAATACAGGTTCTGCAGAAGTTGTGCCCACATGGTGTGGAAACTGGGATGCTGAACACATCCAGACAGATGGAACATGAAAAGTTCTCTTCAGACCAGGAAGGGTTAGCAGAGGCCATTCCTAGACACAGACGACAAGGTTTATGTATTGAGCAATCCCATTATAATTTTTTTAATTCCATAACGGCAGTAGTGTTTTTAACTTCTCTCAGAGTTGTTCTTCTTTACTCACCTTGATGTAGTTTCTGTCCGTCCGCTTATTTCAGAATGCGTTTTATTTTTCTCCTGACCGAGAGAACTGCTTCCACGTCGGGTGCTTTGGTTGATCTGAACCTTAAGTATCGTTTCCTCTACCTGACGTCCCCTCCCCTCCTCTCCTAACCCCTGGCTCCTCCCCTAACCCCTGGCTCCGCCCACACGACACATGGTTGCACTGCGTTCATGCACTTTGCTAACTCCCTGAACAGGTTCTTCAACCGGTTTGACACCCAGGACTACACCGCCTCCTGTGAAGGCGCTGGTAGAACCCCAGCACCCACCCTTCACTCAGGAGGGTGTACAGCCACAGCTGGCCAGGAGCAAAATTGGCAAGGCCCCAGGGCCGGATGGCATCCCGGCAAGGGTGCTAAAGCTCTGTGCCACGGAGCTCTGCCCAGTCTTCCACTCCGTCTTGTTGGATTCATACAGAACAGCTAAAGGTCCCAACCTATGGAAGACCTCAACCATTGCACCAATACCCCCAAAACCCCGCCAGTCAGAGCCCCACCACTTCCGTCCGGTTGCACTCACGCTCATCATAACGAAGTGCATGGAGAAGATAATGCTTCACCTCATCCCGTCAACCGTCGGACCACAGCTGGACCCTCACCAGTTTGCACACAGGCCGAAACGTGGGACGGAGGACGCAGTGGCGTGCCTCCTCCGCTCCCTCCTCCACCCTCTCCAGACACCAAACCACTTAGCATCAGTCCTGTGTGTCGACACCACCTCTGCATTCGACACTATCCAGCGGCACCAGGTCATCGAGACGCTCAAACATCTGGACATTATTCCCCTCCACCTTCACTGGATATACAATTCCCTCAGCAACAGACCGCATGCAGTGAAAGTAGGTACAGCAACATCATCAACCCTCATCACCAACACCGGAGCACCTCAGGGCTGCGTCCTCAGTCCATTTCTGTGTACCCTCCACACAAATGACTGCAGCAGCCAAGCCCCCATCACCACATACTATAAAGATGCAGACGACACGGCCATAATAGGTCTACTCAGTGACAACAATTCCACCACAGCATACCAACAGTCAACCACACAGTTTTCACCGTGGTGCACAGACAACTATCTCCAGTTAAACAATGACAAAACAAAGGAAAAGGTCATACACACAGCCAAGACACCTCCTACATTCAAACGCACATTCATCAGAGGACAACCAGTTGAACTAGTCAACAGTTTCAAATACCTAGGGCTCACCATAGATAACAAACTCAACTCCAACCAACGTGTCATTAACCCTATCCACGGCTTTATGTCATACGCAAACTGAGATCACTGTCTGTGGCCCCCCTACACCTCTTACTCCTCTACAGAAGCATCATCCAACCCATCCTAGTGTACTGTTCCCCCTGCTGCTTCACCCTGCTCACTGTCACCAGCAAAAACAGACTCCTCAAAACCCCACACATAGCATCCAAGATAATCACCCACCCCACCCCCTGCCTGTCAGAGGCAAATGAGCTCGCTGTAGCACCCCTGGCACGTGTAATAGTCAGCGTCCCTGACCATTCCCTTAGCCAATTCTTCCAATTAATTATCTGGCCGCAAATATAGGGTAATGAACCGGAGAAAAGCCCAATAAAAAAAGAGTTTAGTCCCCTCAGGTATCATAGCAGGGAACAAAAATATGTAGATTTTTCATCACTGAATATGGTTCATGTCATGTTTATTTCTGTCTACATGTTTTTGTGTGGAATTTGTGGGAAGAGGGTTTATCTGTTGTATATGTGGGGAAATAATTTATTTGATATCTGTGTGCCACAGTGTTGCTACACTGTGTTCTGTCTCTTCAAATGTATGCTGCCCTGAAACCAACTTGACTTGACTGTGAGAACAATTATCCCCTTGGGGACAATAAAGAACCTGACTTACTAAATTACTACCTGTGTTGGCCTCTTCAAATGCGTTGATGTGTGTTCTCTTCTTTCTGGAGTTAAAAGAGAGCAGGTGCAAAACAAGCCACGTCCTGCTACACGGTCCAACACCCCCATCTAGTGGCCGCTTGGCGCCACTGGTCCTCACTCTCTCAACACACCTGTCTGCATTGTGCAATCGCCTTTCCCTACTTCAGCCGGGGTCTCCAATCAGCCGGCGCCAGTTCTTCTTTTACTATCCCCTACTGTCAGTATCGGTCCTACCAGCGTTAAACTAAATCCAGTCCGTTTTCCCTGTCCTCCAGTAACCCTTTTCCCTCTTCTGAAGTTCTCCGTCCGTCACCCTGTTTACCCGTTGCCGAATCCTCGCCTGCCTGACTGCACGCCTACCGCCTACCCCCTGCCTGTCTCACTGCCCGTCTGTTACTGAACCCTCGCCTGCCTGACCACCGCTTGCCTAGCCCCGGCTTGTCGTTACCCCTTGTTCCAATAAACCCCATTTCCTTTCCACCCCGTCTCTGCCTCCCTGTCAAGCGTTTGGGTCCTCTCGTCCTGTCCCCATAACCACAACAAGAGACATTGTGGTGATTTAGGGGTGACTTGCGACTGGAACTTGGATTCATCGGTGTTGATCGACCCGGTGCCTCCCCAAATACTTTCAACCCTGATCCATCATCCGATTATCAACAAACACAGACAGAGAGCAAAAAGCTGTTTATTGGCGCTACGCTGCTGTAGGAGCTCTCCCAGATGTGCAGGCCCACAATCACATGAAAGAGGGAGTTAAAGGTTGGGTAGGTGATTCGCTTTTTTGGCCATTTTTGCAAAATTACTTGAAATCCTTATCATAACCCGCTTACAGCCACTGAGTTAGAAGTACTGACATGAAAATTAAACAAGTCAATCATCTGTGGAACGGGCAGGGCTCGAAAAACTCCAGCCAATCATTTCCATTGCCACCGAGTTGCATTGGACAGTAAGTACGTCAATCAAACGGTCGTACTGCACTCCCCCTGCCCCGCGCGCGACCCCTTCGTGCAGTACTCGTGACCCAGAGCAAGCTCCTGTTTGTTGTTATCCTGCGGTAGCTACTGGAACTAGTTGGGAAAAAAAAAACTCAGCCTGCACTAGACTCGCAACTCGTTACATTGATAAAAGATGTATAGCAGGCAGCGCAGCTCAATTACACCAGTGCATGTGCGCACAGTTGAAAATCGATCGTTCACATCCAGCTGCTCACAGAACAAGTTTAGCGCACCACCGCTACCCTCACACTTTTTCATATAACCTTTTTTCAGCACTAGGTCATATGAGCATTAAATAAATGCTGCGTCTCAAAATGCCTTGGACAGCAGCAAGGATGACTCACTTTGCCACGGGCCGAAACAGTTCGGAGCGACCACACAGCCAGAGGAATAGTCTTTGGTGTACACATCAGTACGGCCTATTTGCACTACTGTTTAGTGGCAATGCAGTGTTTTATTCGATGCCTTTTTATTTTCGTATATTATTTCAATGAATACAATTTATTTATTCATAAAAACCGGATCTGGTCTTCAAATCTTTTTTCCAAATATAGGTCGTCTTACAATGGGGTTTGTGTTTATATTCGGACCAATACGGTACAGCGGGCGCTCACATGACGTTAAGCATTTCCTGGTGCATAATGTGACGCTTCAGAACCTAAAATCCCGTTTCTCCCCGTTGACACGACAACACATAACCGGCGTTTTCAGAAATCTCCACTTTGGCCGGAGTTTTTAGAAATGATCGTTTTCTGTGATAAGACAGGGCCTCGGACAGGGGGTGTTGCAGCACCCCCAGCACCCCTACTTCCCGCGGTACTGGGTGCAACTTACAGCTGAATGTAGTGCCATGTTGTTAAACGAAAACCTACGCTAGCCTGGCTCGCTCTCGCGCATCTCTGTTCGCGCTCGTGCATGATTGCGCGTCCAGGTACTTGGAATGGGTGGAGTCAGAGTCAGCGTTGAAGGAGAGGGGGTAGGACCATTTGAGTTGTGTATTTTCAAAATCTGCTGGCGTTTCGCAAATCACCTACCCAACCTTTAATGAATAACTCTCGTCCAAAGTAACAGTTGACGAGGTTTAAACCCCGGATTCAGTTTCTTCTTCTTCTTCTTGGGGTTTTACGGCGGTTGGCATCCACAACTTGGTGCATTACCGCCCTCTTCTGGGGCCCGTTTCAGAAAGCAGGTTCAACAAACTCTAATGGTGCGAACACACCAAGCGCGTACCTCGCGTACCATGTACGCGCGTAACGCACCTAAAATGTTGCTTGACCATTTTGTGTCAAAAATGGTCAGATACGCGCGTACGCATACGCGCGTAGATGAGACCGCCCAAACCCCCCCCCCCCCCCCAGCCTGTGGCTGCGCTGGATTTAGGAGTCCGAGGAAGGAAACCCAAACGCCGCTGTGTTTGGGTAGATGATAGAGCTTGGATCGGGTTAGATTAAATAATCTCGGATATAAATAACAATAATCGGGTTAAATAACTTCACATGGTGTGTCTGGTGTGTTTCCAGCATTCGTAGTGTTGATCAGCAGAGAAATAGTCCGCCAAGACGTTGAGGTTGCTTAGCAATCAGAGACTCTGTCCATGCAAGTGAACGGAGCGTTCACTCTTCGTCATAACTATCAAACCAAACATCCTTCACATTCACCGAGCGAACATTATGAAAGTAAAATGCACATTTCTCGCTAGAAATGTTTCCATAAACGCATTTAATGGCGTAACTATGTTACTATTTCCACCCAGAATAAAGAAAGTTGCCGGCCGTGGCTGCCATGGACATGGCTGCGCTGGAGTCCGAGGTAGGAAACCCAAACGCCGTCGCGTTTGGGTGATAGAGTTTAGATCGGATTAGATTAAATAATCTCGGATATAAATAACAATAATCTGGTTAAATAACTTCACATGGTGTGTCTGGTGTGTTTCCAGCATTCGTAGTGTTGATCAGCAGATATATAGTCCGCCAAGACGTTGAGGTTGCTTAGCAATCAGAGACTCTGTCCATGCAAGTGAACGGAGCGTTCACTCTTCGTCATAACTATCAAACCAAACATCCTTCACATTCACCGAGCGAACATTATGAAAGTAAAATGCACATTTCTCGCTAGAAATGTTTCCATAAACGCATTTAATGGCGTAACTATGTTACTATTTCCACCCAGAATAAAGAAAGTTGCCGGCCGTGGCTGCCATGGACATGGCTGCGCTGGAGTCCGAGGTAGGAAACCCAAACGCCGTGGTGTTTGGGTGATAGAGTTTAGATCGGATTAGATTAAATAATATCGGATATAAATAACAATAATCTGGTTAAATAACTTCACATGGTGTGTCTGGTGTGTTTCCAGCATTCGTAGTGTTGATCAGCAGATATATAGTCCGCCAAGACGTTGAGGTTGCTTAGTAACCAGAGACTCTGTCCATGCAAGTGAACGGAGCGTTCCCTCTTCGTCATAACTATCAAACCAAACATCCTTCACATTCACCGAGCGAACATTATGAAAGTAAAATGCACATTTCTCGCTAAAAATGTTTCCATAAAAGCATTTAATGGCGTAACTATGTTACTATTTCCACACAGAATAAAGAAAGATGTCGGCCGTATGCTTCTGTCCAAGCTCACTACTCTCTGCCAGTGACGTCGGGTCAAGCTCAACGCTGATTGGCTATTGCGGCGCGTATGAGCGTAAAAAGTTCAATTTTTTGAACTCCTCGCGTACGCGCGTATATGTACGCGCGTATATGTACGCGCGTATATGTACGCGCGTATATGTACGCGCGTATATGTACGCGCGTATATGTACGCGCGTATATGTACGCGCGTATATGTACGCGCGTATATGTACGCGCGTATATATACGCGCGTATATATACGCGCCTCATACGCCCCTAACGCGAGTAAAATGTTGCTTTACGCGTGTACGCGTCTCATACGCGCGTAAACCAATGGTTCCCTATGGAAAAATTGCCAATTTTATACGCGTCGTACGCGAGTAACGCGCTTGGTGTGTTCGCACCTTAAGTTAAAACCTCAACTCTAGGTTGACCAACTCTGAGCTGTAAAACTCTGAATTTTCGGTTTCAGAACAGGTGATAACGCTTAGTTCAATCAACTCTGAGTCAAGGTAACTCTGAGTGAAGCTCGTGCATGAGGATATAAAAAGCCCTCATCAATGGAACACAGATAACATGATTCACCATGGCAACAAGTACTAACATGCCTCGATCTTCCTACTTCTCCCCAGCGGAGTTGCAAATCTTAATGACTGCATATGCAGAAAGCGAGCATATCTTTTTACTAAAAAGCAATACTATGGCAGCAGCCAAAAAGCGGGAGCTCGCGTGGAAAAAAATAGCTGACCGAGTCAGAGTATTTGAGAAAAAGAAAATGTTTTCTCTTGAATGTTCCACTCCATATGTGTGTTTGTGTGCACAGGTGCAACCCAACAGGCCCCAAACGGACTTAGCTGCAACTAAAAATGAAATATAAAAATGTAGTTCAAACAGATAAGGTATAATTTAAGTCCAAGCAATTGTGATGTTGTTTAGCCTGCCCTCATTAAACAGCATTTAGTGGCTGCATTCAACATGTGATAGATATATTTAAGTAATTAGGGAAATCTGCTAAACACAGAAAAATCCCAACACTGCCAGTATTTAAAATTGTCTATATGAAAGCAACACCTAAATGCCTTTTATACATACAAGTCTCCAAATTTGTGTTTTCTGTTTATCTTAAAATTTGACCTCCATTATAGCCAACAGAAAAAAGGCAGAGTCAGTTAGAAATGATTGAAGCATATCATGTCTCTAACAGCTCTTCCATCTCGTGCATCAGCAGGGGGGTCAGGATTATTATCTGGATCATTGGGGGAAAGAGTAGGACATTGTTCTTCTCTAATAGTGGCAATGTTGTGGAGAACCTAACATGCCACTATAATGTCACAAGCCCTTTCCGGGGTGACCCTGAGCCTACGAAGGCACTGGAACCGGGCCTTGAGTATGCCGATGGTCATCTCCACTCTGGCTCGTGTCCTGCAGTGAGCCAAGTTGTAGTGTTGCTGTGGGCAAGGGTCAGGGTAAGGGGTCAGCAGATAGCGCTGGCAGGGGTACCCTCTGTCTCCGAGTAGATAACCATCAAACTCTCCTATGATAATACAAGATACACTTCATTGTTTCAGTTGTAATAGGAGGAAACAAAATATTGATCATAGGATATAACTATATACTGGATATATAAACTATATATATAAACTCACCACGGGCAAATCTGGCACTCAGTGTAGACTCACGAAACATTCGTGAGTCATACACAGACCCAGGCCACTTCGCTTCCACATTATTTATCATGTGGGCTGCGTCACATATGATCTTCACAGCGGAGAACAGTAATTAGCTGTATAGTGAAGCATATTTCATTTGGAATGTTAAAGGCTACTATTTAGGCCTACCTGTACATTAATGCTGTGGACAGATTTCCTGTTCACATAATCTCCTTCATTTATTGAAGGAGCTATGATAGGCATGTGAGTGCCATCTATGCAGCCAATCACACCTGGAAACCCTAAAATATATCAAATTGACTGATTAGTGCTTCAAGTCCCTAAGCTTTAAGACATGAATGAATTACTGCTTAGACTGATACCTGCAATTCTGTGGAACTCTTCTTTGAGAAGTCTGGTGGGTATGTGACTTGGGAACACTACAAACGTGCATAGTAGCCGTTTCAGTGCAAGTGTCACATTTCGGACAGCCCGACAGACAGTTGCCTTGGACACATGCTCTGCATCACCGACGTTATACAAAAAACTGCCTTTGGCAAAAAAACGAAGTGCAATACAAAGAATTTGCTCGGAACTGAGCGTGTCCACGATGTGTCATGTGAGCGATGTGAGGGCTGAGAATATTGGTTATATTAATTATTGATGATGCAGAGAAACGGAAACGCTCAAACAGGGAGCTACTCATCAGGGAATGATAAAACATCAAAGTATCTGCGCCTCGACATCAACTGGCTCTTCAATAAAAGGACACGCCATGTCTGCCACTGCCTTCAGTCTGCAGGCTTCAACTTAAGAGCAGGAGAAACTCGGGGTTAGTTGAAGAAAACCTGCCAGCGAGCAGGTTAGGTTCACGGAGTATGTTGCCAGGGTAACTGACTCAGAGTAAAGCTGAACTGGCTTTGTGAAACTGAAAAACCAGAGTTTCCCTCATCTCAGGGTTAACTAACTCAGAGTTTTCACTAAACCTGCTTTCTGAAACGGGCCCCTGCTTTCTGAAACGGGCCCCAGGTCGGTTGCTTCGGTTGATCTCCACCTTCAGTTTCGTTTCGTCAACATGACGTCCCCTCCCCTCCTCCCCTAACCCCTGGCTCCTCCCCTAACCCTTGGCTCCTCCCCTAACCCTTGGGTCCTCCCCTAACCCCTGGCTCCGCCCCCAAGACACTTGGCTGCAATGCATTCATGCGCTGCGTTGGGTGATTCAAATGTGTTGATGTGTGTTCTCTTCTTTCTCTTCTATCTGGAGTTAAGCGACCCGGGTTTCTGGGGCTTCCGCGAATACATTCTATCCAACCCCGATACAATTTACAACAATCACAGACAGAGAGCTAAAAGCTGTTGATTGGCGCTACACTGCTGTAGTAACTCTCCCTGATGTGCACGCGCATCACATGAAAGAGGAAGAAGGAGTTAATAAATAACTCATTGTCTCGTACAAAGTAACATTCTAACAGTTGACGAGGTTTAAACCCCGGATTCAGGTTCTTCCTTCCCGCTAATGATTGATCAGGTTTCGCGTCACTCATCAGTCAGCTGTCAATCCCCTTGTCACTCACATGACCACGAGGTCACCAGCTCAGCCAATCAGACTCCCTCCCCCGGACACAGAAACAAAAGGTACCGATGGTGTAACCATCAAATAAAAATAACGATGCATTATAAAAAGTCATAAATGCAGGCTACTTCATGATATGTAGGCCTATAACATTATGGGGCATGATTATCTTTGTATCATGTTGTGTGTCAGTCTGTAACCTGAAACATGTGGTTAGAACAGAGAAGGCATACCCCTCCATGTTCTGAATCATCTTCTGCAGGACCGAATACGTCATAAAAGGTACCAGTGAAAGCTGAGGAGGAGTCGGGCCAGGCCGGCGCCACGGCAACGGGGAAGATGACAAGCAGCATCACCATCACGCCCATCACCTCGGCAACCTGCCGGCCAACGCAGCCGCCGGTAAGTACCCCCCGTGACCTGTGACCCCCGCTGGGTGACCTGTGACCCCCGCTGGGTGACATGTGACCCCCGCTTGGTTCCTTCTGGTCTCTGATTGGACGGTTTCTTCCTCAGTTTGTAGAGAGGCTCTTGTTGAGGAATGAGTTGAGTCTCAAAGAGAACATTCCTCTGAACAGTGTTTAAAGGTGACATGTTACACCACCAGGTGTGAGGGTGATTAGCCGTTACCAGCCCTTGTGAAAAGATGCCTCTTCTAACAACACAGGTGGGCGCGTCCGCCTAGATGTACGACGGATAGATGAGCAACGTTGGCTACAGTCCACTGGGTGGGCTGGTAGACTGATCTATCCACCACACATCTAGGTGGACACGCCCACTAGTGATGTCAGAAGAGGCACACTACTCATGTTGACATGCGTTCATGCATGACGTTGAATTCTATTTCATTTTATTTGTATCCCCCTCAATCCCAGGTACAGCCTCAGAGTGCTGAGCAGGCCGTGTGTTTATGAACCGTATTGAACGGCCGTTGAGTCCTCGCTGTAGATCAGATGAATGAGTGACTGCCGCTCGCTCCCCTGACAGAGCTTCACTGGGCACACCGTTACCTCATTTACATGTCGGGCTCGGTCATTTAGCACACAATGATTCCATTGATCCATTGATCCCTCAATGCCCAACAGGTGTGCAGCCCCCCCCCCCCCCCCCGGAGTCCACTCAGTCTGACTCGGGCCAGGTGAGGCTGCTGAGACCAGCCACCAGCAGAACACACTCCCACAATATTATACTGAGAATGTACCCATTCCACTGAGTACACATTGTACTGAGAATGTACCTATTCTACTGAGTACACATTGTACTGAGAATGTACCTATTCAACTGAATACATATTGTACTGAGAATTTAACTATTCCACTGAGTACACATTGTACTGAGAATGTACCTATTCTACTGAGTACACATTGTACTGAGAATGTACCTATTCTACTGAATACATATTGTACTGAGAATTTAACTATTCCACTGAGTACACATTGTACTGAGAATGTACCTATTCTACTGAATACATATTGTACTGAGAATGTACCTATTCCACTGAGTACACATTATACTGATAATGTAACTATTCTACTGAATACATATTGTGCTGAGAATGTACCTATTCCACTGAACATATATTGTACTGAGAATGTAACTATTCCACAGAAGATGCCCCAATTCTACTTTTAGCCCACTTTTATTCAAATCTCAAAAGTTTACAAACGTTGTATTGTGTTGTCAAATATGATTACAAAATAAAGGAATATTACTATTTGGTTAAAATAACTAATCATGTTATCAAAATCAACATTTCACATTATCGAATTACAATTTTTCCATTAATTAAAAATATTAAAAAACATTAAAATAAAAGACATTAAACATTATAATGTAGTCTTATAGGTTATAATGGGTTACTTTTTTTTTTTTAAAGTACACAGTGTTTGTGGCTTAATGAATTATTCCTTGTTAAATGACAGTGGAAAGATGATGAACACAGTTTTCTCAGATCTCCCATAGTAGAGATTCTAATTCAGGAAACAACATTACAGTAGTTGTTTTGATGTTTGATTATTTTTTTTACCAAACAAAGGTCCTAGTCTGTTTGATTGACAGGTGAGATGATGAGGGGGGCAGAGTTTATACCTCCTTTATGTAATCCTAGGCAGAGGAATGGATAGAGAGGCTCACTGAAGGTGCAGCCAGTAGCAGAGTAGAGATGAACCCTGGCTTCCACATCATAGAAGGAGACCAGACCCTCATCATAATCAACAAACACCCCCACCTTCTGGAGCTCAGCTCTCAGAGGGACACGGACACAAGGGTCATCTTTAAATACCAACACATCCTGGTAGTAGAGAAGAGTCCAGCAACCATTTTCAGGGGTCCACTCTGTCCGAACTTTTCTGTCGATGGACTCTCTGGCCACTCCTAACCACCATCCAGTCTTGTCTTTAACCTGGACCTCAAAGTAAAATCTCCCTGAGGAGAAGCTCTGCCTCGTGAGAACACATGGACGCTGTGTAAATCTCTTAGGGTTGTCTGGGAGTCTCTTCTCTACATCTCCATCATGTACCTGTTTCCCATCCTCAGACAGGATGAGCTTGGGATGAGCTGTGTCAGGATCCAGAGTCACATCTACTTCATACTGCTGGACCCTCTTCAGTTCAGCATCACGCAGCTTCTTCATCTCCATGTTCAGTGTCTCCTCCAGCTGATCCAGGGATCTCCTCAAGGTCCCTACGTATGACGGAGGACGGACCTCCACCGTGGTCCAGTCCCTGGGGGGTGTACGATCCTTCAGGGATCTGAAGGCCTGGAGGAAGTGGAGGTGGTCTTTAGTGTGTGAGAGCCGCTTCACCTCTGAGCTTCTATTGGTCAGATCTTCTATTTCCTGCTCCAACCCTTTGATGAGGTCTTCAGCTTGTTTCTCTGTGGATTTCAGTTTCTCTTTAACCATTTGGTTGAGATCATCCTGGCACTTTTCAATGCGGCGCATCAGAGCAGTGAGGACCTGCACACCATCAGCTATCTCTCTGTCTGCGTCTGCTTTGATGCGTTTAACTGTGTCTTTAATCTCCTGAATATTTTTTTGTCTCTCCTGGATCAACTGTTTAACTTCAGCCTCTATCTTCCCCAGCTGGGCCGTCTTCACTTCATATTCCTCCTTTAGAGGTATAACAGGATGGGACTTGTGGTCCGTCTCTGTGCAGAACCGACACACACACACCTGTTCAGTCTGGCAGAAGAGCTCCAGAAGTCGGTCGTGTTTCTTACACATCCTGTCGTCCAGACGGTCCATAGGCTCGACCAGCCGATGTTTCTTCAGGCCTGCGACTCTATGGTGTGGCTCCAGGTGGGTTTGGCAGTAAGAGGTAAGACACATTAGGCAGGACTTCACAGCCTTCAGCTGGGTCCCAGTACAGACGTCACAGGGAACTTCTGCTGGTTCAACACAAGGCTGCTCTTTTACTCGTAGGGACGTTCCAAACCGATCAACCATCTCTGAAAAGAGGATATTGACCCGTAAATCAGGTCTTGTGTTGAAAAGCTCGTTGCAAACGGGACATTTGTACTTGACTTGTCCATCCCAGAACTTAGTAATACAGGTTCTGCAGAAGTTGTGTCCACATGGTGTGGTAACTGGGCTGCTGAACACATCCAGACAGATGGAACAGGAAAAGTTCTCTTCAGGCCAGGAGGTGTCAGCAGAGGCCATTCCTAGAAACAGACAACAAGGTTTATGTATTGAGCAATACCATTATCGTTGTCATTCCATAATGGGAAGACAGGTTTTAACTTCCCTCAAAGTTGTTCTTCTTTACTGACCTTGATGCTGTTTCTGTCCGTCAGCGTGTTTCAAAATGCCTTTTATTTTTCTCCTGAACGAGCGCACTGCTTCCAGGTCGGTTGCTTCGGTTGATTCTGAACCTTCAGTTTCGTTTCGTCAACATGACGTCCACTCCCCTCCTCCCCTAACCCCTGGCTCCTCCCCTAACCCCTGGCTCCTCCCCTAACCCTTGGCTCCGCCCGTGTGTTCTCTTCTTTCTCTTCTTTCTGGAGTTAAAGGCCCACTATGCAACTTTTTTAGCCAAAATTACATTAAGTATGCAGGTTGAGAGTTATGCTGATGGTTCTGCATCCATTTCTGGGTCGATTGGTGGGTGTGTCATTTACCCATGTCGCCTCTCCAGTGAAAAAGCGCATATGCAACTTGCTCTGCTCGGACCGGGACATTCCGGATGTGACGCAGCGGAAGTATCCTCGAAAATGTAGTCAGATTGTAGTTTCGAAAATGCTTTACGGCACAGACACACACCCAAACATTAAACCGGCTAGATATAAACAGCCAGTTGCGAGGCAATTGTTGCATTCATCATGGATCAATCGACTGTTAAGGGACCCAAGAGGCGAC
This sequence comes from Gadus chalcogrammus, assembly GCF_026213295.1. Lineage (NCBI taxonomy): Eukaryota > Metazoa > Chordata > Actinopteri > Gadiformes > Gadidae > Gadus > Gadus chalcogrammus. The sequence continues at coordinate 251,824 of NC_079432.1, forward strand.
CGTCGGTGGAACAAAATAAGAATGGACCAGAAAAGAGATCAGACACGAGTAAAAGGGGAACTATGCAACTTTTTTGGCTTGATTTACCTTAATATAACAGGCTAAGAGTCATTGCGATGGTTCTATTATACTTTTTTGTTCGATTGTTCGTTGTTTCGACTCACCCTTGCGCATCTTGGCGGAGAAAAGGAATATGTTTCTGCCGGCGACCCGCCGCCCACTCTCGCGGGAGTCTCGGGTCTCGCGAAGTAATGAATTGCTTTACGGCACAAACCCCCATACACGGAACCCGCTCGATATAAACACAAGTCACTAAGGGATTGTTATATTCATCATAGATCAGCCGACTAAAAAGAGACAGAGAAACCCAATGTCGGAGGAACAGAAGAAGAGAAAAGGGAGACTGACCGGCAGAGAGGCCAGACACGAGTAAACGTTGTTTACAAATCAGACGCCGACTCGGTCGTGTTGCTTTTGAAATTGAAAGTACCCTTGGTTGGCCTTTGTCTTCGTGGTATTCTTGATGTTGATAGTCTCTGTACAAATGTGTTTGCTGAACCATTTAGTTGCGAGCCCTGTAAAAATTGTTTTCTCGACCGTTTTGTTGTGAGCCCTGTATGTTTCTAGCTTGCTTGGTTGCAACCATATAAACACCTTTGTTTCCATGGGTGTTTTGCTGTTCGTCCGTCTCGTCCCCCAGATACAGACTGAATCCCCGAATCCGGGTTGTTTATTTAGATTATTATGTTGGCCAAACCTCTTACACTGATTGTTCTGTTCAACCTAAAATGAAACAATTATAATCTAGGATATAAATTCTCCCCGTTAACTATAAAAAAGGATGGATTTATGTTTATTGCAATACAAATACACCCTTTTAAAAATGTATAACCTTGCCTACACTTTATGAACATCGCTCCACACATTCGCCGGCTTCTTTGAAAACAAATGCACATGGCTCGCGTAGAAGTGCATGGGGAAGGGTCGTCAACGAGTTGTTACGACAGTGTTGTGAAATATCTACTACGAAGCTGTAGGGGGCGCTGTGTAGAGAAATGTGCGTGCCAAAACCAAGAAAACAGCGAAGAAATGCCCGAAGTTGCATAGTGGGCCTTTAAGCGACTCGTGTTTCCGGGGTTTCCCCGAATACATTCTATCCAACCCCGATGCAATTATCAACAAACACAGACAGAGAGCAAAAAGCTGTTTATTGGCGCTACGCTGCTGTAGGAACTCTCCCCGATGTGCACGCGCACAATTACATGAAAGAAGAAGGAGTTAATGAATAACTAATTGTCTCGTCCAAAGTAACATTCTTCTTCCTTTAATTTCCGGCACTGTATGCCTTTGCGGCACATTGCTGCCATCCACAGGACAAAAATAAAACAAAAAATAAAACAAAAACAAAATTCCAAACCGCAATCAGTCCATTTTTATCTGTCTAGTGGCCGCCATAAATTCCAGCACATCTTTTACAATCCCACGCTGGTCCTCGATGGGACCCAGAAGGCTCCTCAGAGTAACGGGTGTTGTGCCCACCGCTGCATACAGCTGTTCCCTCTCCAGTGTGAGTCCTGCACACTCCATTAGGACATGTTCCACTGTTTGGTTTTTGCCACACTCCCCACACAGTCCATCCTCATGTTTCCCAATTTTGTGTAAGTCCCATGCTAGTCCACAATGCCCCAACCTCAGTCTGGTCATCATGACTGTATGCCTCCTTTCTTTTCCCAGAAAACACTGGCTCCTTGTGACTGACTTCTGCAAGCTGTAATAAAGCCTCCCCTTCTTTTCCCGATCCCACTCCTCCTGCCACACAGCCATGATGTTCCTCTTTATGATTGACCTACACTCAGTTAACCCCAGCCTCACTATTACGTCCACCTTTTCCCTTCTTAAAGCCCTTTTCGCTGCTCCATCAGCTAGCTCATTCCCCTCTATCCCCACATGGGCTGGGACCCACAAGAACCCCACTAACTCTCCCGCCTGCTCACTCCTGTGCATCAGGGTAAGAAGCTCCACCATGAGGTCTGACCTGGCTCCAAGCCCTCCCTCCTAAAAGGACCCGACGTGAAGTCCGGAAGAACATTTGTGCGGTGTGGGGGTGACGTCAGACGGGCGAGACCAAGTGTGTGGGAGGAGAGGGGTGTGTTGGGGTACTTGGGGAATATTTAAGGTGTCAGGGAAGTAGGGGGTAAGGATGGGGTTTAGACAAATAGGTCTGTAGTAAGGCGTGTAACTAGGGGTGGGGATAGGTAAATCAGAAATGTGTAGGGGAGGGATAATTGAATTAAGAGTGGGATGGGTCGGGCCAGGTAGGATATATTTAGGTCCAAATCATGTAGGTGGGGCAGAAGGGTCTGAGGTGAGCGGGTGACAACACCTGGCTCTTAGACCAGCCCAGGGTTTTAGAAGTGCCGAGGGGAGGACTGTTGTTTCGAGATTATTGGAAGTTTAGATTAGTGACAGTTATGTTGAATTATTGATTTGATTTTTCGGTTTATTCATTTTGCATTTTTTGCCTCCTGATGGGCATTTTTGTGCCTGAATAAATTCTTGCCAACGGCCTTGCTCACATCAGTCGCACTGCCTCCAATCCTTCCGCCGCAAGGCCAGCCTGGTAACAACACCGTTATGTCATTTACCTTAAGGGCATTTAGCAGATGCTTTCATCCAGAGCCACTTACAATAAGTGTTTTTGTCATAAGAAAGTAAAACAATAAATCTCTGTCGGTACAATAAGGATGTTCATAATACCAGGTGCCAATCACCAACAATCACTAGGTTAACCCGTTCCCCGTACTCAACAGAGATAGCTAGGATAAGCTGCTACATAACTAAGTACTATAGCTCAATACAACACACAATAAGGGTACATTAAGTGCCAGGATGTACAACATACAAACAGTCGGAGGGGAGGGGCTTGAGACCTCTCTGCACAGCCAGCCCTGCTGGGCGGAGTCTAGGAGTTCACCTGCAGAGTCCAGGTGACCTCTGACTAGGTGAGTCTTGTTCAGCCGGTGAGGGACTCTGCGGTCCTCACATCGGTCAGTGGTCGTCTGAACGCGGTCCTGAGCGGTGAACAGGCCCTGCCCCCAGGCCCCGCCCCCAGGCCCTCCCCCTGACCACACTGCCTGTCAGTCACCCTCCTGACCGTCCGTCGGTGTCGTGTGTTCGATCCCCAGCCCGGCGGCGCGTCCCGGATCCCGATGTCCAGGGGCCTGAAGACCTCCGCCAAGGCGGGCGCGGCCGTCGCCACGGTAACCAGGATGGAGTCGCGCTCCGAGGGTCAGCTGATGAAGATCGAGCTGAGGAGGTCGGCCGGGTGTGGCCCCGCCTCCTCGTTGGGCGGGAAGAGCTGAGCGTCTCCGTGGCGACGGCGTCTGGTCACGCGAACGACAAGATGGCCGCCGGACCCCTCGGGCTAGTGGGCGGGGCTTAGAGCCGACCGCATTTAGTGGAATAAAAACCAGGTTATTTTATGGATATTATTGTTTAATGATGATTTTTATCAATGTTATTTTATTTAGCAGGCGAAGATGTCGACTCATTTGCATGGTTTAAGAGGACTCAAAGCACTGGTTATTCTGAACTACACGTGCCTTGACTAATGCCTTCTCGTTGGGGACGGCCAGCTAGAGTATATTTTAATATAACTCACATTTATACCGTGTGTTTATTTATCTGCTGCTTCCGGAGGATTCTAATCACTGAATTATCGTGTATGGAGAGACTGTGATGTACACTCTCATGTTTCTGTCCATAATAAACAATATTTATCTCTACAATAACACTTTCTAGGCATTACTTGGATTTCTTCGTTTTTAGACCACCTCAATAAAAGATCAAATATAGTATTCTGTAAGATTAACAATTTCAAATTTTTTAACACACACACACACACACACACACACACACACACACACACACACACACACACACACACACACACACACACACACACACACACACACACACACACACACACACACACACACACACACACACACACACACACACACACACACACACACACACACACACACACACACACACACACACACACACACACACACACACACACACACACACACACCAGCCCCAGAGTCCACTCAGTCTGACTCGGGCCAGGTGAGGCTGAGCAGCCACCAGCAGAACACACTCCCACAATATTATACTGAGAATGTACCTATTCCACTGAGTACACATTGTACTGAGAATGTACCTATTCCACTGAGTACACATTGTACTGAGAATGTATGTATTCTACTGAACACACTTGTACTGAGAATGTACCTATTCTACTCAATACATATTGTACTGAGAATGTACCTATTCCACAGAAGATGTCCTCATTCTACTTTTAGTAAATTTTTATTCAAATCTCAAAAGTTTACAAACATTGTATTGTGTTGTCAAAAATGATTCAAAAATAATAAAGGAATATTACTATTTGGTTAAAACAACTAATGATAATGTTATCAAAATCAATGTTTCACCTTATCTCATACATTTCTTTTTTCATTAATTAAAAATATAAAAAAACAATCAGATAAAAGACATTGAACATTATAGTGCAGCCTTATAGGTTATAATGGGTTATATTTTTAATAGCACAGTGTTAATGGCTTAATGAATTACTCCTTAGATGCCAGTGAAGAGTAAGATATGAATACAGGTCTCTCAGACCTCCCATAGTAGAGATTCTAATTCAGGAAACTACATTAGTTGTTTTGGTCGTTTGATTATTTTATTACCAAACAAAGGTCCTAGTCTGTTTGATTGACAGGTGAGATGATGAGGGGGGCAGAGTTGTTACCTTCATAATCATGGCGACTTGGGCTGAGGAATGGATAGAGAGGCTCACTGAAGGCGCAGCCAGTAGCAGAGTAGAGATTAACCCTGGCTTCCACATCATAGAAGGAGACCACACCCTCATCATAATCAACAAACACCCCCACCTTCTGGAGCTCAGCTCTCAGAGGGAGACGGACATCAGGGTTATCTCTAAATACCAACTCATCCTTGTTGTAGAGAAGAGTCCAGTAACCCGTCTCAGGGGTCCGCACTGTCTCACCTTTTCTGTCGATGGACTCTATGGCCACTCCTAAACGCCATCCAGTCTTGTCTTTAACCTGGACCTCAAAGTAAAATCTCCCTGAGGAGAAGCTCTGCCTCGTGAGAACACCTCCCAACAGTGTAAATCTCTTAGGGTTGTCTGGGAGTCTCTTCCTCACACCTCCATCATGTACTTGTTTCCCATCCTCAGACAGGATAAACCAGGGATGAGCTGTATCAGGATCCAGAGTCACATCTACTTCATACTGCTGGACCCTCTTCAGTTCAGCATCACGCAGCTTCTTCATCTCCATGTTCAGTGTCTCCTCCAGCTGATCCAGGGATCTCCTCAAGGTCCCTACGTATGACGGAGGACGGACCTCCACCGTGGTCCAGTCCCTGGTGGGTGGAGGATCCTTCAGGGATCTGAAGGCCTGGAGGAAGTGGAGGTGGTCTTCAGTGTGTGAGAGCTGCTTCACCTCTGAGCTTCTATTGGTCAGATCTTCTATTTCCTGCTCCAGCTCTTTGATGAGGTATTCAGCTTGTTTCACTGTGGATTTCAGTTTCTCCTTAACCATTTGGTAGAGATCATCATGGCACTTTTCAATACGGCGCATCAGAGCAGTGAAGACCTGCACACCATCAGCTATCTCTCTTTCTGCGTCTGCTTTGCTGCGTTTAACTGTGTCTTTAATCTCCTGAATATTATTTTGTCTCTCCTGGATCCACTGCTTAACTTTAGCCTCCAGCTTCCCCAGCTGGGCCGTCTTCACTTCATATTCCTCCTTTAGAGGTATAACAGGATGTGACTTGTGGTCCGTCTCTGTGCAGAACTGACACACACACATCTGTTCAGTCTTGCAGAAGAGCTCCAGAAGTCGGTCGTGTTTCTTACACATCCTGTCGTCCAGACGGTCCATAGGCTCGACCAGCCGATGTTTCTTCAGGCCTGCGACTCTATGGTGTGGCTCCAGGTGGCTTTGGCAGTAAGAGGTAAGACACACTAGGCAGGACTTCACGGCCTTCAGCTGGGTCCCAGTACAGACGTCACAGGGAACTTCTGCTGGTTCAACACAAGGCTGCTCTTTTACTCGTAGGGACGTTCCTAACCGATCAACCATCTCTGAAAAGAGGATATTGACCCGTAAATCAGGTCTTGTGTTGAAAAGCTCGTTGCAAAAGGGACATTTGTACTCGACTTGTCCATCCCAGAACTTAGTAATACAGGTTCTGCAGAAGTTGTGTCCACATGGTGTGGAAACTGGGTTACTGAACACATCCAGACAGATGGAACATGAAAAGTTATCTTCAGACCAGGAAGTGTTAGCAGAGGCCATTCCTAGACACAGACGACAAGGTTTATGTATTGAGCAATCCCATTATTATATTTTTAATTCCATAACGGCAGTAGTGTTTTTAACTTCTCTCAAAGTTGTGCTTCTTTACTCACCTTGATGTTGTTTCTGTCCGTCAGCTTATTTCAAAATGCTTTTTATTTTCCTCCTGACCGAGAGAACTGCTTCCACGTCGGGTGCTTTGGTTGATCTGAACCTTAATTTTGGTTTCCTCTACCTGACGTCCTCTCCCCTCCTCTCCTAAGCCCTGGCTCCTCCCCTAACCCCTGGCTCCGCCCCCACGACACATGGCTGCACTGCATTCATGCACTTTGCTAACTCCCTGAACAGGTTCTTCAACCGGTTTGACACCCAGGACTACGCCGCCTCCTGTGAAGGCGCTGGTAGAACCCCAGCACCCACCCTTCACTCAGGAGGGTGTACAGCCACAGCTGGCCAGGTGCATAATTGGCCAGGCCCCGGGGCTGGATGGCATCCCGGCAAGGGTGCTAAAGCTCTGTGCCATGGAGCTCTGCCCAGTCTTCCACTCCGTCTTGTTGGATTCATACAGAACAGCTAAAGTTCCCGACCTATGGAAGACCTCAACCATTGCACCAATACCCCCAAAACCCCGCCAGTCAGAGCCCAACCACTTCCGTCCAGTTGCACTCACGCCCATCATAACGAAGTGCATGGAGAAGATAATGCTTCACCTCATCCTGTCAACCGTCGGACCACAGCTGGACCCTCACCAGTTTGCACACAGGCCGAAACGTGGGACGGAGGACGCAGTGGCGTGCCTCCTCCGCTCCCCCCTCCACCCTCTCCAGACGCCAAACCACTTAGCATCAGTCCTGTGCGTCGACACCACCTCTGCATTCAACACAATCCAGCGTCACCAGGTCATCGAGACGCTCAAACATCTGGACATTATTCCCCTCCACCTTCACTGGATATACAATATCCTCAGCAACAGACCGCATGCAGTGAAGGTAGGTACAGCAACATCATCAACCCTCATCACCAACACCGGAGCACCTCAGGGCTGCGTCCTCAGTCCTTTTCTGTGTACCCTCCACACACATTACTGCAGCAGCCCAGCCCCCATCACCACGTACTATAAAGATGCAGACGACACGGCCATAATAGGTCTACTCAGGGACAACAATTCCACCACAGAATACCAACAGTCAACCACACAGTTTACACAGAGGTGCACAGACAACTATCTCCAGTTAAACGATGACAAAACAAAGGAAAAGGTCATGCACATAGCCAAGACACCTCCTACATTCAATCGCACATTCATCAGAGGACAACCAGTTGAACTAGTCAACAGTTTCAAATACCTAGGGCTCACCATAGATAACAAACTCAACTCCAACCAACATGTCATTAACCCTATCCACGGCTTTATGTCATACGCAAACTGAGATCACTGTCTGTGGCCCCCCTACACCTCCTACTCCTCTACAAAAGCATCATCCAACCCATCCTAGTGTACTGTTCCCCCTGCTGCTTCACCCTGCTCACTGTCACCAGCAAAAACAGACTCCTCAAAACCCCACACATAGCATCCAAGATAATCACCCTCCCCACCCCCAGCCTGTCAGAGGCAAATGAGCTCGCTGTAGCACCCCTGGCACGTGTAATAGTCAGCGTCCCTGACCATTCCCTTAGCCAATTCTTCCAATTACTCCCATCTGGCCGCAGATATAGGGGAATGAACCGGAGAAAAGCCCAATAAAAAAAACTTTTAGTCCCCTCAGCTATCATAGCAGTGAACAAAAATATGTAAATTTTTCGTCACTGTATATGGTTCATGTCATGTTTATTCCTGTCTACATGTTTTTCTGTGGAATTTGTGGGAAGAGGGTTTATCTGTTGTATATGTGGGGAAATAATTTATTTGATATGTGTGCTAGTGTTGCTACACTGTGTTCTGTCTCTTCAAATGTATGCTGCCATGAAACCAACTTGACTTGACTGTGTGAGAACAATTATCCCCTTGGGGACAATAAAGAACCGGTCCTACTAAATGACTACCTGTGTTGGCCTCTTCAAATGCGTTGATGTGAGTTCTTCTTCTTCTTGGGGTTTTACGGCGGTTGGCATCCACAACTTGGTGCATTACCGCCCTCTTCTGATCCAGTTAATGAATCAAAACCAAAATATCCAAACACTCATTCACACCTTCTTTCTACTCTATATCCTATCATATAACCCTGTTTCTCTCAAAAAGCCTAACAATACTTTTGTACAATTCCTCTTCACTAATCTTAAAATATTTTCCAAAGTATATTCCTGCATACCCAATTCTCTCAATTGATTTTTCATACTTTCCCTCTCCATCCCATAACCACTACAGTTCATTAAAACATGTTCCACTGTCTCGTCTACCTGGCACCCCTCACATAATCCAGTGGGGTGTTTTCCTATCAAATTCATTGTTTTATTTAGTGCACTGTGCCCCAACCTTAACCTTATCAAAATGTGTTCATCCTTCCTCTGACCACTATACCTTATTTTAACATTAACACTTTTTTGAATATTATATAAATATCTCCCTTTCTCCTCACTGTCCCATTTGTCTTGCCACATTTTGTTAACTTTTTCCCATATCAGGCTTTTAACTTCTGCCTCACTTAAACTGATATTCATTTCTACTTTTTCCTTCTCCAATGCCTTCTTCGCCATCTCCCCTCCCAACATTCAAACAAACAAGATTCTTGTCCTCCATTAACTCTTCAATCACTTTTCCATTCCTGTCTTTATGATTCCCTCCCCACATTGTGTTATGAGCATTGAAGTCTGCACACCAGATTATCTTGTGTCTTTCTATCCCTTTAATCCTAACTATCTTATCATTCTCTAACCTTTGACATGGATTATAGTAATTAACAACAACAAACTCCTCTCCCCCTCCCATACCTCCACCACTCTGCACTCTTGTTCCGTTCCTATTTCTAATACCCTGTATGATATACCTCGCTTAATAAATGTTACACACCCTCCACCAGCCCCTTCACCTTCACTCCTGTCTCTCCTTATACCTACATATCCATAAATAACTAAATCTAACACTGGTTTCAAAAACGTTTCTTGAATGCGTATTACTTGTGGTTTTCCTTTCATTTCTCTTTAAACATATTTAACCTCCCGGCCATTAGCCACCCAGCTCCTAGCATTCCACTGTAGGGTTCTCACCATGGTTATGATGTCTTCTCACCGGCTCCTGACTACTCTGTGTATTTATCTCAGCTACCAAAGCCTCCCATTTTAACCCTTCCATCCCCAAATAATCCTTGGCTGCCTTAGCTATCGTCTGTATGCTCGTTGTCTTTGATGTGGAGTCTCTAGTAGAGTTCATCACTGCTGCCACAAACATCCCCACCTGCTTCTCATCTCCCCACACTTTGTTCCATCGTGCTGCTCTCCCACCGACTCCCTTGTCACTTCCCTTCCGCCCCCCAGGCTGCTACCATTCCCTGACTCTTAGCACCTTGCCTCTGTTTTACCACCTTCACTGCTCCTGCATAGGTCCCTTTGTCCAACACTTTAACCTTCTGAACTGCAACTTCCTCTTTCATTTTTTCACAGCCTCCAAAAGTGACGACATGTTCACCCCCACAACTACAACACTTTAACTTGGCCCCCTCACACTTCCCATACTCATGATCCCCTGAGCATTTCACACACCTCCTCTTTTCCTCACAGATTTTAGCGATGTGCCCAAATCTTTGACACTGAAAGCACCTCATTGTGTCGTGACCACGCCCTAAACGGCTGGTTTAACCTGTGCGCACTGATTACTCAATGAGCAACAGGTGTGTCCCTCACCAAGCCCCAGAGTCCAATCAGACTCAGCAGGTGAGGCTGCTTCAACCAGCCGTCCTCCACACACACTCCCACGCTGACATGGGCTGAACAATATTTGACCAAACAAATCAACATATGTTTACCGTTGCAGTTTGAACACACATCATTTTGATGCATAACAATGATAAACACAATCCTGGATGAGCTGGAAAGGAGAGGAGAGATAGGAGAGAGGAGGAAGAGAAGAGAGAGGAAGGAGAGAGGAGAGACGAAGAGGAGAGGATGGAGAGGAGAGCCGACAAGACAAAGTCACGGTACTCACACACATTGGGGGAATCTTTACGTATAGTCACTGTGAGCTTTGTATCGGTGTGTTGCACTTGTTGGGTTGTTGTAAGGTGGACATTAAAAGTCATTTACTGGCTCATCAGCTACAAACGAGTGCAGTTATTATGGGATTTTAATCTTTCCTTGAATCCCATCATGTGTAAAAGGGTTTTTATGCAACATAGTTGTTTTTGTTTTATCCCAATGATAAAGTACCTAATCTATTGAATATACATTGTACTGAGATTGTACCTATTCCTCTGAGAATGTACCTATTCCACTGAATACATATTGTACTGAGAATGCACCTATTCCACTGAATACATATTGTACTGAGAATGTACCTATTCCACTGAATACATTTTGTACTGAAAATGTACCTATTCCACTGAGTACATACTGAGAATGTACCTACTCCACTGAACACATATTGTACTGAGAATGTACCTATTCCAATACATATTGTACTGAGAATGTACCTATTCCACTGAACACATATTGTTCTGATAATGTATCTATTCTACTGAATACATTTTGTACTGATAATGTACCTATTCCGCTGAATATATATTGTACTGAGAATGTACCTATTCCACTGAATACATACTGAGAATATACCTTTTCTACTGAATACATATTGTACTGAGAATGTACCTATTCCACTGAATACATACTGAGAATGTACCTTTTCTACTGAATACATATTGTACTGAGAATGTACCTATTCCACTGAATACATATTGTACTGAGAATATACCTATTCCACTGAATACATATTGTACTGAGAATATACCTATTCCACTGAATACATATTGTACTGAGAATGTACCTATTCCACTGAATGCATATTGTCCTGAGAATGTACCTATTCCACTGAATATATATTGCACTGAGAATGAAACTATTCCACAGAAGATGTCCCCATTCTACTTTTAGTACATTTTTATTCAAATCTCAAAAGGTTACAAACATTGTACTGTGTTGTCAAACATGATTCAAAGATTAAAGTAATATTACTATTTGCTTAAATCAACTAATACATTGATCAAAATCAATGTTTCACCTTATCTAATACATTTCCTTTTTCATTAATTGAAAATATTAAACATTCAGATAAAAGTTATTGATTATAAAGTAGACTTAAAGGTTATAATGGGTTATATTTTTTTATAGAACAGTGTTAATGGCTTAATGAATCAGTTATTATAGTTATAGTTATTATTAGTTATATAGTAATTGCTTTGATTATTTTATCACCATACAAAGGTCCTAGTCTGTTTGATTGACAGGTGAGATGATGAGGGGGGCGGAGTTGTTACCTTGAAAAACATGGGAACATGGGCTGAGGAGTGCATGGAGAGCCTCACTGAAGGTGCAGCCAGTAGAAGAGTAGAGATGAACCCTGGCTTCCACATCATAGAAGGAGAGCAGACCCTCATCATAATCAACAAACACCCCCACCTTCTGGAGCCCAGCTCTCAGAGGGAGACGGACATCAGGGTCATCACTAAATATCAACCGATCCTTGTTGTAGAGAATAATCCAGCAACCCGTCTCAGGGGTCCGATCTGTCCAATCTTTTCTGTCGATGGACTCTCTGACCACTCCTAACCACCATGCAGTCTTGTCTTTAACCTGGACCTCAAAGTAAAATCTCCCTGAGGAGAAGCTCTGCCTCGTGAGCACAGATATACACCGTGTAAATCTCTTAGGGTTGTATGGGATTCTCTTCACTACACCTCCATCATGTACCTGTTTCCCATCCTCAGACAGGATGAGCTTGGGATGAGCTGTATCAGGATCCAGAGTCACATCTACTTCATACTGCTGGACCCTCCTCAGTTCAGCATCATCAGGCAGCTTCTTCATCTCCATGTTCAGTGTCTCCTCCAGCTGATCCAGGGATCTCCTCAAGGTCCCTACGTATGACGGAGGACGGACCTCCACCGTGGTCCAGTCCCTGGTGGGTGGAGGATCCTTCAGGGATCTGAAGGTCTGGAGGAAGTGGAGGTGGTCGTTAGTCTGTGAGAGCTGCTTCACCTCTGAGCTTCTATTGGTCAGATCTTCTATTTCCTGCTCCAGCCCTTTGATGAGGTCTTCAGCTTGTTTCTCTGTGGATTTCAGTTTCTCTTTCACCATTTGGTTGAGATCATCCTGGCACTTTTCAATGCAGCGCATCAGAGCAGTGAGGACCTGCACACCATCAGCTATCTCTCTGTCTGCGTCTGCTATGCTGCGTTCAACTGTGTCTTTAATCTCCTGAATATTCTTTTGTCTCTCCTGGATCAACTGCTTAACTTCAGCCTCTATCTTCCCCAGCTGGGCCGTCTTCACTTCATATTCCTCCTTTAGAGGTACAACAGGATGGGACTTGTGGTCCGTCACTGTGCACAACAGACACACACACACCTGTTCAGTCTTGCAGAAGAGCTCCAGAAGTCGGTCGTGTTTCTTACACATCCTGTCGTCCAGACGGTCCATAGGCTCGACCAGCCGATGTTTCTTCAGGACTGTGACTCTCTGGTGTGGCTCCAGGTGGGTTTGGCAGTAAGAGATAAGACACACTAGGCAGGACTTCACGGCCTTCAGCTGGGTCCCAGTACAGACGTCACAGGGAACTTCTGCTGGTTCAACACAAGGCTGCTCTTTTACTTGTAGGGACGTTCCAAACCGATCAACCATCTCTGAAATTAGGATATTGACCCGTAAATCAGGTCTTGTGTTGAAAAGCTCGTTGCAAACGGGACACTTGTACTTGACTTGTTCATCCCAGAACTTAGTAATACAGGTTCTGCAGAAGTTGTGCCCACATGGTGTGGAAACTGGGATGCTGAACACATCCAGACAGATGGAACATGAAAAGTTCTCTTCAGACCAGGAAGGGTTAGCAGAGGCCATTCCTAGACACAGACGACAAGGTTTATGTATTGAGCAATCCCATTATAATTTTTTTAATTCCATAACGGCAGTAGTGTTTTTAACTTCTCTCAAAGTTGTGCTTCTTTACTCACCTTGATGTAGTTTCTGTCCGTCCGCTTATTTCAAAATGCGTTTTATTTTTCTCCTGACCGAGAGAACTGCTTCCACGTCGGGTGCTTTGGTTGATCTGAACCTTAAGTATCGTTTCCTCTACCTGACGTCCCCTCCCCTCCTCTCCTAACCCCTGGCTCCTCCCCTAACCCCTGGCTCCGCCCACACGACACATGGTTGCACTGCGTTCATGCACTTTGCTAACTCCCTGAACAGGTTCTTCAACCGGTTTGACACCCAGGACTACACCGCCTCCTGTGAAGGTGCTGGTAGAACCCCAGCACCCACCCTTCACTCAGGAGGATGTACAGCCACAGCTGGCCAGGTGCAAAATTGGCAAGGCCCCGGGGCTGGATGGCATCCCGGCCAGACTGCTAAAGCTCTGTGCCACGGAGCTCTGCCCAGTCTTCCACTCCGTCTTGTTGGATTCATACAGAACAGCTAAAGTTCCCGACCGATGGAAGACCTCAACCGTTGCACCAATACCCCCAAAACCCCGCCAGTCAGAGCCCAACCACTTCCGTCCAGTTGCACTCACGCCCATCATAACGAAGTGCATGGAGAAGATAATGCTTCACCTCATCCTGTCAACCGTCGGACCACAGCTGGACCCTCACCAGTTTGCACACAGGCCGAAACGTGGGACGGAGGACGCAGTGGCGTGCCTCCTCCACTCCCCCCTCCACCCTCTCCAGACGCCAAACCACTTAGCATCAGTCCTGTGCGTCGACACCACCTCTGCATTCAACACAATCCAGCGTCACCAGGTCATCGAGACGCTCAAACTTCTGGACATTATCCCACTCCACCTTCACTGGATATACAATATCCTCAGCAACAGTCCGCATGCAGTGAGAGTAGGTACAGCAACATCATCAACCCTCATCACCAACACCGGAGCACCTCAGGGCTGCGTCCTCAGTCCTTTTCTGTGTACCCTCCACACAAATGACTGCAGCAGCCCAGCCCCCATCACCTCCTACTATAAAGATGCAGACGACACGGCCATAGTAGGTCTACTCAGTGACAACAATTCCACCACAGAATACCAACAGTCAACCACACAGTTTACACAGTGGTGCACAGACAACTATCTCCAGTTAAACAATGACAAAACAAAGGAAAAGGTCATACACACAGCCAAGACACCTCCTACATTCAATCACACATTCATCAGAGGACAACCAGTTGAACTAGTCAACAGTTTCAAATACCTAGGGCTCACCATAGATAACAAACTCAACTCCAACCAACATGTCATTAACCCTATCACGGCTTTATGTCATACGCAAACTGAGATCACTGTCTGTGGCCCCCCTACCCCTCTTACTCCTCTACAAAAGCATCATCCAACCCATCCTAGTGTACTGTTCCCCCTGCTGCTTCACCCTGCTCACTGTCACCAGCAAAAACAGACTCCTCAAAACCCCACACATAGCATCCAAGATAATCACCCTCCCCCACCCCCAGCCTGTCAGAGGCAAATGAGCTCGCTGTAGCACGCCTGGCACGTGTAATAGTCAGCGTCCCTGACCATTCCCTTAGCCAATTCTTCAAATTACTCCCATCTGGCCGCAGATATAGGGTAATGAACTGGAGAAAAGCCCAATAAAAAAAAGTTTAGTCCCCTCAGCTATCATAGCAGTGAACAAAAATATGTAGATTTTTCATCACTGTATATGGTTCATGTCATGTTTATTTCTGTCTGCATGTTTTTCTGCGGAATTTGTGGGAAGAGGGTTTATCTGTTGTATATGTGGGGAAATAATTTATTTGATATCTGTGTGCTACAGTGTTGCTACACTGTGTTCTGTCTCTTCAAATGTATGCTGCCCTGAAACCAACTTGACTTGACTGTGTGAGAACAATTATCCCCTTGGGGACAATAAAGAACCGGTCTTACTAAATGACTACCTGCGTTGGCCTCTTCAAATGAGTTGATGTGTGTTGTTGTTGTTGTTCTTCTTCTTCTTGGGGTTTTACGGCGGTTGGCATCCACAACTTGGTGCATTACCGCCCTCTTCTGATCCAGTTAATGAATCAAAACAAAAATATCCAAACACTCATTCACACCTTCTTTCTACTCTATATCCTATCATATAACCCTGTTTCTCTCAAAAAGCCAAACAATACTTTTATACGATTCCTCTTCACTAATCTTAAAATATTTTCCAAAGTATACTCCTGCATACCCAATTCTCTCAATTGATTTTTCATACTTTCCCTCTCCATCCCATAACCACTACAGTTCATTAAAACATGTTCCACCGTCTCCTCTACCTGGCACCCCTCACATAATCCAGTGGGGTGTTTTCCTATCAAATTCATTGTTTTATTTGGTGCACTGTGCCCCAACCTTAACCTTATCAAAATGTGTTCATCCTTCCTCTGACCACTATACCTTATTTTAACATTAACACTTTTTTGAGTATTATATAAATATCTCCCTTTCTCCTCACTGTCCCATTTGTCTTGCCACATTTTGTTAACTTTTTCCCATATCAGGCTTTTAACTTCTGCCTCACTTAAACTGATATTCATTTCTACTTTTTCCTTCTCCAATGCCTTCTTCGCCATCGCCCCTCCCAACATTCAAACAAACCAGATTATTGTCCTCCATTAACTCTTCAATCACTTTTCCATTCGTGTCTGTGTGATTCCCTCCCCACATTGTGTTGTGAGTATTGAAGTCTGCACACCATATTATTCTGTGTCTTTCTATACCTTTAATCCTAACTAGTTTATCATTCTCTAACCTTTGACATGGATTATAGTAATTAACAACAAACTCCTCTCCCCCTCCCATACCTCCACCACTACACACTCTTGTTCCGTTCCTATTTCTAATACCCTGTATGATATACCTCGCTTAATAAATGTTACACACCCTCCACCAGCCCCTTCACCTTCACTCCTGTCTCTCCTTATACCTACATATCCATAAATAACTAAATCTAACACTGGTTTCAAAAACGTTTCTTGAATGCGTATTACTTGTGGTTTTCCTTTCATTTCTCCTAAAACATATTTAACCTCCCGACCATTTGCCACCCAGCTCCTAGCATTCCACTGTAGGGTTCTCACCATGGTTATGATGTCTTCTCACCGGCTCCTGACTACTCTGTGTATTTATCTCGGCTACCAAAGCCTCCCATTTTAACCCTTCCATCCCCAAATAACCTTTGGCTGCCTTAGCTATCGTCTGTATGCTCGTTGTCTTTGATGTGGAGTCTCTAGTGGAGTTCATCACTGCTGCCACAAACATCCCCACCTGCTTCTCATCTCCCCACACTTTGTTCCATCGTGCTGCTCTCCCACCGACTCCCTTGTCACTTTCCTTCCGCCCCCCCAGGCTGCTACCATTCCCTGACTCTTAGCACCTTGCCTCTGTTTTACCACCTTCACTGCTCCTGCATAGGTCCCTTGGTCCAACACTTTTACCTTCTGAACTGCAACTTCCTCTTTCATTATTTCACAGCCTCCAAAAGTGACGACATGTTCACCCCCACAACTACAACACTTTAACTCTGTCCCCTCACACTTCCCATACTCATGATCCCCTGAGCATTTCGCACACCTCCTCTTCTCCTTACAGATTTTAGCGATGTGCCCAAATCTTTGACACTGAAAGCACCTCATTGTGGTGTGAATACGCCCTAAACGGCTGGTTTAACCTGTGAGCACTGATTACTCAATGAGCAACAGGTGTGTCCCTCACCAAGCCCCAGAGTCCAATCAGACTCAGCAGGTGAGGCTGCTTCAACCAGCCGTCCTCCACACACACTCCCACGCTGACATGGACTGAACAATATTTGACTAAACAAATCTAAATATGCTTACCGTTGCAGTTTGAACACACATCATTTTGATGCGTAACAATGATAAACACAATCCTGGATGAGCTAGAAAGGAGAGGAGAGATAGGAGAGAGGAGGAAGAGTAGAGAGAGGAAGGAGAGAGTAGAAACTAAGAGGAGAGGATGGAGAGGAGAGCTGACAAGACAAAGTCAAGATACTCACAAATATCGGGGGAATCTTTACGTATAGTCACTGTGAGCTTTGTATCGATGTGTTACACTTGTTGGGTTGTTGTAAGGTGGACATTAAAAGTCATTTACTGGCTCATCAGCTACAAACGAGTGCAGTTATTATGGGATTTTAATCTTTCCTTGAATCCCATCATGAGTAAAAGGGGTTTAAGGCAACACAGTGGTTTTTGTTTTATCCCAATGATAAAGTACCTATTCTATTGAATACACATTTTACTGAGATTGTACCTATTCCTCTGAGAATGTACCTATTCCACTAAATACATATTATACTGAGTTTGTACCTATTCCACTGAATACATACTGAGAATGTACCTATTCCACTGAATACATATTGTTCTGATAATGTATCTATTCTACTGATTACATTTTGTACTGAGAATGTACCTATTCCACTGAATACATATTGTACTGAGAATGAAACTATTCCACAGAAGATGTCCTCATTCTACTTTTAGTACATTTTTATTCAAATCTCAAAAGTTTACAAACATTGTACTGTGTTATCAAACATGATTAAAAAAAT
This sequence comes from Gadus chalcogrammus, assembly GCF_026213295.1. Classification (NCBI taxonomy): domain Eukaryota; kingdom Metazoa; phylum Chordata; class Actinopteri; order Gadiformes; family Gadidae; genus Gadus; species Gadus chalcogrammus. The sequence goes on from NC_079432.1 coordinate 269,966, forward strand.
AAACGAATATTACTATTTGGTGAAATCAACTTATGATAATGTTATCAGAATCAATGTTTCACCTTATCTAATACATTTCCTTTTTCATTAAAAATATAAAAAAACATTCAGATAAAAGACATTGAACATTATAGCGTAGTCTTATAGGTTATAGTGGGTTATATTTTTTATAGTACAGTGTTAATGGCTAAATGAATTACTCCTTAGATGAAAGTGAAAAGTAAGATATGAATACAGTTCTCTCAGAAAATGTTATTATCAAACCAAGGTCCTAGTCTGTTTGATTGACAGGTGAGATGATCAGGGGGGCAGAGTTGTTACCTTGATAATTATGGCGGCCTGGGCCGAGGAATGGATAGAGAGGCTCACTGAAGGTGCAGCCAGTAGCAGAGTAGAGATGAACCCTGGCTTCCACATCATAGAAGGAGACCAGACCCTCATCATAATTAACAAACACCCCCACCTTCTGGAGCTCAGCTCTCAGAGGGACACGGACAGAAGGGTTATCACTAAATACCAAGTAATCCATGTAGTAGAGAAGAGTCCAGTAACCCGTCTCAGGGGTCTGATGGGTCAGACCTTTTCTGGCGATGGACTCTCTGACCACTCCTAAAGACCATCCAGTCTTGTCTTTAACCTGGACCTCAAAATATAATCTCCCTGAGGAGAAGCTCTGCCTCGTGAGAACATATACACACCGTGTAAATCTCTTGGGGTTGTCTGGGAGTTTCTTCTTTACACCTCCATCATGTACCTGTTTCCCATCCTCAGACAGGGTGAGCCAGGGATAAGCTGTATCAGGATCCAGAGTCACATCCACTTCATACTGCTGGACCCTCTTCAGTTCAGCATCACGCAGCTTCTTCATCTCCATGTTCAGTGTCTCCTCCAGCTGATCCAGGGATCTCCTCAAGGTCCCTACGTATGACGGAGGACGGACCTCCACCGTGGTCCAGTCCCTGGTGGGTGGAGGATCCTTCAGGGATCTGAAGGCCTGGAGGAAGTGGAGGTGGTCTTTAGTCTGTGAGAGCTGCTTCACCTCTGAGCTTCTATTGGTCAGATCTTCTATTTCCTGCTCCAGCCCTTTGATGAGGTCTTCAGCTTGTTTCTCTGTGGATTTCAGTTTCTCTTTCACCATTTGGTTGAGATCATCCTGGCACTTTTCAATGCAGCGCATCAGAGCAGTGAGGACCTGCACACCATCAGCTATCTCTCTGTCTGCGTCTGCTTTGCTGCGTTTAACTGTGTCTTTAATCTCCTGAATATTCTTTTGTCTCTCCAGGATCAACTGTTTGACTTTAGCCTCTCTCTTCCCCAGCTGGGCCGTCTTCACTTTATATTCCTCCTTTAGAGGAATAACAGGATGGGACTTGTGGTCCGTCACTGTGCACAACCGACACACACACACCTGTTCAGTCTTGCAGAAGAGCTCCAGAAGTCGGTCGTGTTTCTTACACATCCTGTCTTCCAGACGGTCCATAGGCTCGACCAGCCGATGTTTCTTCAGGCCTGCGACTCTATGGTGTGGCTCCAGGTGGGTTTGGCAGTAAGAGGTAAGACACATTAGGCAGGACTTCACGGCCTTCAGCTGGGTCCCAGTACAGACGTCACAGGGAACTTCTCCTGGTTCAACACAAGGCTGCTCTTTTACTCGTAGGGACGTTCCAATCCGATCAACCATCTCTGAAAAGAGGATATTGACCCGTAAATCAGGTCTTGTGTTGAAAAGCTCGTTGCAAACGGGACATTTGTACTTGACTTGTCCATCCCAGAACTTAGTAATACAGGTTCTGCAGAAGTTGTGTCCACATGGTGTGGAAACTGGGCTGCTGAACACATCCAGACAGATGGAACATGAAAAGTTCTCTTCAGACCAGGAAGTGTTAGCAGAGGCCATTCCTAGACACAGACAACGAGGTTTATGTATTGAGCAATACCATTATTCTTGTCATTCCATTAGGGGAAGAGAGGTTTTAACTTCCCTCAAAGTTATTCTTTACTGACCTTGATGCTGTTTCTGTCCGTCAGCGTGTTTCAAAATGCGTTTTATTTATCACCTGAACGAGCGCACTGCTTCCAGGTCGGTTGCTTCGGTTGATCTGAACCTTCAGTTTCGTTTCGTCAACATGACGTCCACTCCCCTCCTCCCGTAACCCCTGGCTCCTCCCCTAACCCCTGGCTCCGCCCCCAAGACACTTGGCTGCAATGCATTCATTTCATGCGCTGCGTTGGCCTCTTCAAATGCGTTGATGCGTGTTCTCTTCTTTCTCTTCTTTCTGGAGCCGGGTTTCCGGGGCTTCCCCGAATACATTCTATCCAACCCCGATGCAATTATCAACAAACACAGACAGAGAGCAAAAAGCTGATTATTGGCGCTACGCTGCTGTATGATATGATATGATATGAACTTTATTCGTCAGCTGGTGCTGAAATTTGTCTCGCGACCCAGCAGCCGTTGCATGTTTAAACAGAAAACATGAATTACACACATTGACATGACACATTGAAACACAACAAATGTACATACATGGGTACAGATAGTCGAGAGCACATTGTCCACCACTTCGTCTATCTCCGGTTTAGCATCAAAGTCGATTGATGGACAAAAGACTTTTTTAGTCTAACCTTCTTGAAAAGTGGTACCTCGTATCTCCTTCCTGAGGGCAATAACCTGTATTCACTATACAAAACATGATTAGTGTTTGAGGTGATGTTTTTTGCCAACCTCAGCATGCTGTTGTCATACATGGAAGCATACAGCTCCTGAAGTGGTTGTCCAACAATCTTTGAACAAATGTTTAGTTGTTGTAACATTTGTGACTTTAGGGCTACAGACAGACATCCATACCAGGTGGTACTGCAGTACTGAAGAACACTCATAATGACAGAAGTGAAAAACAAAAGAAGAATCCTTCTACTGGCACCAAAAGATCTTAAACGGCGAAGGAAATAGATTCTTTGCTTTGTTTTCTTACACACTGATTAAATCTGATCTTTCCATGAAAGAAGATGGTCTATTGCTACTCCTAGGTATGTGTATGAACATACCTGATCGATCTGTTCACTATGAATAGTAATAGGAGATTTGCATATCTCCAGTGGTGCACCAAAAACAATCTCTTCTGTCTTTTTTGTGTTTATGATGAGAGCGTTGTTATCACTCCATTCAACCACCTTATTTACTCTCTGCTGGTGCAGTCCAGGGTCACTGAAACTATTTAAAAGAGAAATTAAAACTGTGTCGTCAGAGTACTTTAGAATGTACTGATCTGGTCCTTTGCTCCTACCCTCAGACAGACATTCTTCAGTACGACAACTGTCAGTATAAAGAGTGAAGAGTACAGCTGAGCTTACACAACCCTGTGGAGCGCCAACATTTGTAGTTAATGCTGAGGAAAGGGTTCTGTTCACCTTTACTCTCTGTACTCTGTTGGTTAAGAAACATGCATACCAGTGAATCAAATATGGATTCAGTTCTAACTGGACCATCTTTGACACCAATATATCAGACTGTATCGTGTTGAAGGCTGAAGAAAAGTCCAAGAACAACACCCTTGCATAGTTGTCTTTAGACTGATCTAGATGTTTTGTAATCAGGTGGACCAGTGTGGCGACCGCATCCTCTGTACCGCAGCCAGGGGCGTTGCGAGGTAGTGTGGGGGCCCCAAGCAAGAATTCTTAGGGGGCCGATTGTTGACGGGGGGGGGGGGGCCTTTTGGGGGCCCTAGTAGTGGCCCGGGGCCCCAAGCAATTGCCTGGTATGCCTAATGTGACGCGGCGCCTCTGACCGCAGCCCTTTTTATAAGCAAACTGACAGGGGTCAAGTTTCTCTTTGGTTAAACTAACAAGATATCGTAGCAGTATTCTTTCAAGTGATTTCATGATCACTGAAGTGAGGGCTATGGGTCTATAATCCTTATGCTCTTTTGGACTTCGGATTTTTGGTAGTGGTTTTATGTAGGAGGTTTTCCAAGACAGAGGGATTGTGTGTGTGTCTACAGAGGTTTGGAATATAGGTTGCCACACTGGAGCCAGCTCAGATGCAAAGTTCTTGAGGAGGAAAGCACTGCACTCATCTGGCCCATTAGCTTTCCCTGTATTGGTACACCGAAACACCCTTCTCACATCCTCTTTAGTGATGGTAATTCTGTCTGAGGGGGCAGGTATTACGGCCTTAAGTATCTCAGTGCACTTTGAGGAATTATCTAATGATTCAAATCTAGCAAAGAATGTGTTTAGGTCATTGCTTAAGGCACCTGAGAGTATGGGGAGAGTATGAACTCTCCCCGATGTGCACAGTGCACACGCATCACATGAAAGAAGAAGGAGTTAATGAATAACTAATAGTTTCGTCCAAAGTAACATTCTAACAGTTGACGAGGTTTAAACCCCGGATTCAGTTTCTTCCTTCCCGCTAATGATTGATCAGGTGTCGCGTCACTCATCAGTCAGCTGTCAATCACCTTGTCACTCACATGACCACGAGGACACCAGCTCAGCCAATCAGACTCCCTCTCCCGGACACAGAAACAATAACAAAACGTACCAATGCGTGTCGCCATCAAATAAAATAACAGTGCATTATAAAAAGTCATAAATGCAGGCTATCTTTGTATGCTTTCTATCTTACTTGAAGAAACGGTAACCTCAACTGAAGCCTCAACCTTGAAAAGATCACGGTAAGTGAATGGGAAATATACCCCTGCCACTTTGTTTCAAAGGTCCCATGGCATGAACATTTCACTTTATGAGGTTTCTAACATTAATATGAGTTCCCCTAGCCTGCCTATGGTCCCCCAGCGGCTAGGAACGACGTTCGGTGTAAAACGAGCTCTAGGTATCCTGCTCTGCCTTTGAGAAATGAAGACTCAGAAGCTCTGATTTCGAACTTGGCCCCATATGTCGTCATAAGGGGCCAAGTTACCTCCCCTTTCTCTGCCTCGCCCGCCCAGAGAATTTTGCCCGCCAATGAGACAATGAGCTACGACCATGCGAGCGCCACGTGTGTGTGTGTGTGTGTGTGTGTGTGTGTGTGTGTGTGTGTGTGTGTGTGTGTGTGTGTGTGTGTGTGTGTGTGTGTGTGTGTGTGTGTGTGTGTGTGTGTGTGTGTGTGTGTGTGTGTGTGTGTGTGTGTGTGTGTACACACACACTGTAACGCTTGTTCACAGAATAAACGCTTGTACACATAACCAAGAAGTGATGTACACTTCTTTTTTATTTGGATAACCGTTCTGCTGTTGGTGTTATGGCGCATACACGTCGGGTTCTCTGACGTCTCCTGTATTTCCACAAAGAGACTCGTAGCGGGGGTTATCTCAGCCATGGTTGAGAAGGAATTGACGGAAAGGAACTTTGGATTTGACTCTCTGAAGCACATGAACCGCGACATGGAGGAGAAAGGGATTGTTGCAGGCGATTGTCTCCAGACAATCGCCTGCAACAATCCCTTTCTCCTCCACGTCGCGGCTCAGTCTACTTCAGATTGATGTGGCAGTGGATATAGATATCTATGTATCGTATGATATTATTTAGATATAGAGCTCCAGGACTCACAGAGTGTTCTAGAATATTTACAGAACACGGCTAAAGGCTGTGTGCGCCTCGCCATTGCGATACATCCGCTGTAAACAGAGCGCATGGTAGCGTGGCTGCAAGCTGCTCAGGGCCACACCCCCACCCTCCTCCTTGACCCGCCTCTAATAAACGGCACGTTTGTGGAAAGCTCATTGTGGGACTGGCCCGTGGTGGCTGTAATTCTGCACCACGGTTGAATTTCTTGAACGTCTTGTATCGGTCCGAGACCCAGCCCGAGAGGTGGTCTCGGTTCGCTTCCAAACCAACCCTGGTGCTGATTACTCAATGTGCAACAGGTGTGTCCCTCACCAAGCCCCAGAGTCCAATCAGACTCAGCAGGTGAGGCTGCTTCAACCAGCCGTCCTCCACACACACTCCCACGCTGACATGTGCTGAACAATATTTGACTAAACAAATCAACATATGCTTACCGTTGCAGTTTGAACACAAATAATTGTAATGTGTAACAATGATAAACACAATCCTGGATGAGCTAGAAAGGAGAGGAGAGATAGGAGAGAGGAGGAAGAGAAGAGAGAGGAAGGAGAGAGGAGAAACGAAGAGGAGAGGATGGAGAGGAGAGCTGACAAGACAAAGTCAAGATACTCACAAATATCGGGGGAATCTTTACGTATAGTCACTGAGCTTTGTATCGGTGTGTTGCACTTGTTGGGTTGTTGTAAGGTGGACATTAAAAGTCATTTACTGGCTCATCAGCTACAAACGTGTGCAGTTATTATGGGATTTTAATCTTTCCTTGAATCCCATCATGTGTAAAAGGGTTTTTATGCAACGTAATTGTTTTTGTTTTATCCCAATGATAAAGTACCTATTCTATTGAATACACATTTTACTGAGAATGTACCTATTCCACTTAATACATATTGTACTGAGAATGTACCTATTCCACTGAATACATATTGTCCTGAGAATGTACCGATTCCACTGAATATATATTGTACTGAGAATGTAACTATCACACAGAAGATGTCCCCATTCTACTTTTAGTACATTTTTATTCAAATCTCAAAAGTTTACAGACATTGTATTGTGTTGTCAAACATGATACATGAGTTTATTGTTTATCTTATATGGTATATAATTTAATATTGTGCTTCTTTCTGTAAGCTACTGGACAATCAATTTCCTTGAGGGAGTCATCCCAAAAGAATCAATAAAGCCTAATCTAATCTAATCTAATCTAATGATTCAAAAAATAATAAACAAATATTACTATTTGGTTAAATCAATTCATGATAATGTAATCAAAATCAATGTTTCACCTTATCTAATACATTTCTTTTTTCATTAAATACAAACATAAAAAAACATTCAGATAAAAGAGATTGAACATTATAGTGTAGTCTTATAGGTTATAATGGGTTAGATCTTTTATAGTACAGTGTTAATGGCTTAATGAATTACTTCTTAAATGACAGTGAAGAGTAAGATATGAATACAGTTCTCTCAGACCTCCCATAGTAGAGATTCTAATTCAGGAAACAACATTAGTTGTTTTGGTCGTTTGATTATTTTATTACCAAACAAAGGTCCTAGTCTGTTTGATTGACAGGTGAGATGATGAGGGGGGCAGAGTTGTTACCTCCATAATCACTGAAACCTGGGCTGAGGAGTGGATAGAGAGGCTCACTAAAGGTGCAGCCAGTAGCAGAGTAGAGATGAACCCTGGCTTCCACATCATAGAAGGAGACCAGACCCTCATCATAATCAACAAACACCCCCACCTTCTGGAGCTCAGCTCTCCGAGGGTGACTGACAGAAGGGCTATTACTTAATACCAACCCATCCTTGTTGGAGAGAAGAGCCCAGTAACCGTTCTCAGGGGTCCACGTGCTCCAACCCTTTCTGGCGATGGACTCTCTGGCCACTCCTAACCACCATCCAGTCTTGTCTTTAACCTGGACCTCAAAGTAAAATCTCCCTGAGGAGAAGCTCTGCCTCGTGAGAATAAACATACGCCGTTTAAATCTCCTAGGGTTGCCTGGGAGTCTCTTCCTCACACCTCCATCATGTACTTGTTTCCCATCCTCAGACAGGATGAGCCAGGGATGAGCTGTATCAGGATCCAGAGTCACATCTACTTCATACTGCTGGACCCCCTTCAGTTCACCATCATCACGCAGCTTCTTCATCTCCATGTTCAGCGTCTCCTCCAGCTGATCCAGGGATCTCCTCAAGGTCCCTACGTATGACGGAGGACAGACCTCCACCGTGGTCCAGTCCCTGGTGGGTGGAGGATCCTTCAGGGATCTGAAGGCCTGGAGGAAGTGGAGGTGGTCTTCAGTGTGCGAGAGCTGCTTCACCTCTGAGCTTCTATTGGTCAGATCTTCTATTTCCTGCTCCAGCTCTTTGATGAGGTCTTCAGCTTGTTTCTCTGTGGATTTCAGTTTCTCTTTAACCATTTGGTTGAGATCATCCTGGCACTTTTCAATGCAGCGCATCAGAGCATTGAGGACCTGCACACCATCAGCTATCTCTCTGTCTGCGTCTGCTTTGCTGCGTTTAACTGTGTCTTTAATCTCCTGAATATTATTTTGTCTCTCCAGGATCAACTGTTTAACTTCAGCCTCTATCTTCCCCAGCTGGGCCGTCTTCACTTCATATTCCTCCTTTAGAGGTATAACAGGATGTGACTTGTGGTCTGTCACTGTGCACAACTGACACACACACACCTGTTCAGTCTTGCAGAAGAGCTCCAGAAGTCGGTCGTGCTTCTTACACATCCTGTCGTCCAGACGGTCCATAGGCTCGACCAGCCGATGTTTCTTCAGGCCTGCGACTCTATGGTGTGGCTCCAGGTGGCTTTGGCAGTAAGAGGTAAGACACATCAGGCAGGACTTCACGGCCTTCAGCTGGGTCCCAGTACAGACGTCACAGGGAACTTCTGCTGGTTCAACACAAGGCTGCTCTTTTACTCGTAGGGACGTTCCAAACCGATCAACCATCTCTGAAATTAGGATATTGACCCGTAAATCAGGTCTTGTGTTGAAAAGCTCGTTGCAAACTGGACATTTGTACTTGACTTGTTCATCCCAGAACTTAGTAATACAGGTTCTGCAGAAGTTGTGTCCACACGGTGTGGAAACTGGGCTGCTGAACACATCCAGACAGATGGAACATGAAAAGTTCTCTTCAGACCAGGAAGTGTTAGCAGAGGCCATTCCTAGACACAGACGACAAGGTTTATGTATTGAGCAATCCCATTATTATATTTTTAATTCCATAACGGCAGTAGTGTTTTTAACTTCTCTCAAAGTTGTGCTTCTTTACTCACCTTGATGTTGTTTCAGTCCGTCAGCGTATTTCAAAATGCGTTCTATTTTTCTCCTGACCGGGAGAACTGCTTCCACGTCGGGTGCTTTGGTTGATCTGAACCTTAAGTTTTGTTTCCTCTACCTGACGTCCTCTCCCCTCCTCCCCTAACCCCTCGCTCCTCCCATAACCCCTGGCTCCGCCCACACGACACATGGCTGCACTTCATTCATGCACTTTGCTAACTCCCTGAACAGGTTCTTCAACCGGTTTGACACCCAGGACTACACCGCCTCCTGTGAAGGTGCTGGTAGAACCCCAGCACCCACCCTTCACTCAGGAGGATGTACAGCCACAGCTGGCCAGGTCCAAAATTGGCAAGGCCCCAGGGCCGGATGGCATCCCGGCAAGGGTGCTAAAGCTCTGCCCAGTCTTCCACTCCGTCTTGTTGGATTCATACAGAACAGCTAAAGTTCCCGACCGATGGAAGACCTCAACCATTGCACCAATACCCCCAAAACCCCGCCAGTCAGAGCCCAACCACTTCCGTCCAGTTGCACTCACGCCGATAATAACGAAGTGCATTGAGAAGATAATGCTTCACCTCATCCTGTCAACCGTCGGACCACAGCTGGACCCTCACCAGTTTGCATACAGGCCGAAACGTGGGACGGAGGACGCAGTGGCGTGCCTCCTCCACTCCCCCCTCCACCCTCTCCAGACGCCAAACCACTTAGCATCAGTCCTGTGCGTCGACACCACCTCTGCATTCAACACAATCCAGCGGCACCAGGTCATCGAGACGCTCAAACATCTGGACATTATCCCACTCCACCTACACTGGTTATACAACATCCTCAGCAACAGACCGCATGCAGTGAGAGTAGGTACAGCAACATCATCAACCCTCATCACCAACACCGGAGCACCTCAGGGCTGCGTCCTCAGTCCTTTTCTGTGTACCCTCCACACACATGACTGCAGCAGCCCAGCCCCCATCACCACCTACTATAAAGATGCAGACGACACGGCCATGATAGGTCTACTCAGGGACAACAATTCCACCACAGCATACCAACAGTCAACCACACAGTTTACACAGTGGTGCACAGACAACTATCTCCAGTTAAACGATGACAAAACAAAGGAAAAGGTCATACACACAGCCAAGACACCTCCTACATTCAATCGCACATTCATCAGAGGACAACCAGTTGAACTAGTCAACAGTTTCAAATACCTAGGGCTCACCATAGATGACAAACTCAACTCCAACCACCATGTCATTAACCCTATCCACGGCTTTATGTCACACGCAAACTGAGATCACTGTCTGTGGCCCCCCTACACCTCTTACTCCTCTACAGAAGCATCATCCAACCCATCCTAGAGTACTGTTCCCCCTGCTGCTTCACCCTGCTCACTGTCACCAGCAAAAACAGACTCCTCAAAACCCCACACATAGCATCCAAGATAATCACCCTCCCCACCCCCAGCCTGTCAGAGGCAAATGAGCTCGCTGTAGCACCCCTGGCACGTGCAATGGTCAGCGTCCCTGACCATTCCCTTAGCCAATTCTTCCAATTACTCCCATCTGTCCGCAGATATAGGGTAATGAACTGGAGAAAAGCCCCCTCAGCTATCATAGCAGTGAACAAAGATATGTAGATTTCTCGTCGCTGTATATGGTTCATGTCATGTTTATTTCTGTCTACATGTTTTTCGGTGGAATTTGTGGGAAGAGGGTTTATCTGTTGTATATGTGGGGAAATAATTTATTTGATATCTGTGTGCTACAGTGTTGCTACACTGTGTTCTGTCTCTTCAAATGTATGCTGCCCTGAAACCAACTTGACTTGACTGTGTGAGAACAATTATCCCCTTGGGGACAATAAAGAACCTAACTTACTAAATGACTACCTGTGTTGGCCTCTTCAAATGCGTTGATGCGTGTTCTCTTCTTTCTGGAGTTAAAAGAGAGCCGGTGCAAACAAGCCAACGTCCTGCTACACGGTCCAACACCCCCATCTAGCGGCCGCTTGGCGCCACTGGTCCTCACTCTCTCAACACCTGTCTGCATTCTGCAATCGCCGTTCCCTACTTCAGCCGACGCCAGTTCTTCTTTTACTATCCCCTCAGTCAGTATCGGTCCTCCCAGCGTTAAACTAAATCCAGTCCGTTTTTTCCCTGTCCTCCAGTAACCCTTTTCCCTCTTCTGTAGTTCTCCGTCCGTCACCCTGTTTACCCGTTGCCGAATCCTCGCCTGCCTGACCACCGCTTGCCTAGCCCCGGCTTGTCGTTACCCCTTGTTCCAATAACCCCCCTTTCCTTTCCACCCCGTCTCTGCCTCCCTGTGTCAAGCGTTTGGGTCCTCTCGTCCTGTCCCCATAACAACAACAAGAGACATTATGGTGATTTAGTGGTGACTTGCGACTGGAACTGGGATGGACCCGGTATTGATCGACCCGGTGTTTCCCCAAATACTTTCAACCCTGATCCGATTATCAACAAACACAGACAGAGAGCAAAAAGCTGTTTATTGGCGCTACGCTGCTGAAGGAACTCTCCCCGATGTGCACGCGCACAATCACATGAAAGAGGAAGAGGGAGTTAATGAATAACTCTCTCATCCAAAGTAACATTCTAACAGTTGACGAGGTTATGTCCATGGGTTTAAACCCCGGATTCAGTTTCTTCTTCTTCTTGGGGTTTTACGGCGGTTGGCATCCACAACTTGGTGCATTACCGCCCTCTTCTGATCCAGTTAATGAATCAAAACCAAAATATCCAAACACTCACTCCTTCACACCTTCTTTCTACTCTATATCCTATCATATAACCCTGTCTCCCTCAAAAAGCCTAACAATACTTTTATACAATTCCTCTTCACTAATCTTAAAATATTTTCCAAAGTATACTCCTGCATACCCAATTCTCTCAATTGATTTTTCATACTTTCCCTCTCCATCCCATAACCACTACAGTTCATTAAAACATGTTCCACTGTCTCCTCTACCTGGCACCCCTCACATAATCCAGTGGGGTGTTTTCCTATCAATTTCATTGCTTTATTTAGTGCACTGTGCTCCAACCTTAACCTTATCAAAATGTGTTCATCCTTCCTCTGACCACTATACCTTATTTTAACATTAACACTTTTTTGAATATTATATAAATACCTCCCTTTCTCCTCACTGTCCCATTTGTCGTGCCACATTTTGTTAACTTTTTCCCATATCAGGCTTTTAACTCCTGCCTTACTTAAACTGATATTCATTTCTACTTTTTCCTTCTTCGCCATCGCCCCTCCCAACATTCAAACAAACCAGATTCTTGTCCTCCATTAACTCTTCAATCACTTTTCCATTCGTCTGTGTGATTCCCTCCCCACATTGTGTTATGAGCATTGAAGTCTGCACACCATATTATCCTGTGTCTTTCTATACCTTTAATCCTAACTAGTTTATCATTCTCTAACCTTTTACATGGATTATATATTATATATATCCACCACTATACACTCTTGTTCCGTTCCTATTTCTAATACCCTGCATGATATACCTCGCTTAATAAATGTTACCCACCCTCCACCAGCCCCTTCACCTTCACTCCTGTCTCTCCTTATACCTACATATCCACAAATAACTAAATCTAACACTGGTTTCAAAAACGTTTCTTGAATGCGTATTACTTGTGGTTTTCCTTTCATTTCTCTTAAAACATATTTAACCTCCCGGCCATTAGCCACCCAGCTCCTAGCATTCCACTGTAGGGTTCTCACCATGGTTATGATGTCTTCTCACCGGCTCCTGACTACTCTGTGTATTTATCTCGGCTACCAAAGCCTCCCATTTTAACCCTTCCATCCCCAAATAACCTTTGGCTGCCTTAGCTATCGTCTGTATGCTCGTTGTCTTTGATGTGGAGTCTCTAGTGGAGTTCATCACTGCTGCCACAAACATCCCCACCTGCTTCTCATCTCCCCACACTTTGTTCCATCGTGCTGCTCTCCCACCGACTCCCTTGTCACTTCCCTTCCGCCCCCCCAGGCTGCTACCATTCCCTGACTCTTAGCACCTTGCCTCTGTTTCACCGCCTTCACTGCTCCTGCATAGGTCCCTTAGTCCAACACTTTAACCTTCTGAACTGCAACTTCCTCTTTCATTATTTCACAGCCTCCAAAAGTGACGACATGTTCACCCCCACAACTACAACACTTTAACTTGGCCCCCTCACACTTCCCATACTCATGACCCCCTGAGCATTTCGCACACCTCCTCTTTTCCTCACAGATTTTAGAAATGTGCCCAAATCTTTGACACTGAAAGCACCTCATTGTGGTGTGACCACGCCCTAAACGGCTGGTTTAACCTGTGAGCACTGATTACTCAATGAGCAACAGGTGTGTCCCTCACCAAGCCCCAGAGTCCAATCAGACTCAGCAGGTGAGGCTGCTTCAACCGGCCGTCCTCCACACACACTCCCACGCTGACATGGGCTGAACAATATTTGACTAAACAAATCAACATATGTTTACCGTTGCAGTTTGAACACACATCATTTTGATGCGTAACAATGATAAACACAATCCTGGATGAGCTAGAAAGGAGAGGAGAGATAGGAGAGAGGAGGAAGAGAAGAGAGAGGAAGGAGAGAGGAGAGACTAAGAGGAGAGGATGGAGAGGGGAGCTGACAAGACAAAGTCACGGTACTCACACACATTGGGGAATCTTTACGTATAGTCACTGTGAGCTTTGTATCGGTGTGTTGCACTTGTTGGGTTGTTGTAAGGTGGACATTAAAAGTAATTTACTGGCTCATCAGCTACAAACGTGTGCAGTTATTATGGGATTTAAATCTTTTCTTGAATCCCATCATGTGTAAAAGGGTTTTTATGCAACGTAGTTGTTTTTGTTTTATCCCAATGATAAAGTACCTATTCTATTGAATACACATTTTACTGAGATTGTACCTAATCCACTGAATACATATTGTACTGAGAATGTACCCATTCCACTGAATATATATTGCACTGAGAATGTACCTATTCCACTGAATACATACTGAGAATGTACCTATTCCACTGAATACATACTGAGAATGTACCGATTCCACTGAATACATATTATACTGAGTTTGTACATATTCCACTGAATACACTGAGAATGTACCTACTTCACTGAATACATATTGTACTGATATGTACCTATTCCAATGAACACATATTGTTCTGATAATGTATCTATTCTACTGAATACATTTTGTACTGATAATGTACCTATTCCACTGAATACATACTGAGAATGTACCTTTTCTACTGAATACATATTGTACTGATATGTACCTATTCCAATGAACACATATTGTTCTGATAATGTATCTATTCTACTGAATACATTTTGTACTGATAATGTACCTATTCCACTGAATACATACTGAGAATGTACCTTTTCTACTGAATACATATTGTACTGAGAATGTACCTATTCCACTGAATACATATTGTGCTGAGAGTGTACCTATTCCACTGAATATATATATGTCCCCATTCTACTTTTAGTACGTTTTTATTCAAATCTCAAAAGTTTACAAACATTGTATTGTGTTGTCGAACATGATTCAAAAAATAATAAACAAATATTACTGTTTGGTTAAATCAACTTATGATAATGTAATCAATATCAATGTTTCACCTTATCTAATAATTTTTTTTTTTCATTAAATAAAAATATAAAAAAACATTCAGATAAAAGACATTGAACATTATAGTGTAGCCTTATAGGTTATAATGGGTTATATTTTTATAGTACAGTATTAGTGGCTTAATGAATTAGTCCTTAAATGACAGTGAAGAGGAAGATTTGAATACAATTCTCACAGATCTCACATAGTAGAGATTCTAATTCAGGAAACAACATTAGTTGTTTTGGTCGTTTGATTATTTTATTACCAAACAAAGGTCCTAGTCTGTTTGATTGACAGGTGAGATGATGAGGGGGGTAGAGTTGCTCCATGGACCGAGGATTGGATAGAGAGGCTCAGTGAAGGTGCAGCCAGTAGCAGAGTAGAGATGAACCCTGGCTTCCACATCATAGAAGGAGACCAGACCCTCATCATAATCAACAAACACCCCCACCTTCTGGAGCTCAGCTCTCAGAGGGAGAAGGACAGCAGGGTTATCACAAAACATCAACACATCCTTGTTGTAGAGAAGAGCCCAGTAACCGTTCTCAGGGGTCAACTCTGTCCGACCTTTTCTGTCGATGGACTCTCTGGCCACTCCTAAACACCATACAGTCTTGTCTTTAACCTGGACCTCAAAGTAAAATCTCCCTGAGGAGAAGCTCTGCCTCGTGAGAACAAATACATACTGTGTAAATCTCTTAGGGTTGTCTCGGAGTCTCTTCTTAATCTTTACACCTCCATTATCTACTCGTTTCCCATCCTCAGACAGGGTGAGATAGGGAAAAGCTGTATCAGGATCCAGAGTCACATCTACTTCATACTGCTGGACCCTCTTCAGTTCAGCATCACGTGGCTTCTTCATCTCCATGTTCAGTGTCTCCTCCAGCTGATCCAGGGATCTCCTCAAGGTCCCTACGTATGACGGAGGACGGACCTCCACCGTGGTCCAGTCCCTGGGGGGTGGAGGATCCTTCAGGGATCTGAAGGTCTGGAGGAATTGGAGGTGGTCTTCAGTGTGTGAGAGCTGCTTCACCTCTGAGCTTCTATTGGTCAGATCTTCTATTTCCTGCTCCAGCTCTCTGATGAGGTCTGCAGCTTGTTTCTCTGTGGATTTCAGTTTCTCTTTAACCATTTGGTTGAGATCATCCTGGCACTTTTCAATGCGGCGCATCAGAGCATTGAGGACCTGCACACCATCAGCTATCTCTCTGTCTGCGTCTGCTTTGCTGCGTTTAACTGTGTCTTTAATCTCCTGAATATTCTTTTGTCTCTCCAGGATCAACTGCTTAACTTCAGCCTCTATCTTCCCCAGCTGGGCCGTCTTCACTTCATATTCCTCCTTTAGAGGCATAACAGGATGGGACTTGTGGTCCGTCTCTGTGCACAACAGACACACACACACCTGTTCAGTCTGGCAGAAGAGCTCCAGAAGTCGGTCGTGTTTCTTACACATCCTGTCGTCCAGACGGTCCATAGGCTCGACCAGCCGATGTTTCTTCAGGACTGTGACTCTCTGGTGTGGCTCCAGGTGGGTTTGGCAGTAAGAGATAAGACACACTAGGCAGGACTTCACGGCCTTCAGCTGGGTCCCAGTACAGACGTCACAGGGAACTTCTGCTGGTTCAACACAAGGCTGCTCTTTTACTTGTAGGGACGTTCCAAACCGATCAATCATCTCTGAAATTAGGATATTGACCCGTAAATCAGGTCTTGTGTTGAAAAGCTCGTTGCAAACGGGACACTTGTACTTGACTTGTTCATCCCAGAACTTAGTAATACAGGTTCTGCAGAAGTTGTGCCCACATGGTGTGGAAACTGGGATGCTGAACACATCCAGACAGATGGAACATGAAAAGTTCTCTTCAGACCAGGAAGTGTTAGCAGAGGCCATTCCTAGACACAGACGACAAGGTTTATGTATTGAGCAATCCCATTATAATTTTTTTAATTCCATAACGGCAGTAGTGTTTTTAACTTCTCTCAGAGTTGTGCTTCTTTACTCACCTTGATGTAGTTTCTGTCCGTCCGCTTATTTCAAAATGCGTTTTATTTTTCTCCTGACCGAGAGAACTGCTTCCACGTCGGGTGCTTTGGTTGATCTGAACCTTGAGTATCGTTTCCTCTACCTGACGTCCCCTCCCCTCCTCTCCTAACCCCTGGCTCCTCCCCTAACCCCTGGCTCCGCCCACACGACACATGGCTGCACTGCGTTCATGCACTTTGCTAACTCCCTGAACAGGTTCTTCAACCGGTTTGACACCCAGGACTACACCGCCTCCTGTGAAGGCGCTGGTAGAACCCCAGCACCCACCCTTCACTCAGGAGGGTGTACAGCCACAGCTGGCCAGGTGCAAAATTGGCAAGGCCCCGGGGCCGGATGGCATCACGGCAAAGGGGCTAAAGCTCTGTGCCACGGAGCTCCGCCCAGTCTTCCACTCCGTCTTGTTGGATTCATACAGAACAGCTAAAGTTCCTGACCTATGGAAGACCTCAACCATTGCACCAATACCCCCAAAACCCCGCCAGTCAGAGCCCAACCACTTCTGTCCGGTTGCACTCAGGCCGATAATAACGAAGTGTAAATATGCAGACGACACGGCCATAATAGGTCTACTCAGTGACAACAATTCCACCACAGAATACCAACAGTCAACCACAGTTTTCACAGTGGTGCACAGACAACTATCTCCAGTTAAACAATGACAAAACAAAGGAAAAGGTCATACACACAGCCAAGACACCTCCTACATTCAATCGCACATTCATCAGAGGACAACCAGTTGAACTAGTCAACAGTTTCAAATACCTAGGGCTCACCATAGATAACAAACTCAACTCCAACCAACATGTCATTAACCCTATCCACGGCTTTATGTCATACGCAAACTGAGATCACTGTCTGTGGCCCCCCTACCCCTCTTACTCCTCTACAAAAGCATCATCCAACCCATCCTGGTGTACTGTTCCCCCTGCTGCTTCACCCTGCTCACTGTCACCAGCAAAAACAGACTCCTCAAAACCCCACACATAGCATCCAAGATAATCACCCCCCCCACCCCCAGCCTGTCAGAGGCAAATGAGCTCGCTGTAGCACCCCTGGCACGTGCAATAGTCAGCGTCCCTGACCATTCCCTTAGCCAATTCTTCAAATTAATTATCTGGCCGCAAATATAGGGTAATGAACTGCAGAAAAGCCCAATAAAAAAAGAGTTTAGTCCCCTCAGGTATCATAGCAGGGAACAAAAATATGTAGATTTTTCGTCACTGTATATGGTTCATGTCATGTTTATGAAACCAACTTGACTTGACTGTGTGAGAACAATTATCCCCTTGGGGACAATAAAGAACCTAACTTACTAAATGACTACACTTCTTGGGGTTTTACGGCGGTTGGCATCCACAACTTGGTGCATTACCGCCCTCTTCTGATCCAGTTAATGAATCAAAACAAAAATATCCAAACACTCGCTCCTTCACATCTTCTTTCTACTCTATATCCTATCATATAACCCTGTTTCTCTCAAAAAGCCTAACAATACTTTTATACAATTCCTCTTCACTAATCTTAAAATATTTTCCAAAGTATACTCCTGCATACCCAATTCTCTCAATTGATTTTTCATACTTTCCCTCTGTCCCATAACCACTACAGTTCATTAAAACATGTTCCACTGTCTCCTCTACCTGGCACCCCTCACATAATCCAGTGGGGTGTTTTCCTATCAGATTCATTGTTTTATTTAGTGCACTGTGCCCCAACCTTAACCTTATCAAAATGTGTTCATCCTTCCTCTGACCACTATACCTTATTTTAACATTATTTCAACACTTTTTTGAACATTATATAAATATCTCCCTTTCTCCTCATTGTCCCATTTGTCTTGCCACATTTTATTAACTTTTTCCCATATCAGACTTTTAACTTCTGCCTTACTTAAACTGATATTCATTTATATTTTTTCCTTCTCCAATGCCTTCTTCGCCATCTTATCGGCTTTCTCGTTTCCCTTCACCCCTACATGAGCTGGAACTAGGGATGGGCGTGAGGAATCGAGTACTCGAGTACTCCTCGTTACAAATGAACTTGGTTGGTGGACTGGCAAACTCGAGTTTGCATATACACACACAGACAAGTTTTCTGAAGTATGTATACATTTTCTGTGTGGCACCACTGGCGCGTGCCGTGCACAAAGCAAATGAAATGTATCAAATTTCTGTGCGGCGAGTGCCGGCGAACGCCAGAATTCAAAAAGTTAAGAGATGGCGGTTAGAGCAAAGTATTGAAATACTTTACAGAAATAGGAGATCATAAGGTGAAATGTCAAATATGCCAAGCGAAATTGAGCGGCAACATATGCTCCTGAAACACAACGGTGAGTTCGGGAAAGCAGACCCGCAGCAACCAAGTGTGTCGGTTATTTTCACTGCCGCAAGACGCAGCTGTAATCCCGGCCATGTAGAGAAGATCACAACGCTGAGTATTTCCGTAGTCCATTTGCTGCCGTTTTATTTGCACCTTTAAATTATTTGCAATGGTTAGGCTACTTGTTTCGTTTTTTTAAAAAAAAACATTACAGGCCTTTGTTTCGACGTGATTTAAATTGTGAGACGCATATTTATTTTTGCAAGGAAAATGTGTTTTGAACACTGATAACTCTTTGACTGTTTTGATTGAGAATAAGCATTACATGTTTGGTTGGTAATATTGCCGTTCATCATCAGGCCTATTCCTGCTGCAGATGCGTTGCATTCTAAAAATAGATCAGATTAAACGAGTACTCCATTGATCCTCGAGGAATTCCTTCGATCACTCGAGTTTGGAATTTACTACTCGTGCCCATCCCTAGCTGGAACCCGTAAAAAATGTATTTGCCTCCCCTGCTGAACGATCCTCGTAATTGACTGTAGAACTTCATATAACAAACCTTGGCGACTACTTGAGTAAAACGACCTCATACTTGCCAAAACTGATGCTGAATCTGTACAGATCACAATTTTTTCCACTGAACTTGATTCCACCCATTTTAAAGCGACCAGCACCCCCAACATCTCCACTGTATACACGCTTAAATTATCTGATGTTCTTCTATTAACCTCTATTCTTTTTGATGGAACAGCTACTCCAAACCCTGTCGCTCCTGTCTCAGGTTGTTTGGCACCATCTGTAAAAACATGAACATACTCACTGTACTCTATAAGAAGATGAATATTAAAAACACTAGCCAGGTCTATCTGTTCTCTCTCTCTCTTCTTTATATCCAACACAAACCAGTCCACCTCTGGCCACACCATCCTCCATGGTGGCATTATTGGATATACCACTGGATATACCACCCACACCAAACTCTATCGCTATATCATTCCCCACCCGACCAAAATGATTCCTCTCCCCTCCTCTCCTAACCCCTGGCTCCTCCCCTAAACCCTGGCTCCGCCCACACGACACATGGCTGCACTGCATTCATGCACTTTGCTAACTGCCTTATCTTTATCACGTATTGCAGTTTGCTCCTCTAAGGTAATCACTGGGTACTCCCACTCTCTTCTATCTCCTCCCATCTTCCTCATCATTCCCCACACTTCTCCTACCGGTGTAGTTCTTCCTATCTTACCACTAAACTGTCTCCAGCTTACCCTCTGTGTTCTCTTAGTAACTCTCTTCACCAGTGCCTGTGCCCTCTGAGGTCTGATACTCCAGACTGTGTATTATGCTCTCTTTTAACTTTCTTAAATGCTTTGTTTCGGGCTTTAACTGCCTTGGAACACTCCTCTGTCCACCAAGGAACTAACTTCCTATCCCTTCTGTTTTTACTTCTTGGAATGGATTTACTTGCTGCAGCAATAATTGCTGATGTAACAGTTATTTACTGTATCTATATCTCCACTAGTATCAACTGAAACCATTACTTCTTCTCTTACCAACTTAAATGTACCCCATTCTGCTTTACTATACACCCATTTCTGAATTCCACTTCCAACATTCACTTCTCCTCTTCCTCCTACTGAACAAAGTAACACATAGTGGTCACTACCCAAAGATTTACCTGTCAAAACCTCCCAGTTACTGATCCCTGCCAAACTTACTGACACCAACGTCAGATCCAACACGGACTCACTACTTGTTCTTATATCCATCCTTGTCCCCCTCCCATCATTGAAACAAACAAGATTCTTGTCCTCCATTAACTCTTCAATCACTTTTCCATTCGTGTCTGTGTGATTCCCTCCCCACATTGTGTTATGAGCATTGAAGTCTGCACACCATATTATCCTGTGTCTTTCTATACCTTTAATCCTAACTAGTTTATCATTCTCTAACCTTTGACATGGATTATAGTAATTAACACCAACAAACTCCTCTCCCCCTCCCATACCTCCACCACTCTACACTCTTGTTCCGTTCCTATTTCTAATACCCTGTATGATATACCTCGCTTAATAAATGTTACACACCCTCCACCAACCCCTTCACCTTCACTCCTGTCTCTCCTTATTCCTACATATCCATAAATAACTAAATCTAACACTGGTTTCAAAAACGTTTCTTGAATGCGTATTACTTGTGGTTTTTCTTTCATTTCTCTTAAAACATATTTAACCTCCCGGCCATTAGCCACCCAGCTCCTAGCATTCCACTGTAGGGTTCTCACCATGGTTATGATGTCTTCTCACCGGCTCCTGACTACTCTGTGTATTTATCTCGGCTACCAAAGCCTCCCATTTTAACCCTTCCATCCCCAAATAATCCTTGGCTGCCTTAGCTATCGTCTGTATGCTCGTTGTCTTTGATGTGGAGTCTCTAGTGGAGTTCATCACTGCTGCCACAAACATCCCCACCTGCTTCTCATCTCCCCACACTTTGTTCCATCGTGCTGCTCTCCCACCGACTCCCTTGTCACTTTCCTTCCGCCCCCCCAGGCTGCTACCATTCCCTGACTCTTAGCACCTTGCCTCTGTTTTACCTCCTTCACTGCTCCTGCATAGTTCCCTTTGTCCAACACTTTAACCTTCTGAACTGCAACTTCCTCTTTCATTATTTCACAGCCTCCAAAGTGACGACATGTTCACCCCCACAACTACAACACTTTAACTTGGCCCCCTCACACTTCCCATACTCATGATCCCCTGAGCATTTCGCACACCTCCTCTTCTCCTTACAGATTTTAGCGATGTGCCCAAATCTTTGACACTGAAAGCACCTCATTGTGGTGTGACCACGCCCTAAACGGCTGGTTTAACCTGTGAGCACTGATTACTCAATGAGCAACAGGTGTGTCCCTCACCAAGCCCCAGAGTCCAATCAGACTCAGCAGGTGAGGCTGCTTCAACCGGCCGTCCTCCACACACACTCCCACGCTGACATGGACTGAACAATATTTGACTAAACAAATCTACATATGCTTACCGTTGCAGTTTGAACACACATCATTTTGATGTGTAACAATGATAAACACAATCCTGGATGAGCTGGAAAGGAGAGGAGAGATAGGAGAGAGGAGGAAGAGAAGAGAGAGGAAGGAGAGAGGAGAGACTAAGAGGAGAGGATGGAGAGGAGAGCCGACAAGACAAAGTCACGGTGCTCACACATTGGGGGAATCTTTACGTATACTGAGAATGTACTGAATACATATTATACTGAGTTTGTACCTATTCCAGTGAATAGGCCTACAAACTGATAATGTACCTACTCCACTGAATACATATTGTTCTGATAATGTATATATTCCACTGAATACATTTTGTACTGATAATGTGCCTATTCCACCGAATATATATTGTACTGAGAATGTACCTATTCCACAGAAGATGTCCTCATTCTACTTTTAGTACATTTTTATTCAAATCTCAAAAGTTTACAAACATTGTATTGCGTTGTCAGTAAAAAATAATAAAGGAATATTATTATTTGGTTAAAACAACTAATGATAATGTTATCAAAATCAACGTTTCACATTATCTTATTACATTTTTTTTATTAATTAAAAATATAAAAAAACATTCAGATAAAAGACATTGAACATTATAATGTAGTCTTATAGGTTATAATGGGTTATATTTCTTTATAGTACACAGTGTTAGTGGCTTAATGAATTACTCCTTGTTAAATGAAGTGTGGAAAATCTCATACAATAGAGATTCTAATTCAGGGAACAACATTAGTTGTTTTGGTCGTTTGATTATTTTATCACCAATGAAAGGTCCTAGTCTGTTTGATTGACAGGTGAGATGATCAGGGGGGCAGAGTTGTTACCTCTGTAATAATGGGGACCTGGGCCGAGGAATGGATAGAGAGCCTCACTGAAGGTGCAGCCAGTAGCAGAGTAGAGATGAACCCTGGCTTCCACATCATAGAAGGAGACCAGACCCTCATCATAATCAACAAACACCCCCACCTTCTGGAGCTCAGCTCTCAGAGGGAGATGGACATCAGGGTTATCTCTAAATACAAACCCATCCTGGTAGTAGAGAAGAGTCCAGTAACCCGTCTCAGGGGTCCGCTCTGTCCAATCTTTTCTGTCGATGGACTCTCTGGCCACTCCTAAAGACCAGAGAGTCTTGTCTTTAACCTGGACCTCAAAGTAAAATCTCCCCGAGGAGAAGCTCTGCCTTGTGAGTACAGATATACACTGTGTAAATCTCTTAGGGTTGTCTGGGAGTCTCTTCCTCACACCTCCATCATGTACTTGTTTCCCATCCTCAGACAGGATGAGCTTGGGATGAGCTGTGTCAGGATCCAGAGTCACATCTACTTCATACTGCTGGACCCTCTTCAGTTCAGCATCACGCAGCTTCTTCATCTCCATGTTCAGTGTCTCCTCCAGCTGATCCAGGGATCTCCTCAAGGTCCCTACGTATGACGGAGGACGGACCTCCACCGTGGTCCAGTCCCTGGTGGGTGGAGGATCCTTCAGGGATCTGAAGGCCTGGAGGAAGTGGAGGTGGTCTTTAGTCTGTGAGAGCTGCTTCACCTCTGAGCTTCTATTGGTCAGATCTTCTATTTCCTGCTCCAGCTCTTTGATGAGGTCTTCAGCTTGTTTCTCTGTGGATTTCAGTTTCTCTTTAACCATTTGGTTGAGATCATCCTGGCACTTTTCAATGCGGCGCATCAGAGCAGTGAGGACCTGCACACCATCAGCTATCTCTCCGTCTGCGTCTGCTTTGCTGCGTTTAACTGTGTCTTTAATCTCCTGAATATTCTTTTGTCTCTCCTGGATCAACTGCTTAACTTCAGCCTCTATCTTCCCCAGCTGGGCCGTCTTCACTTCATATTCCTCCTTTAGAGGTATAACAGGATGTGACTTGTGGTCCGTCTCTGTGCAGAACTGACACACAAACACCTGTTCAGTCTGGCAGAAGAGCTCCAGAAGTCGGTCGTGTTTCTTACACATCCTGTCGTCCAGACGGTCCATAGGCTCGACCAGCCGATGTTTCTTCAGGACTGCGACTCTATGGTGTGGCTCCAGGTGGGTTTGGCAGTAAGAGATAAGACAAACTAGGCAGGACTTCACTGCCTTCAGCTGGGTCCCAGTACAGACGTCACAGGGAACTTCTGCTGGCTCAACACAAAGCTGCTCTTTTACTCGTAGGGACGTTCCAAACCGATCAACCATCTCTGAAATTAGGATATTGACCCGTAAATCAGGTCTTGTGTTGAAAAGCTCGTTGCAAACGGGACATTTGTACTTGACTTGTCCATCCCAGAACTTAGTAATACAGGTTCTGCAGAAGTTGTGTCCACATGGTGTGGAAACTGGGCTGCTGAACACATCCAGACAGATGGGACATGAAAAGTTCTCTTCAGACCAGGAAGTGTTAGCAGAGGCCATTCCTAGACACAGACAACAAGGTTTATGTATTGAGCAATCCCATTATTCTTGTCATTCCATTACGGGAAGAGAGGTTTTAACTTGTCTGAACGTTGTGCTGTTTCACTCACCTTGTCGTTGTTCCTTTCTGTCAGACAATCTGTTCTGAAATGGGTCTTATTTTTCTCCTGAACGAGAATACTGCTTCCACGTCAGGTGGGTTTGGTTTCTCTGAACGTTTTGTTTCCTCAACATGACGTCCTCTCCTCTCCTCCCCTAACACCTGGCTCCTCCCCTAACTCCTGGCTCCGCCCCCACGGACAAAGTTCACTGACACACCGCTTCAACTTTCCCACTGTGACCTCGGCTGAATTCATGCACTGCGTGAGGTTCTTCAAATGCCTTGATGTATGTTCTCCTCTTCTGTGTTGACCTAAAAGAGACCGTGAGGAACACGTCATACATTGTGTTGATTTAGTGGTGAGGTGCGACTGTGACCGGGATTCATCGGTGATGATCTATCTGGGATCCAGGGGCTTCCCCGAATACTTTTTATCCAACCCCGATCAAATTAAACAGAAACAGACAGAAATAAACAGAGAGCAAAGTGAGAGTGTGTGTGTGTGTGTGTGTGTGTGTGTGTGTGTGTGTGTGTGTGTGTGTGTGTGTGTGTGTGTGTGTGTGTGTGTGTGTGTGTGTGTGTGTGTGTGTGTGTGTGTGTGTAGTTTAACAGTCCACGGAGTGTGTAAAGATATTCTACACACTTTTGTAGTTTCACTTCCAGAGTTGGCGTGACTCTTGACAACGGGCCAAATAGATTATGAAACTGAGCACCACCTGTCATGGCCACAGGCTGATAACAACCAAACATTGGACCCCCCGCCCCCTCCTATAGTGATAGGAGTCCTGAATATTACTGAGACGTGCAAATGATCTAACACATAACACATTTGCGTAATCTGCTGAGCCCAGGGTTACCTACGTCGAGACATGGTACCTTGCGCCTTAACCAAAGGTCAAACAGCTACAGGGCCGGATCCCACGACACCGTTTACATTCAGGGCCTTTAGCAGACTCTTTTATCCAAAGCGACTTACAATAAGTACATTTGTCATAAGAAGTGCAACAATATATCACCGTCGGTACAGAAAGGATGTTCATAGAACCAAGTGCAAGTACAACAATCGCCAGGCTAACCCATTCCCCGTGTTACAGCCATGATAGCAGCTACTGCAGTGGCTACACAGTTAGGTACTATAATACAATACAACACAACACAGAGGCCCAGCCTGCTGGAACACGCAGAACATCACCAAGATATCATCATCGTCATCATACCACCAGATGGGGCAGACCGCTCTCAGTCCAAGCTGTGGACGGACACAGCTCCTAGAGGAGGACCCCCTGATAAACACGCACACACTCCCTCCATCGGTGGACCACTGGAGCGGCTCACCAGACCAGGGTTGAATCTCCCGGTGCAGAGAGCTACACCCCCTGTAGCCGCTGGCCAGACGCTGCTTTCTACCTGACTTGAAGAAACGGAAACCTCAACTGAAGCCTCATCCTTGAAAAGATCACGGCAAGTGAACGGGAAATTTACCCCTGCCACTTTGTTTCAGAGGTCCCATGGCATGAACATTTCACTTTATGAGGTTTCTAACGTTAATATGAGTTCCCCTAGCCTGCCTATTGTCCCCCAGTGGCTAGGAACGGCGTTCAGTGTAAGACGAGCTCTAGGTATCCTGCTCTGCCTTTGAGAAATTAAGACTCAGACGCTCCGATTTCGAACTTGGCCCCATATGTCTTCATAAGGGGCCAAGTTACCTCCCTTTTCTCTGCCTCGCCCGCCCAGAGAATATGGCCCGCCAATGAGACAATGAGCTATGACCATGCGAGCGCCACGTGTGTGTGTGTGTGTGTGTGTGTGTGTGTGTGTGTGTGTGTGTGTGTGTGTGTGTGAATACACTAACGCTTGTTCACAGAAGAAACGCTTGTACACGTAACCTAGAAGTGATGTACACTTCTTTTTTACTTGGATAACCGTTCTGCTGTTGGTGTTATGGCGCATAACACGTCGGGTTCTCTGATGTCTCTGGTATTTCCACAAAGAGACTCGTAGTGGGGGTTATCTCAGCCATGGTTGAAAAGGAATTGACAGAAAGGAACTTTGGCTGTGACTCTCTGAAGCACATGAACCGCGACATGGAGGAGAAGGGATTGTTGCAGACGAATGTCTCCCGCCGGAGACAATCGCCTGCAACAATCCCTTTCTCCTCCATGTCGCGGTTCGGTCTACTTCAGATTGATGTGGCAGTGGATATAGATATCTATGTATCGTATGATATCATTTAGATATAGAGCTCCAGGACTCACAGAGTGTTCTAGAATATTTACAGAACACGGCTAAAGGCTGTGTGCGCCTCGCCATTGCGATACATCCGCTGTAAACAGAGCGCATGGTACCGTGGCTGCAAGCTGCTCAGGGCCACACCCCCACCCTCCTCCTTGACCCGCCTCTAATAAACGGCACGTTTGTGGAAAGCCCGTGGTGGCTGTAATTCTGCACCACGATTGAATTTCTTGAACGTCTTGCATTAGGGGACCAGTAACAGCTATATAAAAGCATTCATAAATTAGCATTCCATGGGAACTTTAAAGTATAGGAAGAGTTTGTTTGCGTCAACGAAGGTACTACAATAACTATTTGTTGTTCACGTCGGAGGTCCCATCAGGAATCTTGTGCTCATTAATACTTTCATTAACGTTGTGTATGCTAAGAGTTACATGAGCAGCACTGCTGACTGGGTTTCCACTGTTTGCCGCTGGCCATGGCCTTGCAGTAATACTTGTGTATAAAGGGTGTTCTGTTACATGTATGTTTCCCCTGTGTAATTCAGTCTTTTATGTTTATTGATGTTCCTGTGATGCCATCTACTGGCGAACTTTGGATAACGTTCTGATATGTATGCCTTGGACTCCTTTACACTACATTCACTTGATCGGAAAGCATGGAGCTCGCACTCACACATCTTAACAATGATATGTTAAGAGGATTTGATGTATAATGAGATTAAGGAAACTTTGTAAACAAATTAGATGGATGGATATTCGTACGTTAGCAAGCTAACTTAGTAGCTAAGCTAATTTTACAGCATTCTGTTATTCTCATACTTAAATGCTGTACTTTCATTTCTCAGTTTTACCCTGCTTCACCTCACCATAAAGAGTGAACTGCAACTTTTCGTCTGCGTGGTTTGTTGGAGAGGCATTTATACTATCTGTCGACCCTGGCAAGGCGCTGGGGGTAGAGGGCAGAACAAAGGGTTCTTTAAGGGCGTATTCACACCTGCCTTGTTTGGTTCGAACCAAAACAATCGCTGGTGCAGAGCTTTTGGGCTGGTGTGAATACAAACCATCGAACTCTGGGGCGGACCAACCAGCCCGTCCGAGACCCAGACCGAGAGGTGGTCTCGGTTCGCTTCCAAACGAACCCTGGTGCTGATTACTCAATGAGCAACAGGTGTGTCCCTCACCAAGCCCCAGAATCCAATCAGACTCAGCAGGTGAGGCTGCTTCAACCGGCCGTCCTCCACACACACTCCCACGCTGACATGTGCTGAACAATATCTGACTAAACAAATCTAAATATGCTTACCGTTGCAGTTTGAACAGACATCATTTTAATGCGCAACAATGATAAACACAATCCTGGATGAGCTAGAAAGGAGAGGAGAGATAGGAGAGAGGAGGAAGAGAAGAGAGAGGAAGGAGAGAGGAGAGACTAAGAGGAGAGGATGGAGAGGAGAGCTGACAAGACAAAGTCACGGTGCTCACACACATTGGGGGAATCTTTACATGTAGTCACTGTGAGCTTTGTATCGGTGTGTTGCACTTGTTGGGTTATGTAAGGTGGACATTAAAAGTCATTTACTGGCTCATCAGCTACAAACGTGTGCAGTTATTATGGGATTTTAATCTTTCCTTGAATCCATCATGTGTAAATGTTTTTTTTATGCAACGTAGTTGTTTTTGTTTTATCCCAATGATAAAGTACCTATTCTATTGAATACACATTTTACTGAGAATGTACCTATTCCACTGAATACATACTGAGAATGTACCTACTCCACTGAATACATATTGTACTGAAAATGTACATATTCCAATGAACACATATTGTTCTGATAATGTATACATTCTACTGAATACATATTCCACTGAATATATATTGTACTGAGAATGTAACTATTCCACAGAAGTTGTCCTCATTCTACTTTTAGTACATTTTTATTCAAATCTCAAAAGGTACAAACATTGTATTGTATCAAACATGATTCAAAAAATAAACGAATATTACTAATTAGTTAAATCAACTTATGATAAGGTTATCAAAATCAATGTTTCACCCTATCTAATACATTTATTTTTTTATTAATTAAAAACATAAAAAAACATTCAGATAAAAGACATTGAACATTATAGTGTAGTCTTATAGGTTATAATGGGTTATATTTTTTATAATACAGTGTTCGTGGTTTAATGAATTATTCCTTGTTAAATGACAGTGAAAAGTAAGATATGAATACAGTTCTCTCAGACCTCCCATAGTAGAGATTCTAATTCAGGAAAAAACATTAGTTGTTTTGGTCGTTTGATTATTTTATTACCAAACAAAGGTCCTAGTCTGTTTGATTGACAGGTGAGATGATGAGGGGGGCAGAGTTGTTACCTAGATAAACAGGGGAACCTGGGTAGAAGAATGGATAGAGAGGCTCACTGAAGGTGCAGCCAGTAGCAGAGTAGAGATGAACCCTGGCTTCCACATCATAGAAGGAGACCAGACCCTCATCATAATCAACAAACACCCCCACCTTCTGGAGCTCAGCTCTCAGAGGGACACGGACAGAAGGGTTATCTCTAAATACCAACACATCCTTGTTGGAGAGAAGAGTCCAGTAACCCATCTCAGGGGTCCGCCTGGTCTCACCTTTTCTGACGATGGACTCTCTGGCCACTCCTAACCACCATAGAGTCTTGTCTTTAACCTGGACCTCAAAGTAAAATCTCCCTGAGGAGAAGCTCTGCCTCGTGAGAACACATGCACACACTGAAAATCTCTTAGGGTTGTCTGGGAGTTCCTTCCTCCCAACTCCATCATGTACTTGTTTCCCATCCTCAGACAGGATGAGACTGGAAGCAGCTGTATCAGGATCCAGAGTCACATCTACTTCATACTGCTGGACCCTCTTCAGTTCAGCATCACGCAGCTTCTTCATCTCCATGTTCAGTGTCTCCTCCAGCTGGTCCAGGGATCTCCTCAAGGTCCCTACGTATGACGGAGGACGGACCTCCACCGTGGTCCAGTCCCTGGTGGGTGGA
Organism: Gadus chalcogrammus; assembly: GCF_026213295.1. Taxonomy (NCBI): domain Eukaryota; kingdom Metazoa; phylum Chordata; class Actinopteri; order Gadiformes; family Gadidae; genus Gadus; species Gadus chalcogrammus. The sequence goes on from NC_079432.1 coordinate 299,686, forward strand.
GGATCCTTCAGGGATCTGAAGGCCTGGAGGAAGTGGAGGTGGTCTGTAGTGTGCGAGAGCCGCTTCACCTCTGAGCTTCTATTGGTCAGATCTTCTATTTCCTGCTCCAGCCCTTTGATGAGGTCTTCAGCTTGTTTCTCTGTGGATTTCAGTTTCTCTTTCACCATTTGGTTGAGATCATCCTGGCACTTTTCAATGCGGCGCATCAGAGCAGTGAGGACCTTCAAACCATCAGCTATCTCTCTGTCTGCATCTGCTTTGATGCGTTTAACTGTGTCTTTAATCTCCTGAATATTTTTTTGTCTCTCCTGGATCAACTGCTTAACTTCAGCCTCCATCTTCCCCAGCTGGGCCGTCTTCACTTCATAGTCCTCCTTTAGAGGAATAACAGGATGTGACTTGTGGTCCGTCACTGTGCACAACAGACACACACACACCTGTTCAGTCTTGCAGAAGAGCTCCAGAAGTCGGTCGTGTTTCTTACACATCCTGTCGTCCAGACGGTCCATAGGCTCGACCAGCCGATGTTTCCTTAGGCCTGCGACTCTATGGTGTGGCTCCAGGTGGGTTTGGCAGTAAGAGATAAGACACACTAGGCAGGACTTCACGGCCTTCAGCTGGGTCCCAGTACAGACGTCACAGGGAACTTCTGCTGGTTCAACACAAGGCTGCTCTTTTACTCGTAGGGACGCTCCAAACCGATCAACCATCTCTGAAAAGAGGATATTGACCCGTAAATCAGGTCTTGGGTTGAAAAGCTCGTTGCAAACGGGACATTTGTACTTGACTTGTCCATCCCAGAACTTAGTAATACAGGTTCTGCAGAAGTTGTGTCCACATGGTGTGGAAACTGGGCTGCTGAACACATCCAGACAGATGGAACATGAAAAGTTCTCTTCAGACCAGGAAGGGTTAGCAGAGGCCATTCCTAGACACAGACAACAAGGTTTATGTATTGAGCAATACCATTATAATTTTTTGAATTCCATAACGGCAGTAGTGTTTTTAACTTCTCTCAAAGTTGTGCTTCTTTACTCACCTTGATGTTGTTTCTGTCCGTCAGCGTATTTCAAAATGCTTTTTATTTTTCTCCTGACCGAGAGAAATGCTTCCACGTCGGTTGCGTTGGTTTAGCTCTTTTATGATATGTCCATGGTTTAGCTGAACCTTAGTTTCGTTTCCTGAACATGAGGTCCTCTCCCCTCCTCCCCTAACGCCTGGCTCCTCCCCTAACCACTGGCTCCGCCCCCACGACACATTGCTGCACTGCATTCATGCACACTCAGTGGCGTAAATATCGACGGTGCCAGACGCCGTCAGGGGCCCATGGAGGAAGAAAAAAAAACGACCTTGGCGATTGCCTAGGGCGGCAAATGTGTTGGGGAGGCCCTCTGGTGGCGCCCTTAATTAATTAATTAATTAATTAATTAATTAATTAATTAAATTATACGAAACCCTCACTGTAGTTAGCAGGACGACGCGACCCCGACTGTACCAATGGTGACACCATCAAATTAAAATAACAATGCAGTAGCCTATAAAAAGTCATAAATGCAGGCTACTTCGTGATATGTGTAACATTATGGGGCCCAATTATCTGCTGCTGCAACAAACAAATTTCTCCTACGGGGGATTAATAAAGTTATATCTTATCTTATCTTATCTTTGTATCATGTTTTGTGTCGGTAGTCTGTAACCTGAAACATATGTGGTTAGAACAGAGAAGGCATACCCATCCATGTTCTGAAACTTCCTCTGCTGGACCGAATACGTCATAAAAGTTAACCCGTAAAAGCTGAGGAGGAGTCGGGGTCCAGACCGGGACCGGGATCGGGTCCTGGGAGGGGAGCAGCGCATATTATTATGGGATGTGAGGGGTGGACTGGGAGAAAAATTCAGCCCTGGCATTTTCTCTCCAGACCAGCCCACTACATTATTAGCACTAGGGGTGGGACGAGACGAACGGGAAGAACCCTTTATATCCGAATAATACAGTTTTTTGTTTTTCAAGTTTGTGTTTCTTGTGCTGCTGACAAGAAAGGTGTGAAACCCGAACAGGAAGTTAACAGACATCCTGCGGTTGCTGCATCTCCACCCGCCATATCTACTACAAAAAGCTTGTTAAATATCACACATGATCCAACGCTGAATCCTCTCTTGCAGTTATTAGTCTGTGACTGTGAAAATCGTTTGGTGTAAGCCCAGCATTAGTTAAAACCAGACTCGGACAATAATAACAAATTTTCCTGACAAATAATCTAAATAGAAACATATTACAGACAGTAACAGCATTAGAGCTGAAACCAATTTGTTTTAACGGTGACTCATTTCATTATGAAACCATAAATAGAGAATTTTTTTTTTTTTATCATATTCTCATACACGTGTATGTTCACATAGAATAGAATAGAATAGAATAGAATAATCTTTATTGTCATTGTACAAGACAACGAATTTTTTTTTGGAGCAGTCCACATGTATGTATACATGTGCACATACATTTATATGAGAATGCATATCTATTCAGACCTGTATTTCGGCCTACCTGCATAACTGTTAATTTAACTTAAAAGATATGCAAATGTTTGAAATTAAAATCAATGCGAAAATCTTCAACCAGGAAATAATCATAATCAAACCTTTTGTTTCAATCTGAGGCAAAACAAGTTGCATAATAAACTCACAAAGTCAAGAGAATCTCTCTCTCTCTCTCAGTCCCTCTCTCTGTCGGTTGCTCTCTCTCCCCCCCCTCTCTCTCTCTCTCTCTCTCTCTCTCTCTCTCTCTCTCTCTCTCATATCATAGAATAACTTCTAGCAGGTGAGGAAAACCTGTTTGACAGGAGATAATGGTAGCAGAGAATATAAAGAGACATTTATGAATAACCAATTGTCATTTTATCACACATATAGTATGTTTCTTCACATAAACCTTTAAACATACACATATTGCATTCCTCTCGAAATAAATAATAATAATAATACATTTAATTTAGAGGCGCCTTTCAAGACACCCAAGGTCACCTTACAGAGCATATAGTCATCATAAATCGTTTAAAAAAACAAGACATTGTGGAAAAAATAAAATAAATAAACATAAAAAATAAAAAATAAATAAAACAAAAACAAGACAAAACAAAACAAACAAACAATCAAAACAGTGATCAGTTAGATGTTGTGTGCGAGTTTGAACAGGTGAGTTTTGAGTTGTGACTTGAAGGTTGTAATGGTGTCTGACTGTTTTATGTGTGGGGGGAGGGAGTTCCAGAGCCTGGGTGCTGAACAGCTGAATGACCGGGCACCCATTGTAGTGAGTGCCCGGTCATTCAGCTGTGCAGCACCCAGGCTCTGGAACTCGGAAATCGAAATAGTCATCACCTCAGTAAACAATAAATGAATTGAAAGATTACAATAAATTCAATGGCAAATATTGCAAATTAAACTAATTATTTCCAATAGGTTTACTTGTATTTTGTGCTAAAATTCAAAGTGTCACATCTGTATTTACAATACAGCTTGATTCTGCATCTCTATAGAGTGGCGAAGTCACGCCCCTTCCGGTAGAGCTCATGGGACCTATGAGATCGAAAAATATGAATGGGTGTCAATGGAGAGAAAATAATAATTTTCTGGTCCCGGTCTTTATATGCCCTGGATTACACATATGTTGTTTGTGGATTTAAATGATAATTTTCCATGCAAAGAGTTCAACCGTTTATTGTGCAATTGTCCAGATAAAGGCTGTAGAGAAAACACAACGAGAAAGACTACACGGCTCGTATGTGACGTCACGCTCCCTGCGACTGGCGTGGAGAAGACCGACAATCTTCCCATCGGCATTACTGAAACTGCACGTGCCCCGATTTATGATGGTTTTCACCTCTTTCGATGCTTTTATCCTCCCCTTGGAAACAGCGGTGAAGTGGGGCAGAGAGATCGCCATCTCTGTGCCGAGTTCCAAGTGCGGGTGTTACATTCAGCTGTAAGTTGCACCCAGTACCACGGGAAGTAGGGGTTTTGGGGGTGCTGCAACACCCCCTGTCCGAGGCCCTGTCTTATCACAGAAAACGATCATTTCTAAAAACTCCGGCCAAAGTGGAGATTTCTGACGCCGGTTATGTGTTGTCGTGTCAACGGGGAGAAACGGGATTTTAGGTTCTGAAGCGTCACATTATGCACCAGGAACTGCTTAACGTCATGTGAGCGTCCGCTGTACCGTATTGGTCCGAATATAAACACAAACCCCATTGTAAGACGACCTATATTTGGAAAAAAGATTTGAAGACCAGATCCGGTTTTTATGAATAAATAAATTGTATTCATTGAAATAATATACGAAAATAAAAAGGCATAGAATAAAACACTGCATTGCCACTAAACAGTAGTGAAAATAGGCCGTACTGATGTGTACACCAAAGACTATTCCTGACACTCCTCTGCCCCGCTGTGTTCGCTCTGGCTGTGGTCGCTCCGAACTGTTTCGGCCCGTGGCAAAGCGAGTCATCCTCGCTGCTGTCCAAGGCATTTTGAGACGCAGCATTTATTTAATGCTCATATGACCTAGTGCTGAAAAAAGGTTATATGAAAAAGTGTGAGGGTAGCGGTGGTGCGCTAAACTTGTTCTGTGAGCAGCTGGATGTGAACCATGGTGTGAAGGAAGTGAACACAACGATCGATTTTCAACTGTGCGCGCATGCACTGGTGTAATTGAGCTGCGCTGCTATATATCTTTTTTTATCAATGTAACGAGTTGCGAGTCTAGTGCAGGCTGAGTTTTTTTTTTTCCAGCACCCCCTGCTGAGAATACGTTCTCGCGGCTATGGTTGCACCAGATGTTATAAACATTAAACGGTCACATAAATCATTACTATTTTTAGAAAATGTATGTTTGTTTCATATAATTGTATTGGAAGTCCTGGTTTTCACTAGGGTTGCTGCGGTGTGGACATTTTCACAACGAGTAATACACTCGTCTCAACACCGGTATTACCGAGTATAAACGGTATCAACTTTGAAACTAGGTCAACCGCCACACAAGCATCGGTTTTTAGACCCTTCTCGTCCTTCAGTGGCCGCCAACGTTCGAAAGCAGCGCCTAGGATTATTCTTGATTTCAGTTTTTCTCTTTCAGCGTTTTTATTATCAATTACTCTCTGAAAAAGAGTTTTCCTTCTCTTTGCTGGAGGTGGTGGTGGTGGTGGTGGGGATGGTGGCGTCTTGTCTGCCATGGAAATGGTCTTCTACTGCTAGGTCCAAATGTGGATTAACTAGTTCCAGTAGCTACCGCAGGATAACAACAAACAGGAGCTTGCTCTGGGTCACGAGTACTGCACGAAGGGGTCGCGCGCGGGGGGAGGGGGAGTGCAGTACGACCGTTTGATTGACGTACTTACTGTCCAATGCAACGAGGTGGCAATCCAAATGATTGGCTGGAGTTTTTCGAGCGACTTGTTTAATTTTCATGTCAGTACTTCTAACTCAGTGGCTGTAAGCGGGTTATGATAAGGATTTCAAGTAATTTTGCAAAAATGGCCAAAAAAGCAAATTCCGTACCCAACCTTTAACTTCCATCTCCAGAGGCTTAAGTCGCCGTTTTTCAGCACCACCCGGGCGTTTTCAGCTCTCCCGCGACTCCGGCCCATGCCATAAGGTCCCGCCCACCCTGGTTTGTGTTGTGATTGACAGCACTGTCAGGGCTCTCTGAGCCAGTCAGCCCATGATTGATGATTGTCGATGCTGGCAACACACTGCTAGCTCTCTGTAGCCCATTGGCCGGCCCAATTGGAGGGAATTTAGAGAGAGAGGAAAAAAGAAAACATAGCGGCCCACATTGGGTCAACGGCCCACCGGGACGATGCCCGGTATGCCAGATGGCCAGGACGACGCGACCCCCACTGTACCAATGGTGACACCATCAAATTAAAATAACAATGCAGTAGCCTATAAAAAGTCATAAATGCAGGCTACTTCGTGATATGTGTAACATTATGGGGCCCAATTATCTTTGTGTCATGTTTTGTGTCAGTAGTGTGTAACCTGAAGCATATGTGGTTAGAACAGAGAAGGCATACCCATCCATGTTCTGAAACTTCCTCTGGTGGACCGAATACGTCATAAAAGTTAACCCGTAAAAGCTGAGGAGGAGTCGGGGTCCAGACCGGGACCGGGATCGGGTCCTGGGAGGGGAGCAGCGCTTATTATTATGGGATGTGAGGAGATGAAAGCCCAGCACATCACAGACTGAAGGCCTGAGACGGATATGAGGGCCAGACGCTCTACAGACGTCTCGCGTTAACACAGGCTGCCTTTAATCTAGCGGAGGCATCTGGGCAGCAAGGCGGTAAACAGCCCGTAAAAAGTCCCTCAATGACCTCATAACGAGACTCTCATACCGAGCCGCTCCGCTCAGCTGGCCATCGTCTGCGTGACTCAATGAAATATTTGAGGATTAAGGGAAACATTAATCTAAGTGGTTAGTGAGGTCCCCCCTTCACTTTAGGCGTCTTTGAGTGTTATTAATTATTATTCTTCTTCATGTTTAACCTCTTTTTTCCTTTTATTCCTAGTCTGTTTTACATAGTTTTGAATGATGACTATATGCTCTGTGACTTGGGTGTCTTGAAAGGCGCCTCTAAATTAAATGTATTATTATTATTATTATTATTATTAAAGGGCCAGCTGACTGAATTAAAGCGTATTATCGTCGGTGCTCTTCCATCTTCTGACAAAACGTATTATTCAGTGTTTATTCAGTAGTGCTGCCAAGTTTTTAGAGGTCAAAATTCTTTGAATAAGCGGACTATTCTGCACCACTATGTGCCAGCATTTCACACATCACGTCTTTAAACGATGGAACAAAGTGAGGGAATGTTTGGCCGGACTTTACGGTTGAAATAATGACGTCTGTTTTGTGTGGGTGACGTCACCCGATTCTGTTTGATAACTTGACCTACAAATATTATACAAATATATACAAATATTATTCTATAATATTATATTCATCATATAATATAATATAACAATATAATAAAAATAATAATAATATAATATAATATTATTGATATTATATTAATATATGTATTATAATAAATATATGATGTATTTAAGGCGGTCAGAAATGTGGTTCTGCGTGACGCTCTGTCGCTCGACGTACGTGCCTGTGACCTCATCACGCCAACGCAAACATCTTGTTAGTAAACTTCCTGGAGCGGGTCTCCTGCTACTACTAGCCATCCAGCTAGCGGTTCCGCCTGGTCATGTTCTGACTCGGACTCATACTGATCATACCGACACACACATGAGAGCCGCTCTCTGAACACGCGTTTGGGTCACTGCAGCTGGAATCGAACCACCAACCGCACACACCATGATGGCGTCCAGCTACAACGCCAAGGAGGAGGACGGGCACATCACCGTGTCCGGCCCCGGGACCCTGAAGAGCAAGAAGCCGGACAACACGGCCTTCAAGCAGCAGCGGCTGCCCGCCTGGCAGCCCATCCTCACGGCCGGCACCGTGCTGCCCGCCTTCTTCGTCATCGGCCTCCTCTTCATCCCCATCGGCATCGGCCTTTACGTCACGTCCAACAACATCAAGGAGTTCGAGGTCGGGACACCGAACACACCGTCAATCGTGTACTGTTATGCAGTGTTTATGATATACATCATGCTGTTTAACACACTGTCAATCATGCACTGTTAAACAGCATGATAGACCGGCTGTACAACACACTGTAAATCGTACTGTTATACAGCATATATAATAAACATGCTGTATAGCTAACTTACCCTAAACCTAACCCTATACACTATGTATAATACACCTACTGTATAACATATTATTATTCCGTACGTATATTATATACACATGCAACACATTGATAGTCATTATAAGTGCATCATTGCAGAGAAATGGTATTTTTTTTTTGTATTTTTATTGAATTATAGAATTAACGATAATAAACACTATGGCACGACGCTGAAGTTGGCATCCGATTCGCAGCATCCGATTCGGCAGTTGCTGGTCCTTAAATCGGTCCTGATTGAAAACCACTAAACCTAGATTCTTCAAATCTGGACTAAATTATCACAGTGAGGCTATACATTATGTAAAACATAGTTACAGATTTGTGAAACCTTTTTTCTATTTGTGAAAATGCAATACAGGCTCATTTGAATGCTTTTTAGGGGTCCAGACAGCATTGCATTTTCACAAATATGAAACGATGTTTTACATAATGTATAGCCTCACTGTGATAATGTAGACCAGATTTGAAGAGTCTAGGTGTAGTGGTTTTCAATCAGGACCGATTTGAAGATTCTAGGTGGTTTTCAATCACAACCGTTTTAAGGTGGACCAGCAATTGCCGAATCGGATGCCAGCTTCAGCGTCGTCACTATGGCTAAGCTATCGCTGAGTTCTGATGCATCGGTTTGATTGACGGCCCACGGCCCCTCCCCCCGTGACGCACGGCGGACAGATCGACTACACGGGGACGGACCCCTCCAGCCCGTGCTACAACTGCTCCGTCAACTTCAGCTGGAACAGCAGCCGACCCTGCAGCTGCAGCCTGCCCTTCACCCTGGAGCAGCCCTTTGAGGTGAGGCCTGGTGGTGCTGAGAACACCACCCAGCTGAACAATGTAGAACACCACCCAGCTGAACCCCACCCTGTAGAACCCCACCCTGTAGAACACCACCCTGTAGAACACCACCCTGTAGAACACCACCCTGTAGAACACCACCCAGCTGAACACCACCCAGCTGAACCCCACCCTGTAGAACCCCACCCAGCTGAACACCACCCTGTAGAACACCACCCAGCTGAACACCACCCTGTAGAACACCACCCTGTAGAACACCACCCTACAGAACACCACCCAGTAGAACACCACCCTGCTGAACACCACCCAGCTGAACACCACCCAGCTGAACACCATCCAGCTGAACACCACCCAGCTGAACACCACCCAGCTGAACACCATCCAGCTGAACACCACCCAGCTGAACCCCACCCTGTAGAACCCCACCCTGTAGAACACCACCCAGCTGAACACCACCCAGCTGAACACCACCCAGCTGAACACCACCCAGCTGAACCCCACGCTGTAGAACACCACCCAGCTGAACACCACCCAGCTGAACACCACCCTGTAGAACACCACCCAGCTGAACACCACCCTGTAGAACACCACCCAGTAGAACAACACCCTGCTGAACTCCACCCTGTAGAACACCACCCAGCTGAACTCCACCCTGTAGAACTCCACCCTGTAGAACACCACCCTGTAGAACAACACCCTGCTGAACTCCACCCTGTAGAACACCACCCAGCTGAATACTGTGTTTCAGTGTTTAGCTAGCTTCATACTGTTACTCTGAGTGTTTCAGTGTTTAGCTAGCTTCATACTGTTACCCTGAGTGTTTCAGTGTTTAGCTAGCTTCATACTGTTACCCTGAGTGTTTCAGTGTTTAGCTAGCTTCATACTGTTACCCTGAGTGTTTCAGTGTTTAGCTAGCTTCATACTGTTACCCTGAGTGTTTCAGTGTTTAGCTAGCTTCATACTGTTACCCTGAGTGTTTCAGTGTTTAACTAGCTTCATACTGTTACCCTGAGTGTTTCAGTGTTTAGCTAGCTTCATACTGTTACCCTGAGTGTTTCAGTGTTTAACTAGCTTCATACTGTTACCCTGAGTGTTTCAGTGTTTTAGCTAGCTTCATACTGTTACCCTGAGTGTTTCAGTGTTTAGCTAGCTTCATACTGTTACCCTGAGTGTTTCAGTGTTTAGCTAGCTTCATACTGTTACCCTGAGTGTTTCAGTGTTTAACTAGCTTCATACTGTTACCCTGAGTGTTTCAGTGTTTAACTAGCTTCATACTGTTACCCTGAGTGTTTCAGTGTTTTAGCTAGCTTCATACTGTTACCCTGAGTGTTTCAGTGTTTAGCTAGCTTCATACTGTTACCCTGAGTGTTTCAGTGTTTAGCTAGCTTCATACTGTTACCCTGAGTGTTTCAGTGTTTAACTAGCTTCATACTGTTACCCTGAGTGTTTCAGTGTTTAACTAGCTTCATACTGTTACCCTGAGTGTTTCAGTGTTTAGCTAGCTTCATACTGTTACCCTGAGTGTTTCAGTGTTTTAGCTAACTTCATACTGTTACCCTGAGTGTTTCAGTGTTTAACTAGCTTCATACTGTTACCCTGAGTGTTTCAGTGTTTAACTAGCTTCATACTGTTACCCTGAGTGTTTCAGTGTTTAACTAGCTTCATACTGTTACCCTGAGTGTTTCAGTGTTTAGCTAGCTTCATACTGTTACCCTGAGTGTTTCAGTGTTTAACTAGCTTCATACTGTTACCCTGAGTGTTTCAGTGTTTTAACTAGCTTCCTCCTCCTCTGTTCTCCAGAGCAACGTCTTCGTGTACTACGGTCTGTCCAACTTCTACCAGAACCACCGGCGCTACGTCAAGTCCAGAGACGACAGCCAGCTCAACGGGAACGTCGACTCCCTCAAGGTGCTGAGCATAGAGGTTTAATATCGACTCTCTCGAGGTGATGATCATAGAGGTTTAATATCGACTCTCTCGAGGTGATGAGCATAGAGGTTTAATATCGACTCTTGAGGTGCTATAGGGCGTGTGTGTCCTCCCAGTATAACCCCTCTCCTCCTCCCAGTCTCCCAGTAAGGAGTGCGAGCCGTACGCCCACAGTGACAACAAGCCCATCGCCCCCTGTGGAGCCATCGCCAACAGCATGTTCAACGGTGAGCGGCAGAGGGCAACCCCGTCACCCTGCTGAGTGGAGGAGGGGACGCAGGAACCCAGCAGGTCCCTACGTCACCGTGGCTACGTCACTGTAGAAACACAGCGGGTCACCGTGGTAACACCGGCGTAGGAACCCAGCGGGTCCCTACGTCACCGTGGTGACATCACCGTAGAAACCGTGGCAACGCCACCACGGCCACACTGCGGTTCTATGTCACCCTAGCAACACTGCGTCACCATAGTAACTCCGTGGGTCCATAGTCCCTATAGTTACACCGTGGGGCCCTTCGTCACCATAGCGACACCAGCGGTGTCTCTACGTCACCCTGGCAACACCGCAGGACTCGAGGTGACGGGCGTAGCCCACAGAGTCTCAAACCTGTAGCCGCACTCGGACGCACGCCGGAAGACGGTAACTGGTGCACTGTGTGGTGCAGTGTGACCCGGTGTGCAGTCTGGAGGTCTGCCGTCTCACTCGGAGGCGGAGTGGCCATCGGGACGATCGGGAGGTTTCCCGGTGGGCCGGTCCACTTATGTGGGCCGCGGCTGTAACTCGGGCCGCTAGCGCCCCATGGCGGCCGCTGTGTAGTAGGTCACGCGAATGAGCAATCGCACGTTCGCGTAGGATCCCCCCGGCCAGCGCCTCACAACCTACCTCAACCCCGCCCCCCCGTCAGGATTCTTCGTCCAACCCCCCCCCCCCCCCCTACACACACACAAACGCACCCCACCCCGGGTCTCACCGGTGCTCTTGCGCCCCCAGACACGCTGGAGCTGTTCTTCATGGACCCCAACGGCACCAGGATCCAGATCCCCCTCACCAAGAGGGGCATCGCCTGGTGGACCGACAAGCACGTCAAGTTCAGGAACCCAGGGGGAGACAGCGCCAACCTCACCTCCGTCTTCCAGGGTAACCGCAGGACGGCGTGTAGCACAACGTGAAGCACAACATGTAACACAACACGTAACACAGCATGTAACACAACACGTGACACAGCATGAAGCACAACACGTAACACAACACGTAACACAACGTGTAACACAACACGTAACACAACACGTAACACAACGTGAAGCACAACACGTAACGCAACACGTAACGCAACACGTAACGCAACACGTAACGCAACACGTAACGCAACACGTAACGCAACATGAAGCACAACACGTAACACAACACGTAACACAACACGTAACACAACACGTAACACAACACGTAACACAACACGTAACGTAACATGAAGCACAACACGTAACACAACACGTAACACAACACGTAACACAGCATGAAGCACAACACGTAACACAACATGTAACACAACACGTAACACAGCGTTAAGCACAACATGTCACGCAAGACGTAACACAACACGTAACACAACACGTAACGCAACATGTAACACAACACGTAACACAGCATGAAGCACAACACGTAACACAACATGTAACACAACACGTAACACAGCGTTAAGCACAACACGTCACGCAACACGTAACGCAACACGTAACGCAACATGTAACACAGCATGAAGCACAACACGTAACACAACACGTAACACAACATGTAACACAACATGTAACACAGCATGTAACACAGCATGAAGCACAACACGTAACACAACACGTAACACAAGATGTAACACAACATGTAACACAACATGTAACACAGCATGAAGCACAACACGTAACACAACACGTAACACAGCATGAAGCACAACACGTAACACAACATGTAACAGCATGAAGCACAACACGTAACACAACACGTAACACAAGATGTAACAACATGTAACTCAACGTGTAACACAACACGCTGTTCTAGGAAACAAAACATTCATTTAAACCAAAGATGCTCTTCATGATGTCACAGAGATGTTTCCCTGACCCCCTGACCTGACCCCGTGCCCTGACCTCTGACCCCATGCCCTGACCTCTGACCCCGTGCCCTGACCCTTGCCCCAGGCACCAGTAAGCCGGTGAACTGGCACAGGCCGGTGTCCGAGCTGGACTCGGACCCGGAGAACAACGGCTTCGTCAACGAGGACTTCATCGTGTGGATGCGGACCGCGGCGCTGCCCACCTTCCGGAAGCTCTACCGCATCGTGCAGAAGAAGAGCCACCTGGTGCCCACGCTGCCCAGCGGGAACTACACGCTGGAGGTGGTCTACAGTATCCTTACCCCCCCCCCCGCGGGACAGACCTTCCTAGACCCACCCTCTGCTGCGTCCCCTTTTTCTGGACGTAGCAGAGCGGTGTTTCTCCGCTGAGAGAGGCACCACACTCCCTCACCCCACTCCCTCCGTACAGTCCCGTACGAAGGGCGTGGGGGAGGGAGGGTGGTGCCTCTCTCGGTGGCGTGCCTCGCTCAACAGCTGCGTCAAAGGCGGAAGTTGCTCGGGAGGTAGAGCTGGTTGACAAGTTCGATCCCCGGCTCCTCCTAGCTGAGCGTCGAGGTGTCCCTGAGCGAGACGCCTCACCCTGACTGCCCCTGACCAGCCGGCTGTCGCAGGGCGACAGCCGGCTGGTCAGGGGCAGTCAGGGTGGGGGTGTCCCTGAGCGAGACGCCTCACCCTGACTGCTCCCGGGGCCGACTCCGCCGTCGGTGTGCATGAACGCGTGGATGTCTGGCAGTGTTGTAAAGCGCTTTGAGCGGCCGCTGGTTAGAAAAGCGCCGTATCCGTTTACCATCATACCTTCGGGTGACCGCACTCGCCAAAGTAAGCCCTCTAACCCCCCCCGCCCGCCACCTCTGAAGCAGTCCTCCTCCTTGACCCTCGCGACCCCCCCCTCCCCACAGACTACCCGGTGCGGAGCTTCGACGGCCGCAAGCGCATGATCCTGAGCACCATCTCGTGGATGGGCGGCAAGAACCCCTTCCTGGGCCTGGCGTACATCACGGTGGGCGCCGTCTGCTTCTTCCTGGGCGTGGTGCTGCTCGTCATCCACCACAAGTACGGCAGCCGCAACAACAGCGCCGACATCCCCAACTAGGGGGCAGGGACGGGCCCCCCCCCACCGGGAGACCTCCCCAGAGGATAGGGGGTACTACAGGGGGGGGAGAGAGAGATGGGGAAGGGTGGGAGAGGGATGGAGGTACCATAGGGTGGGGGTTCGGTTCCGACTGAGGAAATGCACTTTGCGGTCACTTTAGCGAATGAGCCGCTCTTCCTTCGTTACACAGTTTTGGGGGAGGGGGGGGGGCGGGCGCCTAATTGACACATAATCTGTCAGAGCAACAGGTTAATGACGAGACCCAATAAATTAGGCAATAAGCTTTTTCAATTGTATGAATATGTTACGAAAAGCCTTCTCCCCTTTGCCTCTCTGAACTGGGGAGTCCAGGCATCGATAGCTTTGTACAGATGCAGCTAACGGCTAACAGATAATGGCTAACAGCTAACAGCTAACTTCCCTGCTGAAACGTCCACTCACACCACGCATGCTAATGCAAACCGCGGGAGAAACCACGGGATCAGCATTAATCCTGGTGGTACCTCCTACCTAGCATGCTATGTAGCGCTAGCCCACTTCCACCCCAACGCCGCTATGCTATGCTATGCTTTGCTATGCTATGCTAGTGTGCTCGCAGGCTTCTGTGAATCAGATGAGGAGGAGGAGGAGGAGGTGGAATCGCTAGAGTCGATTTTATTTGAATGAATTTATTTTCCCGTTTTTAAACTTGGACTGTTGTTACATACTTTCCAGGGACGGCATTCGAGCGACCTGCCAAACGCGTGGGAGAGAGGGGGAGAGGGAGAGGGAGATGGAGGGAGGGAGGGAGGGAGAGAGAGAGAGGGAGATGGAGGGAGAGAGAGGATATAGTTGAGATTTTATAAGCAGAGGAATTTCAGAGAGAACATTTACTATGGGAATGCTATTTTATTTATTGTATTTAGATGTGGAATCTGTGCTAACATTGATACTATTATGGGATTCTGATGTGTACGCCTGTGGATCAGATGTTATGTTTTTTTTTTGGTTTTATTTATGGTCATATATCTGTCGATGAACTATGAGCTGCTCTACTCCTCTGTTACTAAGGGTTTACTATGTGTAGTGGAGGAACAACACTGTATCTGCCCCTCCTTTACAAAGTCCAAGCCGATTCAGAGCTCAGAATGCCATACCTCATGTAAGCTGGCTAAACTGATTACTGTAACATGTTGTGATTGTACTTGTGTTTGCTTTGAAACTTCATCTGCTGTTCGCTGCCTGGAACACATTAAATTACATAACTGGAACTTCTGTGTTGTTTGCTTCCTCATGTCTCACTTATTTTCTTATATAACTGATTGTTTGTAAATATATAAACATGGATTAATAAATCTCTTCATCAATTAGATGTTTAACGAGTTTAGTTCACCTATGATAGATACAGAACGACGACAGAACGGATCAGAGGACAGGAGTTGAACCGGGTAATGCGGTTCCTCCTCCTGCAGGGGGCGACACTGCGTCCCCTGCTGCAGAAAATTGCTTCATTCTAACTCACGAAGCAGAAGGCGGACGTGCACTCTTGAGTTTCCGGTGCCCTTGTGTAGCGACTTGAACAGACGACCAGGATGTTCAGACATATACTCGTAAGATAACCTCTATATCTCGTTTATATATAGTTCATAACGTGTGTGTATGAAGCAGTGGTGTGGCATTGTGTTTCAAGAACCCCGCGGTGAGGTGGCGCTCAGCGGGAGGTCACTGAGCCTCTCCTCCTGCGGATCGGGTCAGGGACCGGTTCTAGGGCTGATATCCGATATATGTGGAGGTTGAATAAGACGCTCCAGGAGCAGGTCATCGTGGGGTTTATCTTAGTCATGTGTGTCTGGTCCCCAGGCCTTCCAGCACGTGTCCCGGCGGACGGTGGCCAGCACTGCGCGCCGCCAGCTCGACAACAAGGTCCCACAGAACCAGAAGAAGTTCCAGGTGAGATCCCCGTAGATAGGGAGAGAGAACGGTGTGCTGCGTTCAGGACGACTCGGAACTCGGGAAAACACAACCTCCAAGCTGTTTATAATGACCAAGTGGGAATAAATGAAATTAACGCTCAACTCTGAATTCAAGGTCTGAAGCTTTCACTTCAGATCACCGACATGTATTATAACATTTATGGTGGACGTCTTAACGCATCACGTTTTGTGTAATCATGCAATAAGTGTTAAGGTCGTTTATATTTCGCTCTGATTTGATCTCCTATGTTGTTCATATGTTTCCTGAAGCGTCAATTGCTGCTGCGTGTTTTGTTTTTGCGATCAGCAATGATCACAAGTAGCCGAACTTCGTAGAAACGACCGAGTTCCGAGTTGTCACGGCGCGGTGATTGACCCTGATGACGTAAGCGTTTGGTTGGTGGCGCAGGGATGACGCAGTGATGACCTCAGTCAATTAAAAGTCGCCCTCCACTGTACGAGACACTGTACTCCACCGTCAACCCAGTAGCCTCTACTGCCCTTGTTTTGTTCTGGCGCTAAATAACCACGATGCACGATGTACAGTTGGCTGCTGCTGGCTATCTCTAAAGAAATGTCGTTGTGGTTGACCCCCCCCCCCCACCAGGAGGACAATGGCGTCCCCGTCCACCTGAAGGGAGGAACCGCAGATGCCCTCCTGTACAGGACCACCATGGTGCTGACTGTCATGGGTAGGTTGTCTCCTCTTCCGCCTGCGGGACCTCTGAGAGACCAGGACGCGTGTTTACGAATCCTACTGTGGCCACGCCAAAACCCGCCCTACTCGGTCTGTGATTGGCCGGGTTGCATGCAACTCAACTGGACGCTTTAGAACTGTACGGTACCCTCGCTGTGAGCATTCGAGAGCGTCACGAAGGAGTTCTAACCCTAACGGCTAATATCAAGCCAGTAAAAGCGCGGTAGACTCATCCATAGACGGTAGAAACAAAGAGAGGGCTGACGTGTGTGACGGACCAATCAGAAATAGAGGCGGCGTGTCTCTTCGGGCCGTAGAAGGATTCGTAAATTCGTGACCAGCAGGACTTTGTAGAACGTGGATCGTACATAATTCAGTTTGGGTTGGACCGGGCTGTACCTCATCCAAAGGGGTGAGGTTCTGCCACCAGGTGTGAGTGTGATTAGCCGTAACAAACCGTTTGACAATTTGCCTTTCCCTGTGTTTTAGTGACATCGCAAGTTGGGGGGTGGCCAGCTAGATGTATAACGATAGATCAGCCCACCAACCCACCCAGTGGACTGTAGCAAATGTTGCTTATCTATCATCATACATCTAGGTTGACACTCGCACCTGGTGTCATTATATCACCCCTTTAACAGACTCCCTTTATTTAAACAGGCCCTCAAAACACGCTTCTTTAGGATCGCCTTCACCACATTACCTCCTTCCAGTCCTCCTTTTTCTACTTATTAAAAGATTTCATTATGTGTTCACTCCGTAAAGCGTAGAATAAATCAAATGTATTATTTGAACAGTTAAAACAGAGAAAATACTATGTTTATTTCAGAGATGTAAGGCGTTCAACAGAGCTGGCTGTCGCCTTGAGGGGTTGACTCCCCGGTCATTGTGTGAATGTTGGTCCATATTCTACAGAACAGCGCTGTATAAATGCTGCCAATTTACCGTTTCCCGTTGTTTCCAGGCGCGGGCTACGTGGTGTACGAGCTGGTGAAGGCCGCATTCCCAAAGAAGAATTAAAAAGGACTCCTCAATGACCACCACTTAACACAACTTAACAAAACGACCAGATGCAGTTTTAATGTATAACTACGGGTTTGTCTCCCCGGGACCCTCTTTTATGTTCATGGGATCAATATTTATCTGTATCGCTTGGCTTCTAGCTGGGGAACAATAAAGAGATGCCTCATTAGAAAACCTTTGTCTGTCCATCTGAGTCTGGTGCACCACAGGTTTGGAATGTAAACCAACAGTGAAACAGTGGAGGAAGCCCCGACCTCATCCGGGGTACCAACGTGATCCACCAGCACTGGTGTGGGTTACCCTGAAGGTACCAGTAGTTGTTTTGAAATGGGCCAGGAAACCAGTTCTCGTCTTAAATGGCTAACCTAGTCATTTAAGACGACGTAGTTACTAGGCATGTCTACCAGTCCTTGTCTTGAAGGTCTTAACAACACAAAGATGTACCAGTCCTTGTCTTTAATAACAAACTGCACGTCTAGCAGTTCTTAAGTAACAAACTACAGCGTATTTTACCGGTGTTACTGTGGAATACTGAACAATGCAAACACTTTCCAGTATGACGCTTTAGTGTGAACTTCCAGTGATTCGTTTCTTGACTATAGGACAACTCCTCTTCAGATGTCTCTATGAGGAGATAAGTTCCCATGAGGTGGACTTCATCAAATATTTATCTATTACTCATCTCGATTTTGAATTGGGAAAGATCAAATTCACCATGTGACGTCTGCAGGTGAAGTATATTGGTATGGGAATGATTCACTTTAATTGGTTGTACTATGCAAGTGAATATGCATACGGATTACAAACAGATCCTCTGATCAAAGGCATTTCTGTGATTCTTCTACATTGAGGTACAATTTGCATTTATGGAGCCGCTCAAAAGGGATTATGATTCCAGCGCACAAATGTTAGTAATTGATTAACCTGCGACTGGACCTCGCCACTAGAGGGCGCTGTTTCCCTATAAATAACTTGAGTCTCAGGTAGACCTACTGCCTAAATTAATTGCACATGCTGAAACTGTTAGGCTACAGACAGAAGATATTTCATTAACCGATTTAGAGATCTATTTGTTCCGAGTAACGCGTATTTGAAAGACGCACTTGTCTGCTGGTTATTCCACTAAAACAATATTTGATTCCAGGTTGATTTAATCGCCCAGTTGGCAGCAGGCTTCTACCACTGGTTATTTAAATGATTTAAAACAACACATGGATACAAGTATTACTAATTTGATGGAATTAGTCGTATAAGTACCCTTTTAGTAACTTGGGAACGATACAAATCCACAAATCACTCACTGACTGGCTGATATGTCTATGCTCAGTGTATTGGCTGTGGCATACTTTCCATATAATCATAGTTAATAGTGTAACCATTTCCTAGCAGCAGACTCGATCCATCTGCTGTCTTCCCGAGGCAGCCTGGCCCCATCGTCTCCCGGTGGCTCCGAGACACACGGCAGCAACATCACCGCATCGGAATGCGCACAACTATGTAAAAGTTTCCGAAAGGCTCTCCCCGCACTTTGAGGAGTTTCACATCATTTGGCCCGCAGCTCGCATCGTGTCGTAAGAGCCGGGCTCAGCCCCCCGTATTAAGGAGCTCAGTGTGGTTGGTGCGTCCCACTTGCAAGCAGGATAGCGGACGTCCGGGAGCTCACCCAGCCTGGACCATCTAATCCTTCAGTCCTCAACGGGGAGACGGGATCTGACCAGAGGCTTTACGCTGGGCTATTCCTTCATTTGTTTTAATTCTCAAAGCAAGTTTAAGAATATTCACGTTTCATCTGTAGGTCAGTCATGCATGTTTTCTAAATGTTAAGTACTTTTTCAACTTTTTCCTCTTTTTTAATTACGACTCGTTGGGGAATGTTTCGGTTACCAGGGAGGTCAATTGGAAATATTTTCTTCTTATAAAACAAATAACCGTTTTTTAGGACAACGAACCCAATAATCTTTGGCAGACACATGGCCGGTTCTGATGGAAACTTGTCCAAAGCTTTTTTTTTTTTTCGTTCTTGCGCGTAATTACGCACCCATCCAGAGTGCAGTTTTAGGTTCTTCTGGATATTGAGAGACACTTGGTGTTGATAATCCAACTGAAGCCTAATATAGTGTTGATATTGAAATAAGTTTTTTACGAGCGACTTAATCAGCTGAATACCCCTAATCGAGTAGAACTGGGACTGAGCGCAGAGCGCGTCTCCAATCCACGCTGTTCGTTGGAACACCGGCGTTAAATAAATTAACGGGTTTTAACAGTGCTTTAAAAGATTCATACGCACTGAACTGTAATCGTACTGTATCCAGTTGGATTTGTAGTTAATGAGGTAACTGGTTTCCTGGATTAACCCCGTTGGTTCAGTGGATGGAAACTCCTTTTGCCCTCTGCTCTTTCCTATTTTCTTTAACAACGGTGTGTTAACGATGAGGCAGAAAGACTCGCTCCTGTAATGTTTTATAGGCCAGATCTCTCGGTTACTACACGAATCCCGTTATTCCATCGACCGAGGCGCCTGACTGCCGGTTCCTCCCCAGGTAGAGCGCTCTGAGCCGGCTTGAGGATGAGGCTCAGGCTGCTTCTGGCGGCTACCGCCGTGCTGGCGGCCCTGCTCGTCCCCGCGCGCTCCCAAGAAACAGGTAAAGCCACCCAGCGTGGTTCCATCCCTTCACCATGATGACCCTCCACCTTTAATACGTTACCGTTGATGTATGTCCTCTTAGTCGGATTTAAACAAACTGATGTGACCAATGTGTGTATTTGATGTATTATGTATTAATATGACTTCTTCCCCATCTGATGGTTTAATCTATCTGACTCAACGTGATCTCTTATTTAATCCAAAGCAACATTTTGAATAGTGTACCGAACGTGAGTTTCGGGTTCTGGGACGGAACGTCTGTTGATGAGTTTTTTGGTTAACATGAAGTCAGCCTAGTGTGTCTGGGACTAGGTGCATCTGGAACCAGGTGTATCTGGAACCAGGTGTATGTGGGACCAGGTGTATCTGGGACCAGGTGTATCTGGGCCCCAGGGTCCTAACCCAGAAGAAGCCACAGGGCAAGTCTCGTGCGTCATGCAGGGGCTCATGTCTGCCACTAGGAGGCGCCCTTGCTCTCCAGATGTCAGTAGAGGACAAGACGTCAACCGTCTATAGACTTAATCAGCAAACGACATTATACTATAATTTTGTCTTTGGTTAAAATTACATTTATAATGAGGTTTCAACCCTTTTCCTCAATTTAAGATAACGATGTATTGAATTACTTAAAATAAAACATTCGGTGTCTCATGTCAAAGAGATAGCCTTTCTTTCTCATCACCTTTGACCTTTCACGTCAATGCGAGCGCATCGAGTTTGACTGAGTGCGTCGTCTGGACGTGTTGAGACCAGATGGTTTGCAAGCAGCAGAGACCACGTCACGTGACCCTCCCCGGTTCCACCGTCCAGTGACTTCAGACTAAAGTCTGATCTGAGAAGCGCTGTTAAAGCTGAAAAGTCAATCGTCTGTCTGCGTTTTCAAAATGCGTTGGGTTGCGAGTAAACGCCTATGTGTGCGTGTGCGGATTGGCCCTGAGCGCGCTTCACGCAAGCACCTCTCCAAACTGCACGCTGCCGTTATAAAGAACGCGTGTTCCCGTGAGTGTCCTGTCCGTTAGTCTTTGGCTGTTTGAGACCCATTTGGAAAGAGAAGAGAACATCCGGTCCTTGAGTCCAGGTTGGTTGATCCTCGTCTGCTGTCCTGTCCCCCCCCCCCCCCACCGTCCCGCGCCGTCCCCCCCCCCCCCACCCGCACCTGGTCAAGCTCTGCTGACGTCATCTGCGCGCAGGTGTTCCGAGGTCGCAGCTTTACAAAATATTTTACAATGTTATTCTTCTAACATCCCCTACTTTACTATCAGAGTCTAGTCTACTAGAAGTGCATGGTTATCTGTAGGCGTATTTTAGGTATTGTGTCGACTTACTTAACGCATATTCTGTTGTAATAAATATTTTTTAAACTTAGACTGTATTAACAATAAAAAAATAATATAATATATAATACATTTATTTACCTTCTCTTCTGAGACAATATCAGAGATGTGTGCTAAACACCTACACAGGCC
The DNA here is from genome assembly GCF_026213295.1 of Gadus chalcogrammus. Classification (NCBI taxonomy): domain Eukaryota; kingdom Metazoa; phylum Chordata; class Actinopteri; order Gadiformes; family Gadidae; genus Gadus; species Gadus chalcogrammus. The sequence goes on from NC_079432.1 coordinate 321,213, forward strand.
TATCTACACCAGATCAGTTGCTATGATTGTGCAGCTTTCTACACTAGAGACCCCTTTACACACAGAAGAATATCATTTTAAAATATTTTATTAATTATATGGTCCACTGTGTACATGGAAACCTTAACCCCCCCCCCCCCCCCCCCCCCCCGAAGTTGTTGAGCACAACTTTTCATGTACAAGTGCCTGTAATTGGAGGTCCAAACCCCTGGTCCTCGTGTGTTGTGTTGAAGTGTGTGTATCTCTGTCCATCGTGTGCGCGTCGTTCCTGACCGCCCTGTCGTCCGCTGGTTCTTAACCTATGGTCTGGTTCTTAACCTATGGTCTGGTTCTTAACCTACGGTCTGGTTCTCAACCTATGGTCTGGTTCTTAACCTATGGTCTGGTTCTTAACCTATGGTCTGGTTCTTAACCTATGGTCTGGTTCTTAACCTACGGTCTGGTTCTCAACCTATGGTCTGGTTCTTAACCTATGGTCTGGTTCTTAACCTATGGTCTGGTTCTTAACCTACAGCGGTTCTTAAACTATTAACTGGCGTCAATCCACATTGACTTGGGGACCAGCTCCAAAGTAGGAACCAGTTTGGCTCCTATTTTGACATAGTTTCAAGAACCGCTGATGTGGAGCGTTTGATAAAAAACACTTTTGGGAAAAGATGGCCACGACTCCGAGGCGCTGGCCCGTCTTTTGTCAGGTTTGCGATGGATCGATAGAGGCCGTCCGGTCATCCATTGTATAACCGTTGCGACCGGGTGCTGCTTGTCAATCCAGGGTGTGGATTGAGGTCATGGACGCTGGAGCCTCAGTGGATCCATGGTGTTGGTCGGGGTGGCTCCCCCGAGCTCCCGATCCTCCGGCCAAAACAATGTTTCCCGAGCGGCTGGAGATTATTGTCTTATCTCTGTTGTTGTGTCCCCTCCAACGCCCCAGCCTTTGGGCCAGGCAGTGTTGTTTCTCACTCTCCGCTGTGTTGCTTGAGCTGCCGGTTGAGCGGCTCAAACGGACGTCATTTTTCCTCCAAAATGGCGTCCCCACTCTGTTTGTTCCTTGTTATGTTGTTGTGGTGCTGTTGTTGTTGTTGTTGTTTTGTGCCGACAGTAAGCTAGCTAGCTTCGTTCTCCTGAAGTGTTTACTGTTGGAGACCTCTTCTTCCTCTTCCTCTTCCTCCTCTCTCTCACCCCCTCATCTTCTCACATTGAATACACTCCGAGTGAATCGGAGTGGTGTGGTTAACTTGGTGGACGTGTTCTCTTCCAGTCGACCCCCCGTCGGAATTGAAGTTTAAGATTTTAAATGAGAACACGGTGCAGATGACGTGGGTGAGCCCATTCGCTTACATAGACGGCTACAGGATCCAGGTCACCTCCGACACAGGTGAGACCCCCCCCCTCACGGACCCCGACATTACAGAGTCGTTCATCATGAAACCCCTCCCTCACCGCCGACCAAGGCCACGCCCTCGGCCACGCCCTCGGCCACGCCTGGTCGTTATTCCCAAACTTCTGATAGAGACAGGATCATATACATATATGATCCTGCCTCTATCAAAAGTCTGCCTGTATATATTATACAAATATAGAATGATTCCGGGCGATGGGGTATAATGACTAGCTTATCATCGTGCAACAGGGGGTTGCACGATGTGTTATAAATTTCAATCGATACCAAGATTAGTTAATAAAAGTAAATGAGTTTACTTCTACATAACATGAGATTGATACATGTTGGACTGTCTAACGTGTAACTCGTGTAACTCTAACCCCTCTGTTCATCCCCCCCCTCCCAGAGGAACTAGTTAAACAGTTCGAGCTGCCCGCCTCGGCCACTAAGACCTCCATCACGGAGCTGATCCCAGACGTGGACTACACCGTCATCATCTCCTCGTACGAGGGCGCCCGAGAAAGTCTTCCCCTCACCGGGCGTCTCACAAGTGAGTCCCCCTTCGGCTGGTCCTCTCCTCAACCCCTACACCCCCTTACACACTTATTGTATGTTGTACTTCCTGGCACTTAACTTACACACTTATTGTACACCGTACGTCCTGGCACTTAACTTACACACTTATTGTATGCCGTACGTCCTAGATATCTCTGTTGTCTACGGGGAATGGGTTAACCTAGCGATTGTTAGTGCTTGGCACTTGGTTCTATGAACATCCTTACTTTACCAACAGACATATATGGTTGTTTCTCCTTCTTCTGACAAATGTGCTAATTGTAAGTCGCTTTGGTTGATATGGCTGTTAAATGTCCTAAGTGTAAATGTTAATGTAAATAGAGTTTTTGAAAACCAGGTGAAAAAAAAAAACCGCTCTGAAAAAATGACGCATTTCAGAAAAGAACAGGATGTGTGGGGGCGGGACCAAAGGAAAGCGTAGGAGGGCTGTGATTGGCTCCTTCAGGGGTATCCTCATTACACTGTCGCTAGTTCTGGAAAAAGTTTAGCCCGCCCACTCCGTCTTGGGTGAGCCAATCACCAAGCTCCTCTTCTAAACCCTTCTGACCAATGAGCAGTCGGACGGGTTATGCAACGTGTTGGCGTGGTGTTTTTGTTAATAAACAGCCGTTTCACCGCAGCCTCCGGCCAGAGGCTCGGCAGCTCTGGCCGGCAACGACGTGATGTCAAACGCAATAAACAGACACTTCTGTTGATGACTTCATCGGGGGTAGCTGCCCGTTGCTAAGGAACCACGTTGTTGTGGGTGACTTACACCCCATAATAGTAGCAGCTCTTTGTGGGTTAGTCTGAAGTCATGTGGATGAATTGCTGATTATACAACATTATATATAATAAGGATTTACATGAACGGGAAAGAGCTCCGATAGACAAGACGATGACGTCCGGGTAGTGAACCGGCGACTCTTTGGGTGACAGAACAGTCTCTCTCTGCTCCTCTCTCCCAGTTCAGTCTCTCTCTGCTCCTCTCTCCCAGTTCAGTCTCTCTCTGCTCCTCTCTCCCCAGTTCAGTCTCTCTCTGCTCCTCTCTCCCCAGTTCAGTCTCTCTCTGCTCCTCTCTCCCCAGTTCAGTCTCTCTCTGCTCCTCTCTCCCAGTTCAGTCGAGTGGAGCCACTGGTGGACCCCCGAGGAAACCCAAGCCCAGCGCCGGCCCCAGTAAGTAACGCTGGCTTTCTGTTTCTCAGAGGTGTCGTTCCTCCCAACGTAGTCCAGAGTCCTCACGGTGCCGGGTTTGATCCATCCAGAGACCCTCTGGGTTACAGTTGGGTCAGCTCCATCCATTCTTACACCACCCTGTAGGACGGCCAAGAGATAACACCATAGAATCCATAGAAACGCTCTAGTCGGGGCTCTGGGTGGCTCCATCTGGAGCACTTCCTGCCACGGAGGTCTAGGCTCTACTTCCTGCTTGTGCCAGCCCCAAGAGGGGTTTGCACATGCTCGGTGCGTGTGAGTTTGTGTGTATGTTTGTGTCGCTCTCTGTCTGTCTTTGTGGGCGTATGTGGTTGTGTGTGTGTGCGTGCCTGTGTGTGTGTGTGTGTGTGTGTGTGTGTGTGTGCGCGCGTGTGTGCGTGTGTGCGTGCGTGCGTGCGTGCGTAGGCGTGTGTGTGTTTGCCTGCTTGTGTGTGCGTGTGTGCTTGCATGCGTGTGTGTGTGTGTGTGTGTGTGTGTGTTTGTGTGTGGGATCTCCGCGGGGGGTCCATCCTTCTGGTCCCGGGCCCCCGGTCTGCGGAGCTGGGCGGAGCCGGCCCTGGAGCGCTCAGAGAATTGGAAACTATTACCGATGGTGATTTACTAGAGCAGAGTTATGTGCTGCTTTTTCCTTCGTGTCACGGCCCTGGAAAGTAGGACGGAAAAACCAAGTGCAGTCATGTGGTCGAGAACAGAGTAGAGTACGGTTCTACTGCTCTGATACAAACAAAGAGTAGAGTACGATTCTACTGCTCTGATACATGAGGAACACACAGAGTAGAGTACGATTTTACTGCTCTGATACATGAGGAACACACAGAGTAGAGTACGATTCTACTGCTCTGATACAAACAAAGAGTAGAGTACGATTCTACTGCTCTGATACATGAGGAACACACAGAGTAGAGTACGATTCTACTGCTCTGATACCAACAGAACAGAGTAGAGTAGGATTCTACTGCCCGAACACAATAAGGAACAGAACAGAGTAGAGTATGATTCTACTGCTGTAGACCATGAGCAACAGAACAACCACATCAACAGATGAGGTCTACAGCAGGAGGGGAGACTAGAATGGCAGCACTTACTCCAACGGCCGGGAGAAGCCTGTGGGCTCTAAGGGGCTGGGCGGTTTTCCGTCGGAACGGTACAGATGTCTCCCGTTGTAAGTGGAATTCCTCTGAGTGCCAGTGGGCCGGGGTCAGACTGGCGGCCCCCTGCTGTCCTTTGAGGCCGGAGAATGTGTAGGTGAGGCGAGGCCACGCCCAGGGGATGAACACCAGGCTTATAATAGGCTCATAATTCATTGCTAGACTGTCACTCAAACATGCGCCAGTCGCCTCACACTGGGCTTGTGGGGAGGTTGATTGTGTGCGGAACAAGAATGACGTAATTGTGATAAGCAGAGAATCGCTGAAGCAGAAGAGAGCATCTCATAGAAACAGACGCTATAAGATATAAGATGCAGTCTTAATTCGACCAGTTGTTTGTCTTTGGACGGTTGAAACCGCAACCATGTTTTGGGGAGATGTTTACAGGAATTTACAAATCAGTCAAGCTGTTCCCTAAGGTCCAGAGCGGCTCTCTGGGTCCCTGAGCGAGATGACCCCTCTGTCCCGCGTCCCCCCGGCCATGCGTTCATCTCCACGCCTCCGGACCCCTTCGCTGGGTGGTTAGAGAGCAGAGATGCAGAGATTAAGTGACGACCCTCCCAGTCATTATCCTCCCGGTCATTATCCTCCCAGCTCATTAGAACCCCCGCCCTTTAGCCTCGTTTAGTAATGCCTTCTGGCCGCGTCGGCCCCTCGGTAGGCTTCAGGGCGGGGCTAGAGCACTGCAGGCTCCGCTGGCTCCACTTGTGACAATCAGATCGTGGGAGGGGGGGGGGGGGGTGCTGGCATATCTGGCAACCCAAAACGGCCAGTAGTCTTTGGCTCATGCAACAGCATGACTTCATCCATACTCACATCTTACCCTTTGTGTTTCTAAACCATAGCTTCACGCTGTCCCCCACAGCCTCCTCTTTCATGTGACACAAGTTAGAAGGGTTTAAGGGCATAAATACGGGTTCGGATTTCTGTTTCTTCTTGGATCCGGTCCCCATTTATTTCCATTCTCCCGTCTTCACTCCAAACCTTGATTTTCTTTTTACCCAGAATGCTCAGTGAGCGCCGTGGCCGACGTGGTGTTCGTGGTGGACGGCTCGGGGAGCGTGGGCCAGGAGAACTTCAAACACCTCCGCAGCGTCATGGCAACGGTGGCCGGGGCGTTCGAGATTGGCGCCGACAAGACCCGTGTGGCCGTGGTCCAGTACAGCGACGAGGTGGGACCCCAGTTCCCCCTGAGGCAGCACCTGAGCCGCGGGGAGCTCGTCAGGGCCATCAACTCGATGCCCTTCAAGGGCGGGAAAGCCATGACAGGTAACAGCGCCCCCTAGGGCCCGGGAGGGGGAGGGTACTGCGGTCAGGACACTGAATATGTGGATGGACAGTGAGTAGGCTCCACTTTTGCTCTCTGGACTTGTACATATGTACATATACATATACAAACAAACCCGTTTCTTAAACAAAATAAAAGAGTTATGTTTAAGAATAAGTGGACAGAATAATCACTAAGACCTGTTTAGTGATTATCGTAGACGCATGCATCAACCTCTCATCCACTCTCCTCCAAGTCCTCCGATCAGTGGAGAGCCGGTTCTCCGCTCCGTGGAGAGCCGGGTTCCGCGGTCGGTGGAGTTCCTCAGGGTAACGCCCGCTCCCCTCTGTGCAGGCGCGGCGCTGGACTACGTCCTGGAGCACAGCTTCAGCGAGGCGGGCGGCGCCAGGCCCGGGTTCCCCAAGGTGGCGGTGGTCATCAGCGCGTCCAAGTCCCAGGACTCGGTGGAGGTCCAGGCCAGACGGCTGCGCGGCGCAGGGGTGGAGGTCTTCGTCCTGGGTGAGCTCCGTCACCAGAGAGAGAGAGAGTGGACCGGAGCTCTGGTCCGGTCACCTCATGATCAGGGCTTATCAAAATACAAGCCATCGTTTCTTGGGACGGGCGTCTGCCCGTCCCAAGAAACGATGGCTTGTATTTTGATAAGCCCTGATCACAGACACCCTCTCCAGGGCTTGTCCGTTACACTTGGGGTGAGGTAGGGGTCTGTAGAATATGGGATTCTTTTTTGAATATGGGGGTGTTCAGGGTCTCGCCCCCCCTTCAGAGGGCTGAGGGGGAGCCGGTTGTCGGTAGAATATGGGATTCTATAGACCCCCCCCCCCTCCCCCTCAGCCCTCTGAAGGGGGGAGACCCTGAACACCCCCAGCCCCGAGGAGAGATCATTGAGGCGGAATTTAACTATCTACTAAAGTACTTCTTTATATGAGCTACCTGGGACCTTATGTAGGCCGGCTGCCAGCCGAGCGGTCGTGAAAACTTGTTTGTTTCGGGTAAAGTGCCGCAGAACGGCACTCAGCAGCCCATAATAAAACGCACCTAAGTGGAACCATATTGAATCAGTCCGCTGGAAACATAACTTTAGTCCTGCTTTATTCATCTCCAGTGGCACCGAAAGTGTACCCAGTAGTTAACGCCTCAGTGGCCGCACCGCCGCTGAACTCAAGCCCAAGAAACACAAGCTGTAGGTTCACACCTTCCACACAGCTGGTACCTTCTAACTCCGCCGACGTGGAAAACACTCCGTTTTTGCGATCGTCTGGGGCCAGAGAAAACTCCCATCCCCGCTCTGCCTTGACACCTCCCAACACCTCCAGGGCTCCGGGTGGGTAGGGGCCATCACTGCCTAGGGGCCCTGGGTGTCTCGGGGGCCCTGGGTGCCGCGGGGCCGTCGCTGTCCCGCTCTGCCCCAGCACATGTCCTCCTGGGCGGGGCGGGGGCAGATCTGGAAGTGGGATGCCTTCCTTGTTCCTATTAGATGGGACTTCAAGGCGTACCTCGTACTAAGATGTTTTTTTGATCTGTTTTCTCTTCCAGGGATCAAAGAGGCAGACGCGGAGGAGATGACGCTAATGGCTTCCACCCCGCACAGCACCCACGTCTACTCCGTGCTCGACTTTGAGCAGATCAAGAGGGTCCACAAAGCGCTCGTTACCCAAGTGTGCGCCGGCGTGGACGACCAGCTCAGCTCCCTCGTCAGCGGCGAGGAAGGTAAGAGAAGGGAGCGGGCTCGGGTACATCTGCTTCAGCTTTGCGTGACGGGCTTTAGAAAAAACAAACATGCCTCCAGTTCAAACCCTGATCCGGCTGAGCCTGAGTCATACCTATCGCCGTCTGGCGTGTAGTCTGCTGTCGTTGCTACGTCTGGTGGCCTCGCCGCTCTCCATGTGCGGTCCTGTTTTTCCATGTGTCTTTATTCCTTTATTCCATCCAGAATATACTGTCCGTACATCCCCCCCCCCCCCCCCCACACACACATCATAACATCTCCTGAGCCCCCCGTCCTTGGCAGCTCGGTGTCTGACTCGTGGTTCTTTCCTAGTGGTGGAACCGGCCAACAACCTTCAGGTGCTGGAGTTCGCCTCCAAGTCCATGCGCCTGACGTGGGACCCGTCCTTCGGAGACGTGTCCGGGTACAAGATCCAGGTGGTCCCCATGATGTCCGGGCCCAAGCGCCAGGAGCTGTACGTGAGCCACGCCCAGACCTCCCTACTGGTCCGCGACCTGGCCCCCGACACCGAGTACCAGATCAGCTTGTTCGCCCTCAACGGCCTCACGCCCAGCGAGGCCGTCACCGTCATGGGCAAGACCGAGTCCGTCCAGGTGTCCTTAGGTACGTACGAAGACCCCTGGTCCCTTTAGGGAGCGTCATTCAAAACAAATGTAAACCCCTTATTGGCCGTCATGTAAAACTCCTCTTCCCCCTTAGTGACCTTCGTCTAAGACTTTCCCCTTGGTTACCATCATTTAAAACTCCTCTTTAGGGACCTTCACTTATCAGTACAACTTTGTCCAATCGTTACTCTATGACTCAATCTTCATCGAGTATGTAATATAGGTCTCGCTTTATCTCCTAACGAATCCCCGTTCATACTCCCCATCATGCATCACCGTGTCCTACGGTGGACGCTGTTAGGGTTAGGGTTAGGGTGATGCATGATGGGGGGTATATAACCCTAACCCCACTAACGCCGGGGAGGTGTTACAATCCGTTGACGTGCGGTTTGTCCCCCGTGGCGCAGAGTGCTCCCTGGGCGTGGACGTGCAGGCGGACGTGGTCCTGTTGGTGGACGGCTCCTACAGCATCGGCCTGGCCAACTTCGCCAAGGTGCGCGCCTTCCTGGAGGTGCTGGTGAAGAGCTTCGACATCGGGCCGGGCAAGGTGCAGATCAGCCTGGTGCAGTACAGCCGCGACCCGCACACCGAGTTCCACCTCAACACGCACCACGACCTGGACCGGGTGGTGGCCGCCGTGCGCAGCTTCCCCTACCGCGGCGGCTCCACCAACACGGGCCGCGCCATGACCTACGTCCGGGAGAAGATCTTCCTGCCGACCCGCGGCGCCAGGGCCAGCGTGCCGAGGATCACCATCCTCATCACGGACGGGAAGTCCTCGGACGCCTTCAAGGAGCCGGCCACGCTGCTCCGGAGCGCCGACGTGGAGATCTTCGCGGTGGGCGTGAAGGAGGCGGTGCGGTCGGAGCTGGTGGCCATCGCCAACACGCCGGCCGACACGCACGTGTACACGGTGGACGACTTCGACGCCTTCCAGAGGATCTCCAAGGAGCTCACGCAGGCCATCTGCCTGCGCATCGAGCAGGAGCTGCGCAACATCCAGAAGAGAAGTGAGTCCTGCCATCCGTTGTTGCTGCGACGCTCGGGCTCTTCAAAGTAAAAGCCCTCCCTGGTGTTTCTATGAGCTGATGATGGATATGTAATGTTTTATGGCTGGTGTAATCACATGACAGGCCTTTAACTTCACTTAACTTCTATAACTTGAAGTTATGGTAAGCAGCTTTGATTAACAAGCCAGAGTTAGCGGGATTTGAAACTAGCGGGCTAGCTTTAGAGACAGGTCTGTCTTGCCTTGTCGAAGACTCCGGGGATACATAATGAGTGCATGGGCAGAGAGCAGGCGGGTAGGTAGGGAGACAGACAGGTTGGCCAGTCAACTGTTTAATACGGGCCAAATCAAGGGATTTAATGGATCTTTCTTTTCTTTGTAAGAGCATTTGGTTACTTGAGTGCAACCTCGACACCAATGGCCTGAAATTAGAATGACTAGATCTGACATATTAAGTGATGGCCTTATTTATAGTTGAATAATTCAGAAAACCTCTTATCATTGATTGCTGTTCAATGACGGACTGAAATGTATTTGAGGTCATGTTCCACTAATTGAATAGTTCCCTAAAAGAGGCTGATGACCAGTCAACCCCCCGAGATAAACTGGTCTCAGAGCTCCCAGCCAGCCCTTCCCAGTGAGCGAGAACGGGGAGTGGTACATGTGTTCAAAGTTACTTTTGTGTCGCTTCATCTTAACGCTCGACTCGAAGCCTTTCCTCGTTCCTTTCCTTGGTTTTTCTTCGTGTGTCGTCCATGTGTTCCACATGTGTCCTGTGATCTCCGCGGGCCAGACAGAGGACCGCCTGTGGAAACAAACCTCAAACCGGGTCAAACACCGGCTCCACTGGCTGCTGCTTGTTTTAAACTAGCCCGGAGCCCCGGGTGGGCGGGGTTAAACATACCGCAGAGTTCATTTGGTTCCCACAGATCTTAGATTGGTCCGCAGAACCATTTTGGTCACCTTTTTTCAGTTGGGTTCCAGAGAATTCAGTTGGGTCCCATAAATATCAGTTGTTAGCTGGATTATTTTATCCTATACTATAATATAGGATTATATAATACTGAGATTATTACAGTTTGGGTGGAGGACATCTTCTGAGGAACGGCTCTCACACCCACCCAACCCAGTGTTCCAATTGGTCCCCAGGTCGAGGGACCTCCGTTCCAGACCCTCGCCACTCCCTGTCAATCTCAGCCAAACCCCGCCTTTCCCGAGACTTATGACATCACTCTCGGGACATAATAAATGCGGTCTCCAAGAAAGCGGAGATCTGAGAAAAATGGTGTTCCATTCTTCTCCCCCTTTTTCCATCGGCGTTGGCCCGGCCGTCGTGAGAAAGAGCCCTCGTTTTCCACTAGAGCCTCGTTAGAACACTTAGCACCTAGACCCAGCTCTGTGATCATTGGACGATACCGTCCCCGTCCGTCTGCTCTGAAACGTTTGGACGTCCAACGTCTGGAACGTCTGGACGTGTCAGCGAGGAGCCTCATGAAGCGTCCATGCGGGGCTTGGATCCATTTAAATAAAACGGCTTTGAAACGTTGTCAAAGCGTTGGATTTAAAACAGCAAAGTACTCAGTTTAAACGAGTACCACTTTCTCGTTGGGCTTGCAAAATGTTTTAAGGACCCCACTTTTGACCTGGGCCGTTTCCAGATTAAATCATATACAATTATGTAATATGATATCTCTTATCTCTCCTAAAGGGACTGTGATGGCTCTTCAGTCAGTCCTAATTACAACACTGTCACCACACGATGTCGGTCAAAACACAGCGTATTCCTGGAGACGCTTCCAGTGGTTGGTGTGGTGGGTTTCGGTCTAGAGTCTGGGATCTTCTAGGGTTCCCTCTTGGATCCAGTAGAAGCATTGGGTGGAACCACACAGGAAGCTCCAGACACTGGGATCACTTCACCTCAGCTGCCCGATAGGAGACTCAGGGCTTCTGTGTGGTCAGGACACCATCCACCTCCAACCAGAGCGCAACAACCTCCACCTCCTTTCTCCTCCACCTCCTCCCCTCTCCTCTTAGTATACTCCACCTCCCCCCCTCTCCTGCAGAGTAACCTCCACCTCCCCCCCTCTCCTTCTCCACCTCCCCTCTCCTCCTTGTTAACCTCCACCTCCTCCCTCTCCTCCCTCTCCTCCACCTCCTCCCCTCTCCTCTTAGTAACCTCCTCCTCCACCTCCTCCCCTCTCCTCCTCCTCCTCCTCCTCCCCCCCTCTCCTCCTCCCCTCTCCTCCACCTCCTCCCTCTCATCCCTCTCCTCCACCTCCTCCCCTCTCCTCTTAGTAACCTCCTCCTCCACCTCCTCCCCTCTCCTCCCCTCTCCTCCACCTCCACCCCTCTCCTCCCCCTCCTCCCCTCTCCTCCCCTCTCCTCCACCTCCTCCCCTCTCCTCTTAGTAACCTCCTCCTCCACCTCCTCCCCTCTCCTCTTAGTAACCTCCTCCTCCACCTCCTCCCCTCTCCTCCCCTCTCCTCCTCCTCCCCCCCTCTCCTCCTCCTCTCCTCCTCCTCCTCCACCTCCTCCCCTCTCCTCTTAGTAACCTTGACCTCCTCCTCTCCTCCCCTCTCCTCCACCTCCTCCCCTCTCCTCTCCTCCCCTCTCCTCTCCTCTCCTCCCCTCTCCTCCCCTCTCCTCCCCTCTCCTCCACCTCCTCTCCTCTCCTCCCCTCTCCTCCACCTCCTCCCCTCTCCTCCACCTCCTCCCCTCTCCTCTTAGTAACCTTGACCTCCTCCTCTCCTCCCCTCTCCTCCTCCTCCTCCCCTCTCCTCCTCCTCTCCTCCCCTCTCCTCCACCTCCTCCCCTCTCCTCTTAGTAACCTCGACCTCCTCCTCTCCTCCCCTCTCCTCCACCTCCTCTCCTCTTAGTAACCTCGACCTCCTCCTCCCCCCCCTCCAGAGCTGCTGCCCCCCCGGTCCCTGTCCTTCTCCGAGGTGGGCTCCAGGAGCTTCCGGGCCTCGTGGGCCACGGACACGCCCAGCGTCCAGTCCTACCTGGTCCAGTTCCGGCCCGCCGACGACACCGACGGCCACTTCGTGTCGGTGTCCGTCCCGGGGGACACCCTGACCAGCCTGCTCCCACACCTCAGCCCCGCCACCCGCTACGAGGTCCACGTCCTGGCGCAGTACGACCAGGGCGACAGCTTCCCCGTGTCGGAGTACGAGACCACACTGGAAGGTCAGTGGGACGCCCGAGAACCTGCTTCACCGGCCCCCGGGTCTCCGTCACCGCCAGGGGTCCACCACCTCTCGAGTCGTGGCGAACGCTAGAAATTACTGGATCTGGTTAGATGAACCGAGCTGCCCTGACGGAGCACAAAGAGTCAGGGGACTCTCATTCCACAGATAATCCTGATTCTAATAGGAAGCAGAATTCCATCGTAATACTGCTCCATAATTCACCCCTTATTCCTAAATCCTGCTCCCTAATTCATTCCCGCTCCCTAATTCATCCCCAATTCCTAATCCCTGCTCGCTAATTCCTAATCCCTGCTCCCTTATCCCTAACTCCTGCTACATAATTCCTTCCTAATGAATGTCCTGCTCCCTAACGCTGCTTCCTCCTTCCTGTCTCCTCCCTCCTCCTCCTCCTTCTCCCTCGTGTCCCAGAACAAGGACCGGTCCGCGGGCTGCGGGTCTCCGAGGAGACGATGGACAGCTTCCGGGTGTCATGGTTACCGGCGCCGGGCGCGGTGCTCCGCTACCGGCTGTCCTACGAGCCGACGCGGGGGGACAACGCCCGCCTGGAGACCACCGTACCCAGGGGGGGCGAGACCACCAGCGTGCTGCAGCGCCTTCTGCCACGGACCACCTACCGCGTGACGGTGACCCCCGAGTACGCTGCCGGGGACGGGCCGGAGGGGCAGACCCAGGGGACCACCAAGGAGGGTGAGGACCCCCCGCTGAGTCGCTGTGAACGAATGAATCCACCATCAGGGGAGCGCCGCTGTCCGGGGTCACGCGCTGTCCGGGGTCACCGCGCTGTCCGGGGTCACCGCGCTGTCCGGGGTCACCGCGCTGCCCGGGGTCACCGCGCTGCCCGGGGTCACCGCGCTGTCCGGGGTCACCGCGCTGTCCGGGGTCACCGCGCTGCCCGGGGTCACCGCGCTGCCCGGGGTCACCGCGCTGTCCGGGGTCACCGCGCTGTCCGGGGTCACCGCGCTGCCCGGGGTCACCGCGCTGTCCGGGGTCACCGCGCTCTGATCCCAGCACGCTGCGGCCCCAGACGAGGCCAGCTGGGAAGAGAAAAGGGAAAACAATTAGGAACACGCCCGGCTGCATGCATGAATGAAGCTGGGGGGGGGGGCCGTCTGAACCTGTCTTTTTAAAGAGGCAGCGATTTACATCCTCAATGCCAGACTGAGTCTTGACTGAGCCCCGACTGAGTCTTGATAGAGTTCTACTCCTGACTCAGTCCTGAATGAATCCTAGTCCTGACTGAGTCCTGACTAAGTCTTTACTGACTGAGTCCTGACTGAGTCCTGACTAAGTCTTTACTGACTGAGTCCTGACTAAGTCTTTACTGACTGAATCCTGACTAAGTCTTTACTGACTGAGTCCTGACTAAGTCTTTACTGACTGAGTCCTGATAGAGTCCTTCTCCTGACTCAGTCTTGACTGAATCTTAGTCCTTACTGAGTCCTGACTAAGTCTTTACTGACTGAGTCCTGACTGAGTCCTGACTGAGTCCTGACTAAGTCTTTACTGACTGAGTCCTGACTGAAGCTCAGTACTTCAGCCTGTCATGAAGACACTCCTGATCCAAGCCATGGATTTTCCTGGATTATCTTTAAGAATAACATTCTTGTTGTTAATATATTTCCCTGCTCGAGCAGAGGAACGTATCCTCTGCGGTCCTTTGATCCGCCACGCAGCTGCCTGTCAGATGAGACCGGCTTTTCCCTTTTTTTTTTGTGGGGCCCGACTTTTCCCTGACAATGTTGTTTCCATCCTAATGTTTACTGTGCCATGACGCCACCGCTAAGGTATGTATAGCTGCCACACCGCAGGGTGCGCAGGTCTTTAGCTCGCAGGCTTTCCACGCCGCCTCCCCGCTGCCACCGCAGAGCGGCGGTAATATTAGCTACTGGGAATTATTTGGCTTGGCCGCATTCACGTCTGAGTTTACTAAGACGTCTACTGCTCATACTTTGAAGGGGGAAAGAAAGAGCATGTTTCCAACCGAAGCCCGTTCAACGGTCTGCCTGTCAGCGTTGAGGTCGGGGAGGTCTTCTGAATTTCATTAAGAAAAATGGAACAGCGCTGATTTCATGCGGTGGGACTGCTGGTTCAGCAGGATCCACCAGAGCTATCGAGAACGATCTAGAACCTCAGTGGTTTGCTCAAAGGCTCCTGGGAAAGGGAACGGAGTCCGACCTGATAATGCCTCTCCTTCCATTCATCACACTTGTCACTTAGCAGGCTAAGATTAGGCTAAGATAAGGCTTCATCAGTCCCAGGTGGGGAACCTGGTGTTTTGAGTAGGAACTGAGACCGCCCCAAACAGTGTCCTCACCGCGTCACAGCTAATCAGAATAAGCAGTAACATAAAATGTTTTACCAGAGGTGTTTTTTTAATTTTATTTGAGCTACTTCAATCCTTCCCCTCAAGGGGCAGAAATGTATATATATATAGTTCTGTTGCACCTAAAGGGACAACCGTCCACGTTGTTTTCAGGCAGAAACGCAATCTCCTGTCAGTCACTTTGAGTGACATCACCGGGGACACGACATCATACTCATCCCCCCCTCCCCGCTCTGCCCCCCCCCCCCCCCCCCCCCCCCCAGCCAGAGGCCCCCCCCGGGACCTGCGGGTGTCCGACGAGACGGCGACCACCATGAGGCTGGGCTGGGCCCCGGCGCCGGGGAGCGTGGCCCAGTACCGGGTGTCCTTCCGGCCGCTGGCGGGGGGCCCCCGCAAGGAGGTGTCGGTGAAGGGCGAGAACACGGGCCTGGTCCTCAAGAACCTGCAGCCCGGGACGCAGTACGAGCTGTCGGTCCGTGCCCGCTACCGCGCGGGCCTGGGAGACCCCCTGGAGGGCAGCGGGACCACCCTGCCAGGTAGGCGGGGTCTGGGTCTGGATGAGGGGGATGAGGAGACCAGTGCGTTCATCCTCACACCGTGTTTCACCCCTCAGTGACCTTTACTCAACCATGATGTCGTTCACTAAAGCAAACCCAAGAGAGTGTTCTGAGGACCTGCTGGTCTGCTCGCAGTAGTTGGCCGTCGCTGATGCGGAGGTGTGCTCACTTTGTTTAAAATGACTGACGTAGACTCCTGCCGATACCGTACATGAGCTCCAGCCTTCCCTACATAGAGCCCACCCCCTTCCCTGGCCCCATCCCTCCCACACACCAGATGAAACCAGATATAACCTGACGCCTGGGCTCTGTGTTTATTGACCAATGTTAAACCATCACAGTTTATCAGGGCTGCATACCAAAGCTGATGTTTAATGTTACTCGGTGGTTGAAGTGAGTTTATGTACTGTGTTATATCGTCTGGAACAGACCCAAGCAAGAAGCAGAGTCCTCGTGTCAGAGGGCCGTAAATATTACATTAGGTTGTTTAAAAAGCCAACCGTTTCTTTGGAGGATTTTGAGGGATAGCAACGGTTAGCGGTTAAAGAGGCAGATTAGGGAGACAGAGAGGGAGGGGTCCAGACATAAAGAGCGAGTGAGATGAAGGTGAGCACAGCAGGCGGAGAGAGATAAGATTGAGGGGGAGAGTGTGTGTTTAGAGAGGGAGACAGAGAGTGTGTTTGGGAAGCGGAGGGAGAGTAGGGTTTCAACAGAGCTCAAGAGTCGTGAGAGTGATTGTGTTCTAGACTCAGGGTCAAACTGTTTCACCCCCTGACTCTTGGTAGAGAGCCTCTCCTCCCACTTAGCCCACAGCCCAGACATTTATTTAGGAAATATTTGTTTGTCACATTTGTGGAAATTGAAACAAAAATCTGGTGTCTGGTGCTGTCCACTGTCTGTACCATTCCTGGATGGCCTACGTGTGTCTACCTACCTACCTGTCTACCTACCTAGTAACTACCTGTCTACCTACCTACCTCTACACCGGTCCACCTGTGTGCTCTTGGGCAGACTGGTTGCTAAAGCTAGGGAGCTGGTTGTGTGTTTGGGGAGGGGCTTTGGAGGGTAGGCTGACGGGAGGAGAGGAGTGTCTTCATTTGGATGATTAACCATCCATCTTCCTCCGGCGTGTCTGTCCAAAGTGCCTCACCAGGCTTACGGCCGCAGTATGACCGAGCCTCCGATATGTGGGGCTCTGGGTTAAAACTTCAGATGGATGGAGCGTCAGCTTTGAAGTTCTTTCCCAGAGCCCCACAGATGGGAGGCTCTCTCTTATCGCATGAAGCCTGAAGCCAGGGTTGGGCACCTTGGACAGACACACCAGAGTGAGATGGATTTCCTCGGGTGTGTTTGAGATGGATTACAGTTGAGGACCAGCAGCCATCAGGCAGGGGAAGGAAGTACGTCTGAAGATGGATCTGGCTGTTTTAAGGTTTGAGATACAGCGGGGTGGTCTGTCTGTGGTTGGATGACCCCACTTGGTGCTTTGCATTCTGTGGGACCCCCGCTGTCAGGGGGAGAACCCAAAGTAGACTGAGGACCCCCTCTCGGAGGAGCCTTCTCCGAGGGCCGCCTGGACAGGAGCCGGTCCACAGGTGTCCTCGGGCCCCGGGGGTCTACGTTGTTCCACATGCTTGGGTCACAGCTCCGCCTCGCTAATCTACACCTGAGGTCAACAGGAGGGGTCGGGTTAAACCCCCCACTCCCCCCCACCCCCCCATGTTCGTTAAACGTCCTCCGAGCCGACAGTGAAACCTCTGGGGTTAAAGGTCGAGAAGATAACTTCTGACCGCAGGCCGGCTTCAGCATCTGACCAGTGATTACCCAGAATGATCAGGGTTCACCTGGCTCTGCATAGCCGCCCCAATTACCCCCCCCCCCCATACCCCTTTTAAGCACTTATTTAATGTTGTCTCTCCTGTCACCTAAAAACAGTATTTAGCATCACGTAGCATCTTATCCTAGCTATCTTTGTTGCATACTGGGAATGGGTTAACCTAGCGATTGTTAGTGCTTGGTGAACCTCCTTACAGAACAGACAGCCATATATTGTTGTTTCTCTTTCTTCTGACAAATGGACCTGGTCCTGGTCTGGGACCTGGTCCTTGTCCTGGTCTGGTTCCTGGTCCTTGTCCTGGTCATGGTACTGGTCCTGGTCCTGGTCCTGGTCATGGTCATGGTCATGGTCATGGTCCTGGTACTGGTCATGGTCCTGGTCCGGGTCCGGGTTCTGGTACTGGTCCTGGTCCTAGTAGGGTCCAGGTCCTGGTACTGGTCCTGGTCCGGGTTCGGGTCCTGGTCCTGGTCCTGGTCCTGGTCCTGGCTTGGTCCGGGTCCTGGTCCTGGTCCTGGCTTGGTCCGGGTCCTGGTCCTGGTCCTGGCTTGGTCCGGGTCCTGGTCCTGGTCCTGGCTTGGTCCGGGTCCTGGTCCTGGTCCTGGTCCTGGCTTGGTCCGGGTCCTGGTCCTGGTCCTGGTCCGGGTCCTGGTACTGGTCCGGGTTCGGGTCCTGGTCCTGGTCCGGGTCCTGGTCCTGGCTTGGTCCGGGTCTTGGTCCTGATGCTGATGCTGGTCTTGGCCTGGTCCGGGTCCTGGTCTTGGCCTGGTCCGGGTCCTGGTCCTGGTCCTGGTCCTGGTCCGGGTCCTGGTCCTGGTCGGTGCTTGCGTCAGAACGTTCCAACCGTCACGTGTTGTTATGGCGACAGACGAAAACAGGAAGTCCTGCAAGGATGACTACAGGGGCCGTGTGGTTTCTGCGTGCCGTGTGAACACCAAGAAATATTGGTGGCATGTGGTGTAAAGTGGTTATGATAAATGGGTAGCAGCAGACAACAGAAGAATTCCCAGAAGTCCTTTCACCGTCTCCATTTAAACTGAGGCTGATTGATGTGATCTGGCACTTCCTCTGTTGCTCTCCAGAGTGTCATCATGACCGAGATTGTTTGTCGATGGTTGGTACCGCAAAGACCTCAGCTGCTCCCGTTCCCTGATTTGTCAGGGTTCAATGGATAGAGCAAAGGTTCGGTTTAGAGGATATTTCTCGGGGGTTTTAATGGATGCATTTCCAAAAGTCGGTCGGAAGAGAGAAGGAACAACTATAACTTTTATTTTGTCCAGCATTGGCTCCCATCCAGTGGCATCAGATGCAGGTCGTTAACATTAACCAGTACAACAGGACCGAGGCGGGGGTACCAAACCTAGGTTTGTCTCCTGGATGTTCAGCGCTAGCGGCAGGAGCCAGCGAGCCACCCAAGCGAGACGGTCCTAAAGAGGGTCGAGGATGCTGCTGGTTGCTAAGCGACGCCATAACATCAACAGGCCCGCAGACAGAAGAGACTTTGAAGCTCGGCAGAGCTCTGACAAGGAACCGCCGTTTCCCAGCGTCGAGGATGAGCCCCGCTGGGGTCGTCCCGTCTGGAGACACCCGTCCTGCTGCTGCTTTACATCAAGGGAGTGAGAGGAGAGACCAGAGAGGAGAGACCAGAGAGGAGTCAGCTGGCCCCGGCTCCCAGGAGAGCTCGTTAGGACCGTAGGGGCGTATTGAGGCTGCGGCCGCGTCCACTTGACTTCCTGTCAAACAAGCCGAGAGTTTGACCCACACTGGAGGGGGTTACATAAGGAACACGGGAGAGGGGGGGTACTGAACGGGGAAGGGTGGAAACGGGAGCTGAACTAACGCTGACATGTCTGCAGAAACAGACATTTTGAGCCGTCTAGCTGCTGGCGGGAGACTGTTGGATCTTCTGTGTGTGTTGGAGGGGGGGGGGGGGCGGAGTGAGGGAGGGAGGGATAGATGGATGGCTTTGGTTGATGGAATTATCCAGTGGGACGGTTAGACAGACAGACAGACAGACAGGCAGGCAGACAGACGGCGCAGGGACCATACCCCCGTGGTTTAAATTTAGCTCGGAGCTGCTCCGTTTGGCCCGCGCCTTGTGAGCGGCGTTCCCTGCCAGACGCCCCGTGTCTGTATGCGGAGGCCCGGTATTCCGGAGAGCTTCCAGACACACGGCCGTCAGGAAGCAGAGCGGGTGGGACATCCATCACGCGTGGCGGCGTCCTTAACAGCGTCCGCAAACTGAAGGGACGACCTGAAGTGAATCAGAGCGCGGTCTGTCACTGGAAGGCCTTTCTGGAGAGGATGGATGAGGTTAGATGGGTCTGTTGGTCTCTGGAAGGCCTTTCTGGAGAGGATGTATGAGGTTAGATGGGTCTGTTGGTCTCTGGAAGGCCTTTCTGGAGAGGATGGATGAGGTTAGATGGGTCTGTTGGTCTCCGGCGCTGGAAGGCCTTTCTGGAGAGGATGGATGAGGTTAGATGAGCTCTGTTGGTCTCTGGAAGGCCTTTCTGGAGAGGATGGATGAGGTTAGATGGGTCTGTTGGTCTCTGGAAGGCCTTTCTGGAGAGGATGGATGAGGTTAGATGGGTCTGTTGGTCTCTGGAAGGCCTTTCTGGAGAGGATGGATGAGGTTAGATGAGCTCTGTCCGTCTATGGACGGCTTTCTAGAGCGTATGAATGAGGTTAGATGGCTCTGTTGGTCTCTGGAAGGCTTTCTAGAGAGGATATGTGAGGTTAGACTGTCGGTTGGTCTCTTGGAGGCCTTCTAGAGAGGATTTATGAGGTTGGATGGGGTCGGTTGGTCTCTGGCACGCTGCTCGGAAACACTGGGAACCCTGGAATTAGACAAGGCCCTTTTCTGTTGATCGGTGAAATTGAATCGGAGGATTTCAAGGTCTCCTCGTCCGGATTGGCGCGGCTTCAGAAGCATTTCCTGAAGCACCTCACTCCTCTCACTCTCTGCCAGCGAGGGGAACTGACCCAGGGTCAGCTCACTCCGGGGTGGATAAGACCAGTGATCTCTGTCTTTGTTTTGATGTGAAGGGAGAATGAATGTTGGATTGATCTATCATGCATAGTTTTCCTTTTTCACCTTTCCAGCAGAATCAGGAGTATTGATTATATAAATGCCATCTGTTGCACACTTTGGTTCAAGGTCTCTTGCAATACTGTGAGGGCGTACAATACTTAGATTGGACTCAAACCCCTAACCCTGGCAGGGTTAATGCCTTGCTCTACAGGTTGAGCTACACAGGGAATATAACCTGTAAACATGGCAAGGGTATTACCTTGCTAGTATAAACTCAGAATGAATGTAAACATTACTCTGATATAAACTCGATATGAATGTAAACATTACTCTATAAACTCAAGAGTATGAATGTCAACATTAGTCTATAAACACAGCGTATGAATGTAAACCTTACTCTATGAGCTCAATAGTATGAATGTAAACCTTACTCTATGAGCTCAAGAGTATGAATGAAAACATTACTCTGATATAAACTCTGTAAGAATGTAAACATTACTCTGATATAAACTCAGTGCACCAGGGTTTTCTCGGGGGAAGGTCCGGTGTGGTGGTCTCGAGGAGGTCTCCGTTAGGTCCTCAGATCAGGGAGTTGGGCCGGGATCCACTCCGGCGGCCGTCTGGTCCTCATCAGCCGGGAGTGAAGCTCGGGTCACGCAGTAAAACCTCCGGGACCTTCCAAGTCCTTCACGTCTCTCTCCTGCTGTGTGTGTGTGTGTGTGTGTGTGTGTGTGTGTGTGTGTGTGTGTGTGTGTGTGTGTGTGTGTGTGTGTGTGTGTGTGTGTGTGTGTGTGTGTGTGTGTGTGTGTGTGTGCGCACGTGCGCATTCATGCACGAGTCTGTACTGGTGCATGCATAACTGTGTAAGTGTGTGTGTGTGCGCGCATTCATGCACGAGTCTGTACTGGTGCATGCATAACTGTGTAAGTGTGTGTGTATGCATCCATGCACACGCATAGTATGTGTGGGTTTTGGTTTGTGTATGTATACGTGTGGGAGGGAGCGTGCACATGTGTGAGTGTGTGTTTGCGAGGGTTTGTTTGTGTATGCATACGGGTGTGTGCGCGTGAGTTTGCATGTCTTAAGTCAGAATCAGTTTATTTTCCACAGTGTAAAAATAAGGAATTTGACTTAGTAAAAAGAATAGATGGTTAGTCTTGTCAGAGACACAATAAAAAAAGTCATAATAAAGTAAATTAAAGGATAGGGCGTAAGTGTGTGCTTATGTTTGTGCGTGCATGCGTGAGTGCGTGTATATGTGTAAGTGTGCATATGTGCATAAGTGTTTGTGTGGGGGTGCGTGTGTGTGTGTGTGTGTGTGTGTGCGTGTGCGTGTGCGTGTGCGTGTGCCTTCTCGTGGAAGGACGTTCACTGCTGGGACGTGTCTCATCAGGAGCAGCACAGAGATATTTATTTGTCTATTCCAGGAATGCTGGCCCAGGATCCTTGAAGTCCGACAGGGGCCCATCTGGAGCGAGGCAGGCTAAATAAATGTCCCGGGACGCTGTGGGGCCTCGGGGTCCCTGCAGTCTAAACTCTGGGGTGCTGGGGTCAGGGAGAGCACATGTCTGGGCTTTGTAGTTGATCTGTGATGGAGCTGGACCGGACTTCCAGTCTCCTGCAGGCCTGGGGTACAGCCGCTGGTGCACGGGTCCGTCCTCATGTCCTTCCAGTCTCCTGCAGGCCTGGGGTACAGCCGCTGGTGCACGGGTCCGTCCTCATGTCCTTCCAGTCTCCTGCAGGCCTGGGGTACAGCCGCTGGTGCACGGGTCCGTCCTCATGTCCTTGGGGGTCATGAGGACGGATAGTACTCAGCCTTGTGTAGCATCTTATCCTAGCTATCCCTGTTGTGTACGGGGTTTTCCTAGTGATTGTTAGTGCTTGGCACTTGGTTATATGAACGTCATTACTGTACCGACAGCAATATATTGTTGCTTCTCTTCCTTCTGAAAGATGTACTTTGCTTTGGATAAAAGCGTCTGCTTAACGGCCTGAATGTAAAAGAGTGTAGCCCTCGAGACGCAGAACAGCCTGTGGGGGCGTCGGCACGGAGCTATGATCTGATGTTGCTTTATGTCATTTTTGTATTATTAAAATGGGAAACGGTATACTTATAAAGCGGTACTTTCCTACTCTATTATGTACTCATGTTCGGGTATTCCCGATGTGACGGCTCTTGGCTGAGATCGATATCGAATAGCGACTTCAGGCGGATAGTGATGCATCAGTGCCTGCCATGATGCTGTTGCCACGACGCGGTTGCCATGACATCAACCGTGGTTATTATCGCACAATTTTCAAACACAGCTGCGAGGGACATGAACACTATGGGAACCAATGAAACTCAACGGGCCATGAGGCCTACACCCTGGAGTAGACCCTAGACCCTACACTCTGGTGTAGACCCTACACCCTGGTGTAGACCCTAGACCCTACACCCTGCTGTAGACCCTACACCCTGCTGTAGACCCTACACTCTGGTGTATACCCTACACCCTTGTGTAGACCCTACACTCTGGTGTAGACCCTACACCCCACACCCTGGTGTAGACCCTACACCCCACACCCTGCAGGTCTACGTCTCTAACGCTGCGTCTCCTTCTGGTCCTCCTCAGAGCTGACTCCCCCCCGGGACCTGGTCACCGACGACGTGACCCCCACCAGCTTCTCCGCCTCCTGGACCCCCTCCCCGGGTCCGGTCCAGGAGTACCGCGTGCTCTGGAAGTCCCTGGTGTCCCAGGAGGCCGGAGAGAAGACGGTCCCCGGGGACCAGAGCCGGATCCCCCTGGAGGAGCTGACCCCCGAGACCCTGTACCAGGTGTCGGTGGTGGCGGTGTACCCCCACGGCCAGAGCCCCGCCCTCCTGGGACAGGAGACCACCGACGGTGAGTAGTCCTTTGCGGACAGACTTTTAGTTTTATCCTCTGCGGTTTCGTGCGATCCCTGAACTTTCCTCTAATTAAGACCAGCGTGGATTTCCGTGGAGTCGGGAATCAGAATGCAGATTGCGGAAATTTGCGTAATAAAACTTGGGGAGATAGAGTTTATTCAATTTCCCGGCAAACGTAGCGCCTCACAAACCTAATTTCTGCAAACAGCAGGAAAAGCAGGCTGCCAGGACCCCAGAGGAGGCCTGAGAGGGTATAGACAGGACAGGCTGCCAGGACCCCAGAGGAGGCCTGAGAGGGTGTCGACAGGACAGGCTGCCAGGACCCCAGAGGAGGCCTGAGAGGGTGTAGACAGGAGACCTGTCCCACTAGCAGGCCTTAGTCTCTGTGATGTTCCCAAGGTGCTTCACAGCTTCAGCCAGACCCCCCTCAGAAACCTTGAAAGCCACACAAGGAGAGCATTAGGGACTCAGTACGTTATCTGGGATATTTCAAATGGCTCTTGGCCGGCCATCCATAATTACCTCCTGTCCTGAAGCAAATGAATGTAGTTCCAGAATAATCTGTGGATGAAGACCTTGGATTTATCGTCTAGAGACGTAAGACGTTTAGGGCTTAGCCTCCCCAGCAGGCTGGAACCGAACCAGAAGTTGTTTCCCAACAGGAGGATGAGTGAACCAACCAATCAGGGGCCTACTTTAGATGATGACGTCAATAATGTCAGACAAGAGAATTGACACATCTGTCAGAGCTTCCTGTGTTTCCCGCTACTGGGAACGGAATGGTTCTACCGTGAGATCATGAGAGATCACATTAGTTCGAAGAACAACACACACACCTACAAACACGCACACTGGACACTCAAATTAACAGGCAGTCGAGGCCAGTTTAATCTACCTTCTGCAAATGCAGACATTAATACAAACAAAGCTTGAGTAGCAACGGTCATTCTCTGGGTTATAAAATAGAATATAGAATATGAGTTGAAGAGATAAAATTAAAACTTATACTATATAAATGGGGGGAGTAACGTAGCAATAATAGGGGTTGGTCACTCCCAACCCCCACTCCCTGTCTCCCCTAAACCTACTACCTATCTCCGTTAACCCCTACATCCTGTCTCCCCTCAACCCCTACTTCCTGTCTCCGCATCACCCACTTCCTGTCTCCGCGAACCCCTACATCCTGTCTACCCTCAACCCCTACCTCGTGTCTCCCCATCACCCACTTCCTGTCACCTCATTACCCACTTCCTGTCTCCGCTAACCCCTACATCCTGTCCACTGCAGCCTCGGCGGCGGGCAAGGCGCTGGTGGTGACGGAGGAGACAGAGAGCACCATGCGCGTGACGTGGACCCCCGCCCCGGGGAAGGTGTCCCACTACCGGCTGAGGCACGTCTCCCAGGGGCCGGGGGGCCGCGAGGTGGCCCTGAAGATCCCGGGGTCGCTGAGCTCCACGGTGATGAAGAGGCTCCAGCCCATGACCACCTACGACATCAAGGTCCACCCCATGTACCGCCACGGGGAAGGAAAAGCAAGGCAAGGAGTAGGAACAACACGTACGTTGGTCCCGTTGTCCTCCGAGGGAGGCGCCTGCAGCACACATTCACACCCTGCTGGCCGCTACACCACACTACACATATATAATAATATATACCCTGGTATCATGTCCTTATAAGACTCAATACATACCTGGTATCATGTCTTTATGAGACTCAATACTTACCTGGTATTATGTCCTTATGAGACTCAATACTTACCTGGTATCGTGTCCTGATAAGACGACTGTAAGCACCCGCAGCACACTCTCACCCTGCTGGCAGCTACACCACACTACATATATGATAACACATACCCTAGTATCACGTCCTTATAATCAACACACACCCTAGTATCACGTCCTTATAATCAACACATACCCTGGTATCATGTCCTCATAAGGCTCAATAAATACCCAGATATTGTGTCCTCATACTACTCAATACATACCCTGATATCATGTCCTTATAAGACTCAACATGTACCCTTGTATCGTGTCCTTATCAGACGAGTGAGGAGACTGAGGCCAAACTAATCAGTGACTGCCCAGAATGTTGAAAGTGCTGCGAGTTTGTAGAACAATAAGTAAAAGTGCTGTTTTCAGAACCACAAGAAGCCTCACGCACATCACAGTGAACAATAGGGGGTTATTCTGTCCTGGGAGGTGGATGTGGCGTCCATCTTGGCTCAGGCAGTGTGTAGTGTTCGAATCGAATTGAAAGGAAGAGAATGGCGCGTTTTCAATCGTTTCTCTCGGTCGACGTCCCCAAAGACAGACCCCGACAATCTGTCACGCATGTCTCCATTTGCACGCTCCTCACTGAACACACAGCGAGTCGCTGCTCTTTACGAGGCTCTTGATGAAGTCCTCTGGGGTCACGGAGTCAAATGACGGACTCTAAATCCTGGCGTGAGCGTCGCAGAAACCCTGCGCCAGATTGCAGCTGTGCCGATTCCTTCCGACCTTTGAAGATTCCTTACTCCCCCCTCTTCCGCCGTCTCCCCCCGCAGTCTCCCCCTACAAGGCCCCCAGGAACCTGCAGACCTCGGAGCCGACCAAGACCAGCTTCAGGGTCTCCTGGGACCACGCCCCCGGGGACGTCAAGGGCTACAAGGTGACCTTCCACCCCATCGGCGACCAGGTGGACCTGGGCGTGATGCTGGTCGGTCCCCATGACAACACCATCGTGCTGGAGGAGCTGAGGTGAGCTCCTGGTCCATGATGGCCGCTTCTTCTTCCTGGTGTGCGACAGAGGGATGAAGACCTCTGGGGGTCCTGGGGTTTGAGAGTGACGAATGTCAGGCGGTATTGTGAAGCGTGTCAGCGGCCGCTGGTTAGAAAAGCGCGGTATAAATGCAGTCCATCGACCGTGTTCCAGATCCACTATAACGGACCACACACCTCCACACTCTCTTAAGGGGGGGCCGTTTCCTCTCCATGAACCCCTCCCCAGCCGGGCCTAACGCTCCCCCGTCTGTCCGTCCTGCAGGGCGGGGACCAAGTACTCTGTGGCCGTCTCGGGGGTCTTCGATAACGGAGTGAGTCTGCCTCTCGCAGGAGAGGAGAAGACCACCCTGGTGGAAGACTCCGAGACACCTTCTCTCCCCCCGGCTATCTCTGGTAAGGTCTCCATGAAACATCTGGTACTAAACACCATGAATCATCTGGTCCTAAACACCATGAACATCTGGTCCTAAACACCATGAACATCTGGTCCTAAACACCATGAACATCTGGTCCTAAACACCATGAACATCTGGTCCTAAACACCATGAACATCTGGTCCTAAACACCATGAAACATCTGGTCCTAAACACCATGAAACATCTGGTACTAAACACCATGAACATCTGGTACTAAACACCATGAATCATCTGGTACTAAACACCATGAAACATCTGGTCCTAAACACCATGAATCATCTGGTCCTAAACACCATGAAACATCTGGTCCTAAACACCATGAACATCTGGTCCTAAACACCATGAAACATCTGGTCCTAAACCCCATGAAACATCTGGTCCTGACCAAGGGAGACCATCACAACATCTGGTAGAAACCTATGGACACATCATAACATCTGGTAGAGACCTATGGACACCATCACAACATCTGGTAGAGACCTATAGACACCATCATAACATCTGGTAGAGACCTATAGACACCATCATAACATCTGGTAGAGACCTATAGACACCATCATAACATCTGGTAGAGACCTATAGACACCATCATAACATCTGGTAGAGACCTATAGACACCATCATAACATCTGGTAGAGACCTATGGACACCATCACAACATCTGGTAAAGAGCTTTAAACACCATCATAACATCTGGTCCTAAACACCAGCATAACATATTTTCTTAAACACCATGAAACATCTGTCCTATATAAAATCATCATAACATCTGGACCTTTAAACACCATCATAACATCTGGACCTTTAAACACCATCATAACATCTGGACCTTTAAACACCATCATAACATCTGGTCCTGACCCAAAAACACCATCATAACATCTGACCTATAAACTCCATCATAATATCTGACCTATAAACACCAGCATAACATCTAACCCTGACCTATAAACTCCATCATAACATCTCTTAGAGACCTTTATACACCACAATAACCATAGTTTCTTAAAATCATCATGATAACCAAGGTGTGTTATAAACACCATAACATGTTTATTACTTTCAGTAATGTCTTGAATATCATAACAGCCATATAAAGCCTAAATTCATGATGTTTCATGAACTTCATCAAGCTCTTCAATACCAGCTCATACGGTAGCTCTGGTCTTTGGCCACTTAAAGAACCCATCGTTCAGACTAAAGGCTGGGCTCCACCCTCTCCGCTGAGCCTAACAAACCGCCTTAGCTAAATATTGACTTTAAAGTTCCTCATCTCGCATGAGGGGCTTTTAACTCGAGGCCTAACAAAACTAGTGTTAAGATTCACAACCACCACCAATCAAATATGGTGACGCAAACATGAGCCGAAACGGCGATAACATCAATTCACCTCATTCTGCAGAAATGTAAATATGTTTTTCCAGGGCGAGATAGTGCTGGTGTGATCTCTCTGGAAGCGAACCGGAGTGAATGTGTTGTTGATAGCAGGGGATCGTGTGATTCATTAGTTCTACAGGCCGCCGCTGACTGACATAATAACAACGCATGCTCACATGCCAAAATGCTAAAATATTAGCTGTCAGAAGGGATTAAATCTTCTTTCCCGTCGAGATTATACATGCAGTTCCCACACACACTTTTGTGATTAGCACAAATTGCTTTTAGCTGCTTGGCACTGGATACTGATATCGTATCTGGAACAACTGAACTGATCTTTTGGTATTTAGCAGACGCACAAGATGTGGATCTTATAAACTCAATCAGGCCCCCGTTCCCATTCCCCGTGTGAGATGCCTCTCACCGAGCTGCGTTTGACTGTACCCTAAAAGGTACCCTCTTTGATATTATTGGGGTCACCTCTGAATCCCAAACGCTGTCTTCAGTCAACACAGAGCAGCGTTTCCGAGGTGACCTTTGATCGTAGGTCCTCTTGAGTAGTGAGCCCCCAACACTGATGGGGGAACCTGACACGTGAAGACACCCCAGGGAACGAGTGTGTGTGTGTGTGTATGTGTGCCTACCCATAAACACACGCATGTGCACACATACACACACACACACACACACACGCACAGATACAGATAAATATGCTGTCACAATCACATTGAACTACATATACATAGTGCTGCCTACGTATGTTTACACACACATGCAGCACACATGCAACTACACACACACACACACACACACACACAAAGCCACACAGTATCGCTGTCCCCAGTGCTGCCGGCTGGGGCTCGTTTCTGAGCAGATGATCTCAACCAAAACGCAACCCAACCCCTTCCCCGTTTGACAAATGATTTATACTTTTTAAATCGGCTATGCTAACAAGATTCCTCTCCTGTGTGCTCAATTATTTATACTTTTTGTATGGGCTACGCTAACAAGATTCCTCCCCTTCATGATGAATGGTTGTCCTACCCAGCCCCCCCCGCCCGCCCCCCGCCCCCCCCGCGGTCCTCTTGGGCCCCGCGTGGTGCGATGGTGGAACGTCGGGACCACAGCAGTAGCCCACCGTCTCTCCCAGCGCATTCCACCGGCGATCCTTCCCACCGCTGTTTACGCTCCCCTAAATAAACACATGACAGCCATGACATCAGATCCACATCCACAAACACAACACAAACACAACGCAGAGCCAGCCGCGTCCCCACGCCCCCGTCTCCTCCCTGGGAACGCCGCGGCCCCGTCGCCGCTCCGCCCCCCCAGGGGAGCTGGAGATGCACGCCACTGCCAGATGGCTGCAGGGCGACTCCATCCGCAAGGCCCTTGCTCTTAACACCAATGCGGGGCGCTCTTAACACCAATGCGGGGCCCTGCCCAGCCTGCCCAGATACGCTGCGTCCCACGGAGTGGACAGAACTCTGTTACTGAGTTGTAGGGATTATTAACCTCTCAGTGAGGGGCTCATGCTCACACACTGAGGCTCTGATGGAATCATGAACCAAAACACACTTGAGAAATTCAGCTTTTTATCGACGCCGCCCCTGAATACAAAAGAGACAGAAGACACCTGTTGTGTCGTCGTCGTTGTTGTTTGTTGGTGGACGCTGCGGTCGGAGGGAGATGAGCACATTGTTTACTCGCGGGGAATGACCAAAACATACCCGGCCGCCTGTAACCCTGCTGCGAGGCACGCTGCTGCTACTCGCTGCAGGGCCGCTCTGTAACTTTATTAGTATCTACAAACAAGGGACACAAACACACAAACACACAAACACACAAACACACGCGGTGCACGGGGGCTCCTTGGGAAGGGGAGGGCGGGCGGGTCTCCTGTCTCTCCTAACCTGTTTCCACTTTGCAGACGTCCGAAGCTCTGGTTGCTCAGTGTCTCCGCCCGAGCGGACGGACGCGCGTGTCCTCAGACACACGGACCAACGGCCGCGGGGCCACAGAGCCTTAACCCTCCACAGAGTCCGGAGGAACGCGAGCAGAACCTCCTCCCTGGGGGGCTCTGGGTGGAGCTTGGCCCCGGACCTGACCGCAGAAGGAACCAGACGCTGGAGACACGCCCTGTCACCTGACGGCGGAGACGCAGACGTTGTTGTTTTATACGTGCGAATAATCATGTGTGTTGTCTAAAGTTGTACAAAGTTGTCGTTGTAATGTACTGAATGTGTGTGTAACTACTCTGACTCACCCTGGCGTCCTGGCTCATTGTGTTCCTTTAAACCCGTGTGTGCGTGTCATTTTTTCACTTCCTACACTTCACAACACAACACCCCCCGACTCCCCCCCACACCCCCTCCCCTCGCTCCCCCGCGGCCAGATCGTACCACCGGGCGGCGGGCGGGGGGGTGACGGCTCTGTGTCCCTGCGCGTGCAGAGGCGGTGTGTAAGACCACGGCCAGGGCGGACATCATCCTGCTGGTGGACGGGTCCTGGAGCATTGGCCGGCTCAACTTCAAGACCATCCGCGCCTTCATCAGCCGCATGGTGGGCGTGTTCGACATCGGGCCCGAGAGGGTCCAGATCGGTACGGTTACCACGGCGACACGGCGGATGCTGCACACTCCTGCCGCTGTTGGCACTGCAGTGCTAGCCCTAATGCAGATACTACTACTGCCACTGCTGCTACTACTACTACTGCTGCTTTTACCACACATACTACTACTGCATCTACTACTAGGACTAATAGTACTGCTACTATTAGCATGACCAGTGGAACTGCTACTATGCCTGCGTCAACAACTACCATCACCAGCCCCATGCAGCACATTCGATTATTCTTATTTTTCCCATAATGCATTTTGTACAGTGTCGCGCTTTGGGCTCATTAGCTGTGGCCTGCTAACTAGTGCTGGTGCTCTCCCCGTAGGTGTGGCTCAGTACAGTGGAGACCCCAAGACGATGTGGCACCTCAACGAGCACCTCACCCGCGACAGCCTCATGAAGGCCGTGGCCGGCCTGCCCTACAAGGGAGGGAACACTATGACCGGTGAGTCCAGGTCCAAGGTCTAGTCTAGGGTCCATTAGACTCTAGTCTATGGTCCAGTAGAGTCTAGGGTATAGTCTCTTGTCAAGGGTCCAGTAAAGTCTAGGGTATAGTCTCTTGTCTAGGGTCCAATAGAGTCTAGGATATAGTCTAGTCTGGATACCTCCTGACTGCGAGCCCTCCGGTCGTGTGTTTACAGGCATGGCGCTGAACTTCATCCTGAAGAACAACTTCCAGGTCAACAATGGGATGCGTCCGGAGGCGCGCAAGATCGGCGTGCTCATCACGGACGGAAAGTCCCAGGACGAGATCATCTTCAGCTCCAAGGAGCTCCGCGACCAGGGCATCGAGCTCTACGCCGTCGGTCGGTGACCGCCTTCCGCCGCTCCTCGGGGAGAAAGCATTCGTTGCGGTCGTGTTTGGATTTGATAGTAACCACGGCGACAACCTCTCCCTCCCTCAGGCGTGAAGAACGCGGACGTGAACGAGCTGCGGTCCATCGCCTCCGAGCCGGAGGTCATCCACATGTACAACGTCAAGGACTTCTCCTTCCTGCTGGACATCGTGGACGACCTGTCGAACAACATCTGCAACAGCGTCAAGGGTCCAGGTGAGGGCGGAAACCACCTCCTGGTAGCTGGGACGGTAACGATGGGTTGGGTCGGTATCAGAGATATCCACCCCCAACTGTTGGATATCATATGAACCTGTTTTTATTTCTTTATCAGTTCAGTGAAGGGCAGGGTGGTGTAGGGGCTAAGAACACCTTTACGGTCAAATGTAATGGGTTTCTATCTCCATTTTCTGCAGCCTAACCTGTGGGCATCTTTGAGCAAGATGACCCCTATCGCCTACCTGCTCCTTAAGGACCTTTAACTGAATTAACTGTAAATTGCGTTGGATAAAAGCGTCTGCTAAAATACGAAACACTATGCTCATCATTTCCATTGAGAGCGATCAGATGTTTGTCGGTCAGATGTTTATCGGTCCATTTTAGTGGGAAATGTTTACCGGTTCGCTCCTCCTTGTGTTATCACACGCTAGGGGAAGAGGCTTTGCCTCTTACTGGTCCCAGTTTAAATGTTAAACATAATCATTTAAAACAACTGCATCATCCCCTGACTCCTTAATCCTGTGTTTCTTTAATGCACCCTGATTCTGGGAGAACTAGGTGGTCGTGTGTGCTAGCACTTGGGGGAAAAACGGATCGCAAATATTTAGTTCTGTTCTTGTTGGCGTTTAATTCTTCTACTTCTTTCTCAAGATAAATCAGTTGTTGTTTGAAATAGCAGGGAGACTTTCCAGTGATCTCCCTGCAGAGAGAAGTCTACGTCACCTCGTTCTGTTTACCAGGGCCGCTGCTTCTCAAAGTGTAAGCTCACTCACAGCTGAGGCTGCTGTTGTTAGGACTGCTGCTCTCAGAAGAAAGAAGTCTAGAGAGAGAAGGGGAACTCGATGGTAGAATCACTCCTCTTTTCATCTCCTTCGAGAATCGAGGGAGGCGGACTAGATGGTCGAATCACTTTCCTTCTCATCTCCTTTCAGTGGCAGAAACAGGGCTGAGCTATTTTCGTGGGTCCCCACAAACCATGGACCAGTCACGCTGTGCCATGTCCTCAGAACCCCAGAGAGGAAAGGAGAGCATTTAGAGTTTGAGTTCCAAATGCTGCTGCCTCTTCAGAGACAGCATGAGATCGCTCCCAGCCGAGAGTACTGCTGCTTTCACCGCTGGTTGAGAAAGAACGTAATGTGACAGTGTTTAAAAGAAAGAACAACGAGAGGGAGAAGGTGAGAGAATTGGTGGCAGTTCAGACTATGAGCTCACGCGCAGCTGAGACCTCTGGCTGATGGCTCCGAACACGCACGACTCTCTCTAACTCAGAGGCTTGGAGAGTGGTTCCAACACCAGAAGAACTGAAGGTCAACTTACCCGCCGGCAAGAGACAAAAGGCAACAAAATATATTTATTGCCTTGCTCAAATGCACGTTGGCAGGTGATGGTTTCCAACCGATGTTTATCACAGTTGTCGGGAAGATTTGAGGCTAGGAGATAGATGGCCCGTCTGGAGATGGACTTAGCTTCTGTGGAAGATGAAGTGTTGTGGATTTCAGAGAGCGTTCTGTATTTTAGTATCGTCTATCTCCAGATCCAACCGGGTTTTAGGACGGGATGAAACGTTGGAAGGATATTAGGATCTTTCCAGATTAGCTTGTCTGAAGGCGCTAGGCTGCCGTGTGCTAGCCTGCTACATTGCTGACATTGCTTCATGATTAGCTTGTCTGAAGGCGCTAGTCTGCCGTGTGCTAGCCTGCTACATTGCTGACATTGCTTCATGATTAGCTTGTCTGAAGGCGCTAGTCTGCCGTGTGCTAGCCTGCTACATTGCTGACATTGCTACATGAACGTAACGGTTGACCTGCTATGCCTGCAGCCCCACAGCACGCTAGCATCAACACTAACATTGTTTCAGCTGCGGAGGAAGTTCCTGTGATTAGATTCAGACATAAATTAGCTGATTAGGAGATTGCTTCCTTTGATATGCTCCGTTGAATATGACCAGGGAGTAGCAAGATGAAAGGTTTACGTGGCCTTCACGTCGTCCTCCAGATCTGCAGTCATCTGTTTATTTTGGAATAAATCGATGAACTAATTAATTTATACATTTAATTAGTTTAAAGTCATAACATCGTCGAGGTTCATGAACAACGGCGTGTACCGAGAAGTCCATCATCTTCACAACCAGAAGGTTCTTCTCATAAAGCTCGTGAACGCGGGGGAACCAGAGGGCAGGGGAACCCCAGCCGAAGAACGTCCACGTCTTCAGGACGAAGCGTTGAGTGGAGCCAGCGTGAGAGTTCAAAGCCCAGCCGGCGTGTGGGGATGTCATGCTGCGATTCGCCCCGACGTCTCCTGATTAATGAAGGAAACCTCTGAAGGATTCGGCCGACGTTAGAACCTGATGAGAAGAGTTTGTGTCGGAGGACGTCTGAAAGGCACATCCCAGAGGAAATAAAGCGAGTTATGTTGACGGCCAGGCGGCCAAGTGCAGGATTTGAGTGATGGTTTCTTCCGAGCATTATTCCATACTGTGGGCCTTCTCGTCTTCTGAAGACCCTGAAGACCCTGTCCAGGTCTTCTGTGAAGGAGGAAACTAGTCCACGCATCCTGCTTTTAAGGGCTTTGGTGCGTTTATCGACCGAACTAGGCAGACAGACAGGAAGTGTGTTTGAACTTGCTGGTGGGAATCAATCTCGCCGCATCTACAAGGTGTATCACCTACATGCCTGACCATATCTTCTGCGTGAGGACCTACTCTGACCATATCTACTGCGTGAGGACCTACTCTGACCATATCTTCTCCGTGAGGTCCTATTCTGACCATATCTACTGCGTGAGGACCTACTCTGACCATATCTTCTCCGTGAGGTCCTATTCTGACCATATCTACTGTGTGAGGACCTACTCTGACCATATCTTCTGTGTGAGGACCTACTCTGACCATATCTACTGTGTGAGGACCTACTCTGACCATATCTTCTCCGTGAGGTCCTATTCTGACCATATCTACTGTGTGAGGACCTACTCTGACCATATCTACTGTGTGAGGACCTACTCTGACCATATCTTCTCCGTGAGGTCCTATTCTGACCATATCTACTGTGTGAGGACCTACTCTGACCATATCTACTGTGTGAGGACCTACTCTGACCATATCTTCTCCGTGAGGTCCTATTCTGACCATATCTACTGTGTGAGGACCTACTCTGACCATATCTACTGTGTGAGGACCTACTCTGACCATATCTTCTCCGTGAGGTCCTATTCTGACCATATCTACTGTGTGAGGACCTACTCTGACCATATCTTCTCCGTGAGGTCCTATTCTGACCATATCTACTGTGTGAGGACCTACTCTGACCATATCTTCTGTGTGAGGACCTACTCCTACTCATATCTTCTGACTTAAGACCTAGCCTGACCATGTCTTGTACCTGTAGACCTCCTACCTCTTCAGACCTAGGTCAGACCTAGGTCTGAAGAGGGCATGTTTGTGGTCTGGGTGTGCAGGCCAGTGAAGCCTGGAAGTGGGGGGGGGGCCTGAGAGTTCAGAGGGAGGGAGGTGGTGGGTGTGGAGAAGGTGACGTACCGGCCCGCTCATGTTGGACCCTCTGTCTTCTCGTAGCGGTGGATCTGGGCCCGCCCAGCGACCTGGTGACCTCCGAGGCCACCCACTACTCGTTCCGGGCCAGCTGGACCGCGCCCGAGGGCGAGGTGGACGCGTACCGCGTGTTGTACCAGCCCACCGCTGGGGGGCCCTCTCTGGAGGTGAGCACACACTTACTCTCTCTCTCTCTCGCTCTTGCTCTTGCTCTCGCTCTCTCTCACGCTCTCTCGCTGTCTCTCTCTCTCTCTCTCGCTCTCTCTCTCTCGCTGTCTCTCTCGCTCTCTCGCTGTCTCTCTCTCTTTCTCCCTCGCTCCCTCTCTCTCTCTCTCGCTCTCTCGCTCTCTCTCTCTCTCTCTCGCTCTCTCTCTCTCGCTGTCTCTCTCGCTCTCTCGCTGTCTCTCTCTCGCTCCCTCTCTCTCTCTCTCGCTCTCTCGCTGTCTCGCTGTCTCTCTCTCTCTCTCTCTCTCTCTCGCTGTCTCTCTCGCTCTCTCGCTGTCTCTCGCTCTCCACCTCCTGACCTGGTCACTATGAGTCTCAGACCACCTCCTGATGCAGTAGGAATGAGTCCCAGAGAGAGAGAGGGGGGGGGGGGGGGAGGAGGGGGAGGAAGAGGGGGAGGAGGGGGAGGAAGAGGGGGAGGAAGAGGAAGAGAGATATATATTTTGTATTTAGCGTTTTATATCTTTACCTCCTAATTTTCCCCCTGCTTTGACGATGTTAACGTTTGTTTCTCATGGCAATAAAGCTTTTTTGAATTTAATTTAATTGTGGGAGGTGTAGAGGCAGAGAGAGAGAGAGAGAGCGAGAGAGAGGTATAGAGGCAGAGAGAGAGAGAGAGGCAGAGAGAGATAGATAGAGAGAGAGAGAGGCAGAGATAGAGAGAGAGAGCGAGAGAGAGGTAGAGAGGCAGAGAGATAGATAGAGAGAGAGAGAGGCAGAGATAGAGAGAGAGAGAGAGAGAGAGAGGTATAGAGGCAGAGAGAGAGAGAGAGAGAGCGAGAGAGAGGTATAGAGGCAGAGAGAGAGAGAGAGGCAGAGAGATAGATAGAGAGAGAGAGAGGCAGAGATAGAGAGAGAGAGAGAGAGAGAGAGCGAGAGAAGTCCCGTCCCGCTGGCTCGGCCCGGCCCGCTCAGGGGGACGTGCAGGATTGTGGTTCTGGTCCACTTTGAAACGGAGAGGAGCACAGGCCAAGACAGGGGGTTTCCATTAGGGGGAGGGCGTGCTGTACTGATGATGTCTCTCTCACTCTCTCTCACTCTCTTCCTCTCTCGTTCTTTGTCTCTGTCTCTCTCTCTCGCCTGCTTCCATTTGATTTTGTTCTGTACTGTGCAGAATGAGTGAATATTAGTGAATATTAACTCAGAGAAGAGAACGTTTGGAGACGTGTTCTGATAGTTGAGCCATCCATGCTTCATCTCTGCCACGTTTCAGATTCACCTCAATATCTCACACTCCCTGAACCTTTCAGCAAAGTACTTCTGAAACTGATTAGGTGGAAACACCATTCCATCGATAAAAGCTCAGTTGGTGATGAGCTATCTTTACGTTGCAGAGAGAGAGAGAGATAGAGAGAGAGAGAGAGGGAGAGAGAGGGAGAGAGAGAGAGTGAAGCAGAGAGGGAGAGGGAGAGAGAGAAATAGAGAGAGAGAGAGAGAGAGAGCGAGAGAGAGAGAGTACATCAACAGAACGGCACACCCTCACATGAGGACCTAATGGAACCCCCTGTCTCTCTCTTTTTCTCTCTCTCTTACGCTAACATGGCTAACGCTAATGCTAATGCTGACGCTAATGCTAACGCTAATGCTATCGGTGTGCGGCCTCCCCAGGTGACGGTGGACCAGACATCCACCGTGCTGGTCGGGCTGACCCCGCTGACGGAGTACAGCGTGAGCGTGTACGCCGTGCGCAGCGAGGTCAACAGCGAGCCGCTGACGGGAACCGAGACAACCCGTAAGTCTGCTCCTCCTCCTCCTCCTCCTCCTCCTCCCCCCCCCCCCCCTCCTCCTCCTCCTCCTCCCCCCTCCTCCTCCTCCTCCTCCTCCTCCTCGCTCCCTCCTCCCCCTCCTCCCCCCCCTCCTCCTCCTCCTCAGCCCTGGAGGGTGAATGTGTCAGAATGTTTCTCATGCCTCATAAGGAGGACTCTGTTCCCCAGACTAAAGGCCAGGCCTGTCATTAGCCGTCCCACTCAGCTGGTATTGAAGTGATCCTTTAGTGATGCTGTCTCCTCTGGTCCACATGAGGGATGCCTCCCAGTCAGAGCTCCCGTTGCATCAGAGAGCATTCCTGGCATGCTCCTGTCTCCGGGGGGTCAGAGATCAAGACCGGTCAATGTGTCTCCTCTTCCTCCATGGGGAGGGAAGGCGCTGGCGAGGCCGTGCGGGCCGAGGGCTCTGGCTGGGGGGACTAGCGATGTGGTTTGAGATGCGATGACGTAGCTCCCCCCCACCGCACCGTCCCATGACACGGACCTTCTGTCGTGTTTACGCTGCGATGGAACCCAGGATTCAGCGTCGGGTTATTATTTTTATCGGACACGGGCCTTCCCACGATCACACTCTGGAGTGGGATGGAAATTTCCAGACGAGTTTACAGATTCGATCTTAAGAGGTTATGCATTGATGTGTGACTGGACGTTTTTTTGCGTCTGTCTTAAATAAACGATTGGAATTAAAGCACTTCCATTCGCTCACTTGCTTTGGTTTTATTTATGTAACGGAGTGACTGATGGGTTCTGTTTTGAGCCGTTTTCCGCTGAACTAAAGTGTTGTGGTTCAATCCTCCTGCTACTGGTTAACTCTCCTCTTCTATCCGTCTGTCTGACCCATCATCTGACATCATCTCTCTATCTGTCTGTCTGTCATTCTATCCCTCTGTCTGTCTAGCCCCTTGTCTGTCCGTCCTCTCCGTGTGTCCGTCTCTCTCTCCCTGCTACTGGTTCACCCTCCTCTTCTGTCCGTCTGTCTGTCTGTAACAAAAGGTTTTATTTGACCATAGTGAGAGACCTGACCTCCTCTCTGCGGATCGTACAGACGGACGTAGGCCAGAGAACACGTCGTGGGGGTGACCCCCTGCCTGGGAAGCACCCCTCCGACCCCTGACCTGTGACCCCTGACCTCTGACCCCTGACCTGTGACCCCTGACCTCTGACCCCTGCAGTGCCGCTGTCGGCCGTGAGGACCATGGACGTGCTGGACGAGACCACCAGCACCATGAGGGTCCGCTGGGAGCAGGCGGCCGGGGCCAGCGGCTACAGGCTGCTGTACCGGGCGCTCAACGCCTCGCAGCCCTCCCAGGAGCTGGAGGTCTGGATGCCCCCCCAGCCCGCGCCCCCTCTGTGACTCTCTCTCTGTCTCTCTCTCTCTCTCTCTCTCTCTCTCTGTCTCTCTCTGTCTCTCTCTCTCTCTGTCTCTCTGTGTCTCTCTGTCTCTCTGTCTCTCTCCG
Organism: Gadus chalcogrammus; assembly: GCF_026213295.1. Classification (NCBI taxonomy): domain Eukaryota; kingdom Metazoa; phylum Chordata; class Actinopteri; order Gadiformes; family Gadidae; genus Gadus; species Gadus chalcogrammus. The sequence continues at coordinate 359,211 of NC_079432.1, forward strand.
TCTCTCTCCATCTCTCTCTCTCTCTGTCTCTCTCTCTCTGTCTCTCTGTCTCTGTCTCTGTCTCTCTGTCTCTCTCTCTCTCTCTCTCTCTCTCTCTGTCTCTGTCTCTCTCTCTCTGTCTCTGTCTCTCTGTCACTAACTCAGTGGTTCTTCTCTCTCCTTCTCCCTCCCACTATCAACACACGCTCACACATGTGTTTTAACACATGCTGACACATGTACTCACACTCTCACACTACCTCACTCACACACAGCCCCCCCCCCCCCCCCCCCCCCCTCACACGGCGGGGGCTAGCGCCCTGCTCAGTGTTTCCTAGGGAGTGTTATGAGCCGCGGCGGCGCGCCAAGCGCCGGGCTCTGCGTAGCCTCAACCCCTCCAGATGCTAATGGGGCCGGGCCCCTGGGAGCCCCGCGGACCCCCACTCAGAGGGCCCGGGCCGGGGGGCACACACAACGTAGAGCGCCTCCGACCCGCGCGCCGCGGCGAGGATTAGCTCACGGCCTGAAGTCATCGGTGACATAAACACAGGAGACGTGAATGCTCACCGCAGAGAGAACTCTCTTCTCTTGTCTCTTTCTGAGCGAGTGTGGATGAGGGGCTACACCACACCCCCCCCCCACCCCCCCCCCCCCCCACAGTGGTAAGGGAGGGGGACGCATATTATTTAGTTTGGCCGGAGCCCTGAATCCTGGCGAGCGGCCATCTTGGTCTCAGCCAGGAGATGGATTGATTCGTCTGCGAGGGCGTGTCCCTCACTCCACACATGGCTTCCATTCCTCACATGAGTGGCAGCCGTTGAGAGCCAATCAGCTCTCACGTAAGCGATGAAGTAGCAAAACGCACCACAGATATGAAAACATCCCCCCGTTCAGAAACGATTAGAGTCTCGTGTGTTTGAGCTCAGCTGGAGACGGCTCCGTCAGCGGGAGGGATGAGGTCGTCAGGTCGTTACTACGGCTCGTGCTCAGGGCGTTCCAGAGGTTCTGGGTTCGATTCCCGGTGGTCCTTGGGCTGACATGTAGGCCAGGACGCTGCCTGGTCCTCTGTGGGGGGTCAGGATTCAGAGGAAGATTGAAAAGCAAACCAAATTGAATTAATGAGCGTGCCAATTTTGGTAGCAGTAAAACTATATATATAAATATATATATATGATAATCTAATAATCGAATGTATAATAATAATACAATAATAATAAGTGCTTAAAAGATCAACTAAAACATTCCAAAACATATATATATATATATGATAATAGAATAATCTAATATATAATACAATAATAAGAAGTGCTTCAAAGTTAAAACAACAAATCCCAAAGCATTCAGACTCCATGACTCCACGGACCAGACCCCGTGGAGCGGAGGCAGACTCCAGGGTTAAGGTGAGCAGCAGCTCGCCTTAACCCTGGAGCCTGCCTCCGCTCCACGGACCAGACCCCGTGGAGCGGAGGCAGACTCCGTGGAGCGGAGGCAGGCTCCAGGGTTAAGGTGAGCAGCAGCTCGCCTTAACCCTGGAGCCTGCCTCTGCTCTACGGACCAGACCCCGTGGAGCGGAGGCAGGCTCCGCTGCACGGACCAGACCCCGTGGAGCGGAGGCAGGCTCCAGGGTTAAGGTGAGCAGCTCCTCGCACCGCCGTTTGCACATCCGTCAGCCCGAGGTGGCGAGGGCGGCCATCTTGTTCATGGCAGCGCCCCGACACCGCCGTGTTTCTGGAAGCTTCCGTCGCCAGCGTGTTGCTAACAAGGTGTTGAGTAAACCAGCAGTCAGCGAGCGGCTCGACACCTGGAAGAACATGTGGCACGGCCGGGCTTATGTAACATCTGTCTCTGCCCCTGCTCTGTTAATCCACTCTGAGGTCAACGCTCACCTCTGTCTCTCTGTCTCTCTCTCTCTCTCTGTCTCTGTCTCTGTCTCTCTGTCTCTGTCTCTGTCTCTGTCTCTGTCTCTCTCTCTCTCTGTCTCTGTCTCTGTCTCTGTCTCTCTGTCTCTGTCTCTGTCTCTCTCTGTCTCTCTCTGTCTGTCTGTCTGTCTGTCTGTCTGTCTCTCTCTCTCTCTCTCTCTCTCTCTCTCTCTCTCTCTCTCTCTCTCTCTCTCCTCTCTCTCTCTCGCTCTCTCTCTCTCTCTCTCTCTCTCCTCCTCCTCCTCCTCCTCCTCCTCCTCCTCTGTCTCTCTCTCTCTCTCCTCCTCTGTCTCATATGGTCTCTCTACCGTCTCGTCCTGTAGCTCCGGGTTGGGGGGGATGTGACCAACGTCCTTCTTGAGGAGCTGTTCTCCAACACGGCATACTCCATCTCCATCTTCGCTCTGCACGGCGGCGCCACCAGCCCCCCCCTGGACGGCGTGGGGGTCACCCGTACGTACCCCCCCCCCCCCCTCTCTCTCTCTCTCTCGCTCTCTCTCTACTCTATACCAGGCAAGATTACACAAACATCTCCAGGAAATGCCTTTGCACGTTTCCCATATATATATATATATATGCAGCTTCATTTGTCATTCCTGCATTGATACCCTGTCCTACTCCCCCTCCTCCTCCTCCTCCTCCTCCTCCTCCCCCTTCCCCCTCCTCCTCCTCCTCCTCCTCCTCCTCCTCCCCCTTCCCCTTCCTCCTCCCCCTCCCCCTCCCCCTTCCTCCTCTCCTCCTCCTCCTCCTCCTCCCCCTTCCTACTCCTCCTCCTCCTCCTTCCTCCTCCCCCTCCTCCTCCTCCTCCTCCTCCCTCCTCCTCCTCCTCCTCCTCCTCCTCCCCTCCTCCTCCTCCTCCTCCTCCTCCTACTCCTCCTCCTCCTCCTCCTCCTACTCCTCCTCCTCCTCCTTCCTCCTCCCCCTCCTCCTCCTCCTCCTCCTCCTCCTCCTCCTCCTCCTACTCCTCCTCCTCCTCCCCCTTCCCCCTCCTTCTCCTCCTCCTCCTCTCCTCCCCCTCCTCCCTCCCCCTCCTCCCCCCTCCCCCTCCCCCTTCCTCCCCCTCCTCCTCCTCCCCCCCTCCTCCCCCTCCTCTCCTCCCCCCCCCTCCTCCCCCCAGGGCCCGAGCTGCCGGCCGGTGTGCTCCGGATCTCCGACGTCACCCACAGCGCCATGAAGCTCCAGTGGGACGCTGCGCCCGGGAACGTCCGCAAGTACATCCTCACCTACAAGCCCGACGAGGGCGACGCCAAGGAGGTGAGCTCCCTCCCCGCTCCCTAGGCTCCTTCCCTAGGCTCCTTCCCTAGGCTCCTTCCCTAGGCTCCTTCCCTAGGCTCCTTCCCTAGGGCTCCTTCCCTAGGCTCCTTCCCTAGGCTCCTTCCCTAGGGCTCCTTCCCTAGGGCTCCTTCCCTAGGCTCCTTCCCTAGGCTCCTTCCCTAGGGCTCCTTCCCTAGCTCTCCTTTCCTAGCTCTCCTTCCCTAGGGCTCCTTCCCTAGGCCTCCTTCCCTAGCCCTCCTTCCCTAGCCCTCCTTCCCTAGCCCTCCTTCCCTAGGGCTCCTTCCCTAGGCTCCTTCCCTAGCCCTCCTTCCCTAGCCCTCCTTCCCTAGCCCTCCTTCCCTAGCCCTCCTTCCCTAGCTCTCCTTCCCTAGCCCTCCTCCCCTAGCCCTCCTTCCCTAGCCCTCCTTCCCTAGTTCTCCTTTCCTAGCTCTCCTTCCCTAGCCCTCCTTTCCTAGCCCTCCTTTCCTAGCCCTCCTTTCCTAGCCCTCCTTCCCTAGCCCTCCTTCCCTAGCCCTCCTTCCCTAGCCCTCCTTCCCTAGCTCTCCTTTCCTAGCCCTCCTTCCCTAGGGCTCCTTTCCTAGCCCTCCTTCCCTAGCTCTCCTTCCCTAGCCCTCCTTTCCTAGGGCACCTTCCCTAGCTCTCCTTTCCTTGCGACGAGGAGCCAGTGGTCAGGCAGTAGGAGAGGAGCCGTGTGGAACAGAGGACCGGTCGTGCTTCAGAGTCCTTTAGGCGGTTGTGAGGCAGGACCGGCAGGATGTGTGTCTGTCCTGAGTCCAGAGCACTTCCTGTGTGGGATAGTGTTGGTCCACTAGGGATCGAGGAAAGATCTGGAGACTCAGCAAGAGAGAGACGGTGGGATCCTTATTCAACTATTGGCTATTGGAACGCAGCCACCGTCTCCAGGAGGTGAAACATTCAAAACAAGCGAGTTTGCTGACATATCTTCTCTGATCCAATCCTGGCTCTGCTCTGTTTGGAAGAGCCTCCCATTGGATGAGCTCTGTTTGACAGATGTCTGACAGCCTTGTCAGCCAATCCTGTGTTAGGAAGGCCATGCTTCACTGAAACGTCAGTGAGCTCTCAGAGACTGAAGCTCCAGACAGAAAGACATGGCTCTGTGCTGAGCGACTCTCTGCTTTACGAGGCCTGTTCCACTCCACTGTATCAAATGTGTCCTGATTCTGGGGGAAAAACGAGTTACGGCTAGCCCTTTAAGTGATGAGGCAGCTGTGGCTGCATGGCCGAGGATTCTGGGTAAGAGAGTTCTCTGGCAGTGAGGAGATGCGTTTGGCTGCTGACCCCAGCCTCAGGCTGACCTCCATTCAGCCGACCCTCCCTGTCCTCAAAACGTTCCCCTCCCCTGGAAACAGTCAGGAGACAAACAGTCTGGGAGGGATCTGCGGTCGGGAGGGTGTTTGGTTGACACCTGGGAGAAGTTTCCAGAACTCCTTTTGGACCGGGATCAGGGAAACGGTCGAGAGCTGCAGTCAGAGCTCAGCCCTCAAAGCTTCTTGTCTCCACCGGTGGCAAAGACCAGACGAGGAATGAATGCCTGAGGAGAACGTTTCTAATCCACCCTTCATCTTTACTTCTTCCTTGGAAATGGAAACTCAGGAAAAACTAGGGACGTCCTAAATGTGCGTCTTGTGAGGTTCTGGTCTACTCTGGTCCGAGTGGCGGATCGGGAGCGGGGGAGGCAGGCATCGGCGTCTTGACGGACTCTGGGGCAGTGGACTGATTTGTTTGGTTTGTTTATTTGTGTGACGACAGCAGCACATGTGCTACGAAGCATCTCAGAAACATTTGGTAACATTTCACAACGGTTCCACGCAATTCAATCAACTTTATTTATACAGTAGTTCATCACGATAACAGTTTCAAAGCGTTCCCGCGGAGCCACGTTCGTCGTTAGCTCCGTTCTTCTGGAAGACCAGAACACTTCATTCAAATCCCGCAGAACACAAAAACAAAGAAGAACATGAAAATTTGAACATACAATTTGAAAACCAAGGAACAAGGTTGTTTATAGTGATAAATGCATGATGGTTTGGGTGTTCCACTCGCAGTTAAAAGGTTCTGGCTTCGATTCGATGTCCAAAGCCTGGGCATCCTGGAGCAGGAGGCCCTGCACCTAAATGACCTGTCTCTGTACTGTCTAACCCCTACCTGCTCCTTAATGACCTGTCTCTGTACTGTCTAACCCCTACCTGCTCCTTAATGACCTGTCTCTGTACTGTCTAACCCCTACCTGCTCCTTAATGACCTGTCTCTGTACTGTCTAACCCTACCTGCTCCTTAGTGACCTGTCTCTGTACTGTCTAACCCCTACCTGCTCCTTAACGACCTGTCTCTGTACTGTCTAACCCCTACCTGCTCCTTAACGACCTGTCTCTGTACTGTCTAACCCCTACCTGCTCCTTAATGACCTCTCTCTGTAGCCTGGCTATTGCCAGACCAAGCTCAGTAGTGGATTGCACGTTGGTCTGGGGAAACTGCTGTCATTTTCTTCAGCACAAGAGGCGTGATCAATAGGCCGAGTTCAACTGACTCTGAACGCGATTGGCTGCTTGCCGCCGCTTCCCTGTCATCATTGTGGGGGGGGGAGGAGCCAGCTTGGTGATTGGCTCCCACAAAAACGTATCGGAAGCAGAAAGGAATGCATTACTCATCTCCAGACCCTTCTGAAGGGCGAATTTAAATCGTCGGCAGAATGGGCGGGGCTACCCAGTCTACTATCTCTGCACTGTGCATGTCACTCTGATGACCCCTGTGTGACCTTTGACCCTGGGGGCAGATGGAGGTCAACGGTGACATCACCTCCCTCGACCTGGGCAGCCTGATATCCCAGAGCGAGTACGACGTGGCGGTGACCCCCGTGTACGACCAAGGCCCCGGGACCCCCATGCTGGGACAGGCCATCACAGGTGAGACACCCCCCCCCCCCCCCCCCGACCCCGTTCGGCTCGGCTTCATCAGTAGTCTGGAGCAGTGGTTCTCAAATCGGGGTCCGCGTTCCGTTTGGGGTACTTTGGAGTACTGCTGGGGGTACTCAGAAGATCTCTCAGAAAAGAATACAGATTAAATAAATCAATAAATTGTGAGTATTTGCACCCTCTTAATGTTCTTGTTTACTGCCAAATAGAGCGCACATTTTTTATTTATTTTAATTTATTCATTTTTCTCCCCCCAAAAATGTCTGTGCCAATGAAGGGCGTACTCGTCTGAAAGAATATCTTAGAGGGGGAACGCTAGTAGAACCAGACGGAAACCGTTGCTCCAGTGAGACGGCCCTGGCGCCCTCCTCCACCTGCTCCCTCCACCACCTCCACCTGCTCCCTCCACCACCTCCACCTGGGGTTGACCTTAAAGGGGACCCATTATGCTTTTTCGACTTTTATGACCTATAAACGTTGTTATAATGATTGATGTCATGTTTAACCATACTAAAGTGTCAAATAATGACGTACATGCATTTCGACGTATTCCCTGCTGACAGTCTGGGGTGACTGTGCAGAGCGCTAAACACTCCGGACAACGTTTGCGATTCACTTCTTCGCATTTCCGGGAAATCATCTACGTAGAGGCACTCCTGCCGCGCCCCCATATGCCTGGTCAAATCTGCCCGCCCGCACGCTCCAAGGAAGGTAACCAATCACAACGGAGTTGGGTTGGCAGGAGGGGGGCTAGGGGGCGGAGAAGGACGAAACGGAGCGTTGACGGAGAATGCTGAAAGCGCCCAGATGAGAGGAAGAGTTTCCCGAAAATCTGCATCGTTTTTTGTGTATGGTTAAACATGACTATCAATCATTATAACAACGTTTATAGGTCATAAAAGTCGAAAAGCATAATAGGTCGCCTCTAAGTCCTTATTGGGCCTGATTCACCGGGCGGCCATCTTGAATCCATCTGAGCGCCATCTTGGTTCTGGGGGGACCGGAGGACTTCAGTGTTATGTGTAGATCCAAGATGGCCGGCGGCTGTGCGCGGCCCACGGATGCTAGGCTTCCCCGGGGGATCTCTTGTGTCTTCTGCTGTTGACGACTGGTGTCCTAGTTGTTGCCATGGCAACCAGTCAGCATGGTTCCGTGGGGCCAGACGTCGCGGCCAGAGCAGCAACGGTTCCCCTGTTTATTAGACATAGTTTCCCCATCTGTGAACCAACACGGTATTGTGTGTGTGTGTGTGTGTGTGTGTGTGTGTGTGTGTGGGTGTGGGTATGTGGGTATGTGATTTATGCCGCAGTTTATCAATAATCCTCGGTGAAGTTTGTGTCTGCACAGGTTGAGACAGAAGAACAGAACGACACACAAGCACATACACACAAACAGACACACATGTGACAAATGAAAAACAGACACAATCGTTTATACACACACACACACACACACACACACCAAACATAATGTGACATATACGCACAAACACAGAAACAGAACTAATAAACACCGTGCCTGGACAGGACCTTGAAATGCACCTGCAGCTAAACGCTCTTCCTTGTGTTCATCACCTGGGCTCGTTAAACCGCCACGCCCACCAACACTTCCTCACACTCTCTCCTCCCTCCTCTCCCCCCTCCTTCATGACTCCTTCTCTCCCTCTCCTTGCTCCTCCCCCTCCTCCTCCTCCCTCCTCTCGCTCTCTCTCTCTCTGTCTCTCTCTCTCTCTCTCTCTCTCTCTCTCTCTCTCTCTCTCTCTCTCTCTCTCTCTCTCTCTCTCTCTCTCTCTCTCTCGTCTCTCTCTCTCTCTCTCTCTCGTCTCTCTCTCTCTCTCTCTCTCTCTCTCTCCCCCTCTTGCTTCTCTCTCTCTCTCTGTCCCTCGCGCTCTCTCTCTGTCCCTCGCTCTCTCTCTCTCTCTGTCCCTCGCGCTCTCTCTCTCTCTCTCTCTCTGTCTAGATGTGGTCCCGGCCCCCAAGGACCTGAGGACCTCAGAGGTGACCCAGACCTCCTTCAGGGTGACCTGGGCTGTAGGGGCCCCGGACGTGGCCATGTACCGGCTCGGCTGGGCCAAGAAGGGGAACTCCAACTTCGAACACGTAAGTTACAACGAGAGAGGTGAAACAAACTACCAACAGGATAGAGGAGAAACCAACTACCAACACGATAGAGGAGAAACCAACCACCAACAGGAGAGAGGAGAAACCAGCTACCAACAGGAGAGAGGAGAAACCAACTACCAACAGGAGAGAGGAGAAACCAACCACCAACAGGAGAGAGGAGAAACCAACCACCAACAGGAGAGAGGAGAAACCAGCTACCAACAGGAGAGAGGAGAAACCAACCACCAACAGGAGAGAGGAGAAACCAGCTACCAACACGATAGAGGAGAAACCAACCACCAACAGGAGAGAGGAGAAACCAACCACCAACAGGAGAGAGGAGAAACCAACTACCAACAGGAGAGAGGAGAAACCAGCTACCAACACGATAGAGGAGAAACCAACCACCAACAGGAGAGAGGAGAAACCAACTACCAACAGGAGAGAGGAGAAACCAACCACCAACAGGATAGAGGAGAAACCAACCACCAACAGGATAGAGGAGAAACCAACTACCAACACGATAGTTACTGAGTAACCCTAACCCTACTGGGTTAATCCCGTCCTAAACTAAAGGGGCTGCAGGTAAGATTCAGGGCTAGTAAAGAGAGGGCAGTAGAGACGTGATCCGCCCTCCCCTCTCTACTCCCTCCCTCCCTTTGTTTCTCCACCAATGAGAAGTGATGCATTTCACGCACCTGTGATTGACCGGTGAGATGACTTCCAGAGCCAATCAGAGAAGCGATGCCCCGATTAGTCAGAAATCGGAATGTTCTCATACAGAGGCGGGCGCATTGAACCAGGACCAGATATTCTCACCGCACATTTCACTCCGTAATGGATGACAGATGCCTGGGTCATTCCTAACTAATTACACTCATATTATGGCTCTTAAATCTCGGCAACGGCACCTTTTATGTAGTACAGCTTATTTTGTCCTCAACCTGACTTATCTCAACAAATGAGAGATGATCTCCTAGATCAGCTACCCCTCTCATTTTCCCCTTTACGTGTCTCTCTCTCTCTGTCTCTGTCTCTCTGTCTCTCTGTCTCTCTCCCCCCCCCCCCCTCTCTCTCTCTCTCTCTCTCTCTGTCTCTGTCTCTGTCTCTGTCTCTGTCTCTCTGTCTCTCTCCCCCCCCCCTCTCTCTCTCTCTCTCTCTCTCTCTGTCTCTCTGTCTCTCTGTCTCTCTGTCTCTCTCTCTCTCTGTCTCTCTGTCTCTCTGTCTCTCTCTCTCTCTCTCTCTGTCTCTCTGTCTCTCTGTCTCTCTGTCTCTCTCTCTCTCTGTCTCTGTCTCTCTGTCTCTCTCCCCCCCCCCCCTCTCTCTCTCTCTGTCTCTCTCTCTCTCTGTCTCTCTGTCTCTCTGTCTCTCTCTCTCTCTCTCTCCCCCCCCCCTCTCTCTCTCTCTCTCTCTCTCTCTGTCTCTCTGTCTCTCTGTCTCTCTCCCCCCCCCCCTCTCTCTCTCTCTCTCTCTGTCTCTCTGTCTCTCTGTCTCTCTGTCTCTCTGTCTCTCTCTGTCTCTCTGTCTCTCTGTCTCTCTGTCTCTCTTTATCTCTGTCTCTCTGTCTCTCTGTCTCTCTGTCTCTCTGTCTCTCTGTCTCTCTCTCTCTGTCTCTCTCTCTCTCTCTCTCTCTCTCTCTCTCTCTCTCTCTCTCTCTCTCTCTCTCTCTCTCTCTCTGTCTCTCTGTCTCTCTCTCTCCAGGCCATCCTGAGCAATGAGGACACCACTCATGTCCTGGAGGGTTTGGACATCGACACAGATTACGACGTCACCGTCACCGCCATCTACCCCGACGAATCAGAGAGCGAGGACCTGATTGGCCACGAGCGCACCTGTAAGCCAAGCCCCTAGCTCCACCCCTACCTGCTGACAACACCCCAGACCCTGTACTCGCTACTCATACTTTACATACAAGTTATGCACAGTATTCACACGTGTACTTAACAGTATTTACAGATGTACTACGCAGTATTCACCGATGTACTGCAGGGTATTCACACGTGTACTTAACAGTATTAACAGATGTACTACGCAGTATTCATCGATGTACTGCAGGGTATTCACAGATGTACTGCACAGTATTCACAGATGTACCACACAGTATTCACAGATGTACTGCAGGGTATTTACAGATGTTCTACACAGTATTCAGAGATGTACTACACGGAATTTACAGATGTACTGCACAGTATTCACAGATGTACTGCAGGGTATTCACAGATGTACTGCAGGGTATTCACAGATGTACCACACAGTATTCACAGATGTACCACACAGTATTTACAGATGTACCACACAGTATTCACAGATGTACTGCAGGGTATTTACAGATGTACCACACAGTATTCACCGATGTTCTGCACAGTATTTACAGGTGACCTCCACCGTTAACCCTTTCTCACTCTCTGTCCTCAGTGCTGAAGGCGCCAGCTGGTATGTTAGGAGGAAGCCATTAGTATTTTGTTTATGTGTTCCGCTGTTGTCCACCTCATCCACTTCATCCACCCTCATCTGTCATGCTCTTCATCCTGTGATGTCATCAATGTGCACCCCAGTCATCCTATAGCAGTTAGCATGTCTTTTCTTAGCACGTGGGTTGTGTTCAAAGTACTTTAATGCGATCAATACATCGACCTGTCACCTCAGGTGTTGATGTGGCTGGTTGTCATGGTGAGCTCATGTGATCGGGATTAATTGGTTCATCATGGTATTGGATGATGTGGGTCAATCAAAAATAAACAAAATTTATGAATAAACTATTGGACATTAAATATACTTCATAGAAAGGAACAATTAGGCATTATTTGAGTTCCATGGATCAGTGTTGGTCAGAGCACCATTTTGATCGACTCGATTGATTGGAAACCGGGACTTGAGCCCAACCCTAGCTGCTTCCGTCTGTGTCTCGTTCATATTGTCCGCCTCACCTCCCCTCTCTGTATAGTCCATCCTCACGCCCCCTGGAACTCTGGGTCGTGGGGCATCGTGGAAGTCACCATCATCATCGTCTTCGTCATCACCATCTTCATCATCATCCATGTCTTCATCGCTTCACCCATCACCTCCCTACGCACCCTGAGCCACTCACCCGGCACGCATCACGCTCCCAGAACGGCCTGATTCTTACCTCCCCTCTACCCCCCCCCCCAGTGTCCACCGGCCCGCCCACCGACCTGGTGGTCATCAACGCCACCACCACCTCCCTGACCCCCAAGTGGGGGCATGCCCCAGGGCCCGTTCAGAACTACAAGATCACCTACCAGCCCAGCGCCGGGGGCAAGACCCTCACCGTGAGTCTCACCTACATTTAGGTTTCGATTACATCATGTTCTGGTTGAGCGCTGAAGTCCCCCTGGGGACAGACACACGGACGCACGGACGCACGGACGTACAGACACACAGACACACAGACACACAGATATACAGACACACAGACACACAGATACACACAGATACACACAGATACACACAGACACACAGACACACAGACAGACACACAGACACACAGACACACAGTGAGTCGGGACAGCAGACGTCAGAGGTCAGAGGTCAGAGGTCAGGTGCCTTCACCCCGCCCCCCCTACCAGACCGGACCGGTCGGACCCTGCAGAGGTCTGAGGAAGCTCCTGGCTGCAGAACATGTGGAGAAGGCTCATGCAGCATGAGCCTTCTCCACATGTTCTGCAGCCAGGAGCTTCCTCAGACCTCTGCCTTAATCCACATTTATATTTAGCAGAAGCTTTAATCCAAAGTGATTTACAATAAGTACATTTGTCAGAAGAAAGAGAAACAACTATTTATTGCCGTCGGTGCAGTAAGGATGTTCATAGAACCAAGTGCCGAGCACTAACAGTCACTAGGTTAACCCATTCCCTGTATACAACGAAGATAGCTAGGATAAGATACACCATGCTAAGTATTATTTTGAAGTGCAAGGACGAACAACATACAAAAAGTGTGTAACGGGGGTGTGGGGGTGGCGGTGAGGCGAGTCTCTGCGACTTCACGCTTTGTGCTTCACGTGTTGTGGTTCTGACTGGTGCCAGACTGACATCACTTGGTAATCAAAAAAACTGAGCCAATCAAAATAGAACAACAGTAAAGGAGGTGTTTAAAGTAAACTGCTCACAGATTATATAGGAAACCTCATAACCACACCATTAAAACTCTATGGAAACTTGGAAAGGTGTTTAATAGGAAGTGTGTGATGATTTTTTTTTCCTAAACTTAATGTAGAATATCCACATCACGATAAGAACTGCAGAGTGACTGTTTAGAACATTAAAACAACCCTGATAATGACGGCTGAATGAGAGACTCACCGTTCAGTCTGAATGTCGGACTCCCTGCGTACATCGAAGAGCTGTTGGAATACTCCAGTTTCCCTTTGTGTTTTTAAACCTAATCTTCAGTTTGGGATGATTACAGTACCAACAAAGAGACATTTCCACAGAGCGTTATTCAAACTTCGTTATCACTCAGGAGGAATGCCTGCTGACGTTGGCACACAGGATCTCAGAACGGGCTGGTGTTCAGCGAGGTCCTTCCCAGTTCTCCTCTGATCCTAGATCCCCTGTGTTCCCAGTTCCCCAGTGTTCCCAGTTCCCTCCCCCCAGCCCTAGTCCCCGTTAGCCCCCCCGGTCGGTCCGGTCTTCCAGGACGCAGTGGGACCCATCGGGAACGATTTAGAATCGGCCGGTTCCCCGGGGTGTCTGAGACGGGACGGCTCGGCTCCCAGCGGTGATGTCAGGGTCTTTACTGTCTTTGGTATTCCCGCCCCACCACAACGTGTGGATGCAGTTAAACACACACAAGCAGACAAACATCTGTTGTCAAATCTCGGCCTGTAGGAGTTATTGCATCGTAAAAACCAGCCAGATATTACCGGAGACGGGAGGAGGAGGGAGATAGCTCGCTCTGTCGATGTTGGCGTCGGCTTTGTTTACCTGCCGCATGCTCAGCACATGAAGACTGTGCTGGAATAACAGAGGTAAACAACCAACAAAAGACAGGGTAGGGAGGGAGCAGAGGCCAAGATAACATGCCTGGAGTCAAAGAGAGCTAAATGCTCCATCCCACCAGAGAGTCTGTGTTCTTCAGAGGGCTGCAGGTTCCATCCCAGTAGAGAGTCTGTGTTCTTCAGAGGGCTGCAGGTTCCATCCCAGTAGAGAGTCTGTGTTCTTCAGAGGGCTGCAGGTTCCATCCCAGTAGAGAGTCTGTGTTCTCCAGAGGGCTGCAGGCTCCATCCCAGTAGATAGTCTGTGTTCTTCAGAGGACTACAGGTTCCATCCCAGTAGAGAGTCTGTGTTCTTCAGAGGACTACAGGTTCCATCCCAGTAGAGAGTCTGTGTTCTTCAGAGGACTACAGGTTCCATCCCAGTAGAGAGTCTGTGTTCTTCAGAGGGCTACAGGCAGAGGCAGAAGGTCTCTGCCTGTAGCAGAGTTCTACAGGTCCTCAGCTCAATCCCACCAGAGAGTCTGATGTCCTCAGAGCTCTACAGGTCCCATCCCATCACAGACAGAAGGTCTATTGTTATCTGTCTCTGGTTGACGTCATGATGACATCTCGTGCCTCTCCCTTCGCTGGTTCAGTGGTGGTTTAGCGGTGAGACGCCTCGACGTGTAAATTAAACTGTTTTTCTTTTGCATGTGGGATTGTGATGCTAATTCCCCCCTGCTCCTCCAAGGACAGTGTTTAGGCACAGATGGATGTGTTTACTGGAACTCCTCCACTGCGAGATGCATTGCGAAACCTCCAGTCTAGAGACTCCCAGCGGCCTCTTTAGAATCCCTTTGAGTAAATCACTAAAAAAGAAAAGAAAAAAAGAATGTCTGACATCATCCACGGAGCGCGTGGATGACACATGTTGGATTTGTGTTGATTCAGGAGTCCAGCGCTGTTTGGAGGCAGTAGCCAAGGCAGACGTTCTCGTGACATCACTTGTTAGTTTTGATCCCTTCTATTACAGTGCTTCGGCTGGCAAAGCCTTTACAGTGTTTCTAATGCTCTGTTGAGTTTCGGCTGAGTTAACGTTTATAAAGATGCAGACTTCACCTCGTAAAAGCGCAGCTGTTGTCAAGGTTCCCTGTCCGCACATACAACACATCTGAACCGGCCGTCTGCGCCGACTACTTGATGCCAGAGTTATTCAGCTCAACTTTATCCGTAAGCCCAACAATTACAGTCTCAAAAGGCTCCCCAGGCTCACACAACCACCCCCAAGCCTAAATCTCCAAGAAAGAAGGGAACTTTGATGACCAATCATGACGGCGATCTCATGAAGCGTCCCGCCCACGGGGTGAACGTTTTAGAGAACCTGTCTTTTCTTAAATGTCATGATTGTAAATTGACGTTGAGGTCGGATCTCAGAGGCCGCGAGTACAGCGCCTCCATCCTGAAGGAACGCTCCTACGTCACCGCTGACCCCTCCACCCCTCCCTCCCCCGACAGACCCAGGTGGGAGGCAAGAAGACGTCGACGGTGCTCCAGAAGCTGAGCCCCGACACACCCTACACCATCACTGTGGCCGCGGTGTATGCCAACGGAGACAGCAAAGACATCTCCGGCCAGGGGAAGACCGGTAAGTCTGGAACGCTTTATTACTGTATCCCTGATTCACAGTGAGTCTGAGAGAGCCTAAGCCCCGAGCCCTAAGCCCTCTAAAGGGCAATGAATAGCTCCCCGAAACCTAAGGGGAGTAACCGGGAGGAGGTACCGCAGGAGAGTTAACGAGGTTGCTCCAACGAAGCGGGCAGCAGAGCTAGCCAGATATAACTGTCAGTGACCATGTAAAGTAATGGCTCTTAGCCATCCATGTGTTTGTGAGGACCTGTATGTGATGGACCTGTTTGTGAGGACCTGTGTGTGATGGACCTGTTTGTGAGGACCTGTGTGTGATTGACCTGCTTCTCCTCAGAACCTCTGGGCGGTGTGAGCAACCTCCAGGTCCTGAACCCCACCATGTCCACCCTGAACGTACGCTGGGAGCCAGCCAACGGAAAGGTCAAGGAGTACAAGGTTCTGTACACCCCTGCTGCCGGAGGAGCGGAGCGCGTGGTAGGATGACCCGCAGAACCAGACTGTAGAACCTTAGTAATCATCTGAAACAAACAAATATATCCAAATATCTGCATTTGTGGAGTATTAAATAGCAAATGTTTGGTATTTTTACTTCATAACTTATTACCTGATTGATCGACCAGCGGCTAGACTAACAGAGCCCTAGGATGTAATCTGACCTGAACCAATGGGAACTGTATGCACCTTTGCACCCCTCAGGAAAAGGTCTCCAGTTCAGCCACCACCACGGTTCTGAAGGGCCTGCAGCCTGACACCATCTACACCGTCACCCTGGTACCGGTCTACGCCGAAGGAGACGGCAAGAGGATGTCCGATGACGGGAAAACAAGTACGGGCGTTAGAGAGGCTCCTCCTTGGAGTGATGTTAGAGTGCTGAACTGTTTGTGAGGACCTGGTCTTGTTTGACCTGGATGCGATGGACCTGTTTGTGAGGACCTTTTTGTGCTACCATTTTTTGCGTTGTTAATGAGTACGCATTTGTGAGGACGTGTTTGTGAGGACGTGTTTGTGAGGACGTGTTTGTGAGGACGTGTTTGTGAGGACCACTTTGTGAGGACGTGTTTGTGAGGACGCGTTTGTGAAGACCTGTTTGTATTGGACTTGTCAGTGGGCATCAGTTTGTGAGGACGTGTTTGTGACGTACCTGTCCTCCCTCAGAACCTCTGGGCGGGGGGAGGAACCTGCAGGTCCTGAACCCCTCCATGACCACGCTGGAGGTGCGCTGGGAGCCGGCAGAGGGGAGGGTCACGGAGTACAAGGTGGTCTACGCCCCGGCGGCGGGAGGCCCCAAAAGCACGGTAGGACGGGCGCCCACAGAACCACAGAACCCTACTACGCGTTCACACTCGGGACATTAGGGCAGCCCTACAGAAGGATCCCAGGGAACCCGCAAGACCACGAAGGTCTTCGTCATAGCTAACCGAGAGAAACATCAACATAAGTATTTGAGTTCCGATGCCTTAAGAAGCAAAACACAAGTTGTTGTCTCTTAATCTCATCAGATTCCTCTTTCCTCCATTCAGTTGTCTAACGCAGAACATGTTCACAGGGAGATTATAAGAACAAATAACGTTTTTAAACGAAAAATCTATTTTCACTTTAATCCATGGCAAATGTTACATAGCAGTTTTTTGAACCCACCAAGTCCTCTTCTAAATGAAAAAGCTAACCTGAGCTGAACTTGGTTTGTTTCCGAACCAGGACAAAGTTACGGCAAAGTCCACCACCACCGTGCTGAAAGGCCTGACCCCCGACACCCTGTACAGCGTGACCCTGGTCCCGGTCTACAGCGAGGGCGACGGGAACGGCATGTCAGAGACCGGGAAAACGAGTAAGACTGGTGGAGAGAACACTCAACGAGATTCTTGGACAGTGAGGACCTCTTTGTGAGGACCTATTGGTGATAGACTGGTTTGCGAGGACCTGTTTGTGAGGTTCTATTACTGATAGACCGGTTTGTGGGGACCTGTTTGTGATAGACCTGTTTGTGAGGACCTGTGTGTGATGGACCTGTTTGTGAGGACCTGTGTGTGATGGACCTGTTTGTGAGGACCTGTGTGTGATGGACCTGTTTGTGAGGACCTGTTTGTGAGGAGGACCTGTGTGTGATGGACCTGTTTGGGAGGACCTGTTTGTGAGGACCTGTGCGTGATGGACCTGTTCCCCCTCAGAACCTCTGGGCGGTGTGAAGAACCTCGTGGTGGTGAACCCCACCATGTCCACCCTGAACGTGCGCTGGGAGCTGGCCGAGGGAAAGGTCAAGGAGTACAAGGTTCTGTACACCCCTGCCGCCGGAGGAGCTGAGAGCATGGTAGGACTGGTAGGGAGAACCTACGGAACCCCTTAGAACCCCGGTACTGTGTTCCATCACATGGCCACAGCCTCCCTGTAGGCATTGTAGAATTTCATCCTAGCTATCTTTGTCTATTCGGGGAATGGGTTAACCTAGTGATTGTTAGTGCTTGGCACTTGATTCTATGGAAATCCTTACTGTACCGACAGAGATAGATTGTTGTCTCTCTTTCTTCTGACTGTACTTGATTTGTAATTGTAAGTTACTTTGCATAAAAGTGTCTGCTAAATGCCCCCAATGTAAATGTACATCGTGGACCTTTGGTTAAAGCCCTCCTGGTGAATAGTAGAACTAAAACCACTTCACCACGGAACCCCACCCCCTCAGAGAGCGTGATAGAATCTCGGCCCCCCGAGCCCATCGACCTATCACCCGTCTCCAGCGGGTTCCCGATGCGGTCGGTCCCGGCCACATGGGTGGTCCGTCCTGTTTGTTGTGTGTTGCTCCTCCGTCTTGAAGCTGTAACCAAACCCTCTTCCTGCCTGGAGGCCGGCAGAGACTAAACCCTGATTCCCCCGCCGTTGTGAACAGGAACAGGTCTCCGGGACGGCCACCAGCACCGTGCTGAGGAGCCTCCAGCCGGACACCGTCTACACCGTCACGCTGGTGCCCGTGTACGCGGCCGGAGACGGAGCCAGGATGAAGGAGAACGGCAAGACAAGTAAGACCCACCAGGTTCTAACTCTGCTGTGGCGACATCGGCGTGGCATCACCGGCAGCCAATCAGCGTCCAGATCCTCACCTCATATTGAAACGATAACCTGTTGTAATCTGAAACACAACGCGACGTCATCTGAGTGGAACGCAGCGTCTGTTAGACGCATCAGAGGACAGCGGCTTGAATTAGACTATTGTGGCGTCTCTAGGCTGACAGATTGGAACATGAAAGCGTGGAGGCCGCAGTAGGACCATGTGTGTCTAGAGCGTACCCAGAGCCGCCGTGACGGGCCCCGGCCGTCCCGCACATTTCAAAGCATTCCGCGCACGAGGACGTGATGAACGGGATCCTGGTGGGCTCTCCTTCTCATTCCGGACGCTAGGATACTTTATACTTTGGACGAGGCTTTCCAAGTCGGATCTGATTGGAAACAGGAGCTGTGATTTCTGCTCGTGTGTTGTTCAGAGCTGCAACACAACACGCTTAATAACAAGCAGAGAGCAGCCGGGAGGCACTACACGGACACAGACCACAGCCCACGGGCCGCGGGCCAGGGGCCACGGGCCAGGGGCCGCTCTGGGGAGACCGGGCTACAAGAGGGGGGGGGGGGGATGTGATGTATAGAGGGGCGATGATACGTTTATGGATGGATGGATTTATTGATGGATGTAGATATTCATCTCTCTCTGTATCGATACATTTATACATACACACATGTAACAATGGTTATGTGATGTGTTCACTATAGATTATAGATGTAATAGTAATAAGTGATTGTGTGTGTGTGTGTGTGCGTGCGTGCGTGTGTATGTGCACGTGTGTGTGTGCACGTGTTTGTGTGTGTGTGTGTGCGCGTGTGTTTGGATGTGCGTGTGCCTGTGTGTCTGTGTGTGTGTGTGTGTGTGCAGGACCCCTGGGTGGCGTGAGGAACCTCAGGGTCACTGACCCCACCATGACCTCTCTGAAGGTGAACTGGGAGCCCGCCGACGGGGCGGTCCGCCAGTACAAGATCTTCTTCATCCCAGTGGACGGAGGGACGGAGGACATGGTGGGCTGTCTGTCTGTCTGTCTGTCTGTCTGTCTGTCTGTCTGTCTGTCTGTCTGTCTGTCTGTCTGTCTAGCTACAGTATTGCTCTATCTGTGTCACCTGTCTGTCCATCTATCTATCATCTGTCTTTCTAGATACAGAACTAATCCATCAGTGCTGATATTAACGATGCTTTGTGTGTGCCTGTGTGTGTGTGTGTGTGTGTGTGTGTGTGTGTGTGTGTGTGTGTGTGTGTGTGTGTGTGTGTGTGTGTGTGTGTGTGTGTGTGTGTGTGTGTGTGTGTGTGTGTGTGTGTGTGTGTGTGTGTGGTTCTTCTCTGCGCCCCCACAGGAAGTGGTCCCGGTGGGCACCACCTCCATCGTGCTGAGGAACCTGAAGCCGGAGACGCAGTACGCTGTGTCGGTGCAGCCGGTGTACCCCGCCCGCGAGGGTCGGCGGCAGACCGAGAACGGGATGACCTGTGAGCCACTGTCTAACCCCTACCTGCTCCTTAAGGACCTGTCTCTGTACTGTCTAACCCCTACCTGCTCCTTAATGACCTGTCTCTGTACTGTCTAACCCCTACCTGCTCCTTAATGACCTGTCTCTGTACTGTCTAACCCCTACCTGCTCCTTAATGACCTGTCTCTGTACTGTCTAACCCCTACCTGCTCCTTAATGACCTGTCTCTGTACTGTCTAACCCCTACCTGCTCCTTAATGACCTGTCTCTGTACTGTCTAACCCCTACCTGCTCCTTAATGACCTGTCTCTGTACTGTCTAACCCCTACCTGCTCCTTAATGACCTGTCTCTCTACTGTCTAACCCCTACCTGCTCCTTAATGACCTGTCTCTGTACTGTCTAACCCCTACCTGCTCCTTAATGACCTGTCTCTGTACTGTCTAACCCCTACCTGCTCCTTAATGACCTGGCTCTGTACTGTCTAACCCCTACCTGCTCCTTAATGACCTGTCTCTGTACTGTCTAACCCCTACCTGCTCCTTAACGACCTCTCTCTACTGTCTAACCCCTACCTGCTCCTTAATGACCTGTCTCTGTACTGTCTAACCCCTACCTGCTCCTTAATGACCTGTCTCTGTACTGTCTAACCCCTACCTGCTCCTTAATGACCTGTCTCTGTACTGTCTAACCCCTACCTGCTCCTTAATGACCTGTCTCTGTACTGTCTAACCCCTACCTGCTCCTTAATGACCTGTCTCTCTACTGTCTAACCCCTACCTGCTCCTTAATGACCTGTCTCTGTACTGTCTAACCCCTACCTGCTCCTTAATGACCTGTCTCTGTACTGTCTAACCCCTACCTGCTCCTTAATGACCTGGCTCTGTACTGTCTAACCCCTACCTGCTCCTTAATGACCTGTCTCTGTACTGTCTAACCCCTACCTGCTCCTTAACGACCTCTCTCTACTGTCTAACCCCTACCTGCTCCTTAATGACCTGTCTCTGTACTGTCTAACCCCTACCTGCTCAATAGGACCCGTCTTTGTACTGTCTAACCCCTACCTGCTCCTTAATGACCTGTCTCTGTACTGTCTAACCCTCACCTGCTCCTTAATGACCTGTCTGTGCTGTCTAACCCTCATCTGCTCCTCAATGACCTGTCTCTGTACTGTCTAACCCCTACCTGCTCCTTAATGACCTGTCTCTGTACTGTCTAACCCCTACCTGCTCCTTAATGACCGGTCTCTGTACTGTCTAACCACTACCTGCTCCTTAATGACCTGTCTCTACTGTCTAACCCCTACCTGCTCCTTAAGGACCTGTCTCTGTACTGTCTAACCCCTACCTGCTCCTTAATGACCTGTCTCTACTGTCTAACCCCTACCTGCTCAATAGGACCCGTCTCTGTACTGTCTAACCCCTACCTGCTGCTTTATGACATGGATCTCCATTCCCTATAATGTCAATGTAGACTAAATAGCTTTTTAAGTAAGAAGTAAGTATTATTTGAAGTGCCTTAGTCAGCGTTTCGTACCTCCATACAAATGAAAAGGAAAGACCAAAACGCCGCAGTATGGATCCGATCTGTGTCTGAGTTCGGTGTCCCTGCCCCCCGCCGCAGTGCCCTTGGCCGGTCTGAGCGACCTGCAGGTGAAGCACCCCTCCATCACCACCCTGACGGCGGAGTGGACGGCGGCCGACGGGAACGTCCAGGGGTACAAGGTCACCTACGTCCCCAGCAACGGGGGGCTGGAGATCACGGTAGACCCCCGTTCCTCCGCAACTCTTTACCCGCCTTTAGTTCACATCTGCTGCCTTTCATTTGCTCTGCACGAAATAGGATTCGGGTTTTAAATGTACCATTCTTCTCAGGCGCTTTTGTACATTTGTCGGATCAGAATTTAAGTTTTCAAAACTACCTGTTCAATCTTCACATCATTGTGCCACTTGTGCACATCAAAAAAGCAGTTTCTCTTTTCTTTGAAGAAGTTACAAATGCTTTGGTACATTCCTGCAAATGATTATGTACGATTCTCTGCTCTTTCCTACGAAATAAATTGCTTGTGTCATGTTGATCCAAATGTATTTCAATGGGTCTCTATTTAATAGTCCCACCCCCACAATATTTAGGCATTAGTTCATTGCATAAGTCTGTTCAATAAGTTTTCATAATGTGTCAAGCATATTTCTACACATTTCCATTAGACTTTTTTTCTAAATCTGTCATGAATTGGTAAATTGTTCCCAGGTGAATCTCGACTTCTCTAACAAAGTAAATGTGTGAAGCGTTAGATCAACCAGTTAACTGAAATAGCTCAAAGGTGCATCTCATGAACAATTAACTGGCAAGTATATATATAGATGGAGCACAACACAATGTTACAATGTCTGAAAATGGAAGGACAAGGAATTGGACGGGGTCAAAAGCCAGAGATAAGAAGAAGAGGCAGGGTGGTTTTTTGTTTTTCCCTTTATGCTATGAAGTGCCGTCAACAAATTACAGTACGAACAGTAAAAGGGTAAATGTGAATCTTGTCCAATCTCTTTCAATCAATCTCCCAAACACACTAAGGTGTAATTTAGAATTCTGAGATTAAAGTCAGAATTTCGAATTCAAAATCGGAACTTTGAGTTTGAAGGTAGCTAGCTACAGTATTGCTCTATCTGGTAACTCTGGGTAGGCTACCTGTAAGGAACCAAAGTCAGTCAGAGGCACCTTGCGACATACCGGTTTGGAACCACACGGTTCTACAGGAGAGGATTAGGGACAAATGGGCATCTTTATGAGTTCTGAGTTTAAACTCAGAACAATTTTTATTCTGATTTTAAAGTCAGAACTCCAAAAGAATAATCCCATGTGGCTCTAGTCCCCTTCTGTAGGTCAGTGTGAGGCTCTAATCCTCCCTGTAGGTCAGTGTGAGGCTCTAATCCTCCCTGTAGGTCAGCGTGAGGCTCTAATCCTCTCTGTAGGTCAACGTTAGGCTCTAGTCCTCTCTGTAGGTCAGTGAGGCTCTAATCCTCTCTGTAGGTCAGTGTGAGGCTCTAATCCTCTCTGTAGGTCAGCCTGTGGCTCTAATCCTCTCTGTAGGTCAGCGTGAGGCTCTAGTCCTCTCTGTAGGTCAGTGTGAGGCTCTAGTCCTCTCTGTAGGTCAGTGTGAGGCTCTAATCCTCTCTAGGTCAGTGTGAGGCTCTAATCCTCTCTGTAGGTCAGCGTGAGGCTCTAATCCTCTCTGTAGGTCAGCGTGAGGCTCTATTCCTCTCTGTAGGTCAGCGTGAGGCTCTAGTCCTCTCTGTAGGTCAGCGTGAGGCTCTAATCCTCTCTGTAGGTCAGCGTGAGGCTCTAGTCCTCTCTGTAGGTCAGAGTGAGGCTCTAGTCCTAGAGTGGTGCTGGCTGCAGACGGGCGGCCCCTCCACGTGTCAGGCTGGGGACTCCTCTTGGGGCCCCTCCACGTGTCAGGGGGGGTCCCTCCACGTGTCAGGGGGCCCCTCCATGCGTCAGGGGGGCTCCTCCACGTGTCAGGGGGGCTGACGTGTTCGCGTGTCGAGGGTCTCAGGAATGCGATGCTCCGTCTGATTGGATGC
Source organism: Gadus chalcogrammus (assembly GCF_026213295.1). Lineage (NCBI taxonomy): Eukaryota > Metazoa > Chordata > Actinopteri > Gadiformes > Gadidae > Gadus > Gadus chalcogrammus. Next base: position 382,081 of record NC_079432.1, read on the forward strand.
TAACGCAGCCTGATGGACTGAAATAACAACAACACTGGGGGGGAGAGGGGGGGAGGAAGGAGAGGGAGAGGGGAGTTGGAGGAGAGGCGGAGAGGAGAGGGGGAGAAGGAGAGGAGAGGGGGAGTTGGCTCTAGTCCTAGAGTGGTGCTGGCTGCAGACGGGCGGCCCCTCCACGTGTCAGGCTGGGGACTTCTCTTGGGGCTCCTCCACGTGTCAGGGGGCCCCTCCACGTGTCAGGGGGGGCCCCTCTACGTGTCAGGGGGGGCCCCTCCACGTGTCAGGGGGGGCCCCTCCATGCGTCAGGGGGCCGACGTGTTCGCGTGTCGAGGGTCTCAGGAATGCGATGCTCCATCTGATTGGATGCTAACGCAGCCTGATGGACTGAAATAACAACAACACTGAGAGGGAGAGGGGAGGAGGAGGAGGAGGGAGAGGGGGAAAGGGGGAGAGGAGAGGAGAGGGGGAGTTGGAGGAGAGGGGGAGAAGGAGAGGAGAGGGGGAGTTGGAGGAGAGGGGGAGGAGGAGAGGAGAGGGGGAGTTGGAGGAGAGGGGGAGAAGGAGAGGAGAGGGGGAGTTGGAGGGGTGAGGCAGCTCTCGGCCCGCTGCAGCTGGCTAGCAGCCGCTGTGCTTATGCCCCGGGTGGTTCTGGGTTCCGCTGCTTCTCGCTTGTCGTTGGCCTCAGAGCGACTTCAGCTCCTCTCGGTCCAGCGAGCAGCTCAGCCCGAGCAGAACGAGGCCCGCAGCGGGGCTCTCTGCAGAGGGTAGGACGGTCCGACCACAGAGCCGCAGCGGGGCTCTCTGCAGAGGGTAGGACGGTCCGACCACAGAAGCTGGAGCGGACCTTCAGCTTAACCAAATACCGCCGGTTTCATCTGGAGCGATCAGGTTGATCTCTTTCGAGTCTGCTCTGTTCGTGCTCCGGCATGCATGCCCAACGGCACGCGGGTTGGATCGTCGAAATCCTCGGGAATCAGACCATCACAGTCATTCCTGTGATTTAGTTTAAAAAGCAAAAACAGGCCGTCCACAACCGCTGAAGCGCTGCGCTGCCGTTCCCTCGCCAGACCCAAACTCTGCTCCCCTCCGCAGCAAGAGGTGTCGGAGAGCACCACCAAGATGCTGCTGGACAAGCTGCTCCCGGACACCCAGTACACCGTCACCGTGGTGCCCGTCTACGCCGAGGGCGACGGACCCAGCCTCACCGACAACGGCAAGACCAGTAAGTGGCTCCGGGGAGACAAGGAGCGGGAAGGGACCGGGATTCTGCAGGTGGAGGGTCCGCCCAGCAGGTCCTTCAAATGGGATACGATCCTAAACCCTCTGGAAACCGTCAGCAATGGGTCATTGCTACCTGGTTTACCACCTGGTATCATCCATCCCCTAGAGGGGGTGTGATGGAGGGATCATACACCAGGAAGGTGATCGGGGTTTGATGCTCCCAATCACTCCTCTGGGTGGCCACTCCCCCTTGTGATGTCACTAGGGAACCCGTTTTTCATTGGCTGATGTGTCCCAAAAGGGCCAGTGTAGTATGTTTTATACAGTGTACACATACAGCGCGCAGTACCCGCGTCGTAGCGACTACCTGTGACGTCCTGTAACCACGCCGACCGTCTCCCCCTGTCCCCAGAGCCGCTGGGCTTCGCCCGTAACCTGCAGGTCACCGACCCCACCACCAGCACCCTGAACGTGCGCTGGGACGCGGCCGAGGGCAACGTGCGCGAGTACATCGTCATCTGGGTGCCCGCCGTGGGCGGGGGCGAACAGGAAGTGGTAAAGACCCCCCCCGTCTGCGTGAATGTGTGTGTGTGTGTGTGAGTGAATGGGTGAATGAATGGGTGTGTGTGTGGGAGTGTGTGTGAGTGAATGGGTGTGTGTGTGTGGGAGTGTGTGTGAGTGAATGGGTGTGTGTGTGTGTGTGTGTGTGTGTGTGTGTGTGTGTGTGTGTGTGTGTGTGTGTGAATGTGTGAATGTGTGAGTGATTGTGTGTAGGAATGTGTGTGTGTGTGTGTGTGTGTGTGTGTGTGTGTGTGTGTGTGTGTGTGTGTGTGTGTGTGTGTGTGTGTGTGTGTGTGTGTGTGTGTGTGTGTGTGTGTGTGTGTGTGAATTCGTTAATTAATGGGCGTGTGATAGGTGTGTCTCTCACGAATTGAGCTGAATTGAAGTCCATTTACAGCCCATTTTCAATCCATAAAGATACTTGCATTATGTAGTACTTACTTCTTTAAGATTCAAGAGAAGAGCCTTCACAAAGACATGGAGCACAATGGGAAGGAAACTATATCAATGGAAAACAGCTTTAAAAAGCCTCCAGATGAAGTGGCAGAAGGAGTGACAGGAGAAGAGGAGCCAGGGACCTCCTCAGTGCTCTGGGTGTAGGGGGTCTTCCCGTTTGGCTCGGGGGGGGGGGGGGGGGGGGGGGGGGGGGGGGGGGGGACAGCCAGCGGGGGCTGTCAGGCTGACGGTTAGCCTTGCACTGCGTTAATATAAATGTCATGGGTGAGACGTGTGCTGCCCTTGACTCCAGCTGAGAGAGGGGGCTGCTGACAGGCTAATCCCCCGGCCAGATGGAGCTCTGAGGCGTGCTCAGCGCCCCCCCAGAAGGACTGCTGGTCTCAGATCCCCCCCCCACCCCGGGGAGGAGCTGAGCCAGCAGGCCTCAGCAGGGTGCTGCCTAAGGTGGTACGGAGATAACTTTCAACTGGCGTTCACCAGTCTAGGTGGTGTTCAGACCCTGTCTGTCTGTCTGTCCGTCTGTCTGTCTGCGTGTCTGCCTGTCGGTCTCTATGTCTGCCTGTCTGCCTGTCTGCCTGTCTGTCTGCCTGTCTGTCTGGTCCTGACGCTTTGTGCTCTCTGGTGTGTGTGTGCAGGACCAGGTCTCTGGGACCACCACCTCCATGGTCCTGAAGAGCCTGGAGCCGGACACCGAGTACACGGTCACTGTGGTCCCCGTCTACCACGAGATGGAGGGCAAGTCCCAGTCCAAGAACGGCAGGACCAGTGAGTTCAACCCAGCTCAACCCAGCTCAACCCAGTTCAACCCAGTTCAACCCAGTTCAACTCAGTTCAACCCAGTTCAACCCAGTTCAACTCAGTTCAACCCAGTTCGCCGGAGGGCTTCAGAGAACCTTTAGAACCTCATAGAACACCTTTGTGTGCGAGGAGCGCTAATGCTGGAAAGAAGATTTGTACACATAATTAATAAAGTACATAATGAGACAAATATCCCAATCATCATCATCATCATCATCCTCATCCTCATCAAACATGAACCAGTGACCTTGACCACACACTCACTCTCTCCACCTCCGTCCCCAGCTCCAAAGGGTGGGGTTAAGAACCTGAAGGTGGTGGACCCCACCCTCAGCACCCTGACGGCCCGCTGGGAGCCGGCCCCTGGGAACGTGAGGAACTACAAGGTCTTCTACAGCGTCAGTCCCGGCGGAGAGCCCAAACTGGTACGACTGCGGTGTGGTCTGCTCCTCCACCTTCAACCCAGGACTACCTTCATCCAATCCCCCCGCCCTCGCTTCTGTGGTGCTCACGGTAGTGCTGCAGGGAGACCAGAGCCAAGGGACCAGACACAAGAGACCAGACACTAGAGACCAGGCACTAGAGACCAAAGAGGTGTCTGAAGGGAGACCAGACACTAGAGACCAGACACTAGTGACCAGAGCCAAGAGACCAGACACAAGAGACCAGACACTAGAGACCAGACACTAGAGACCAGACACTAGAGACCAGAGCCAAGAGACCAGAGCCAAGAGACCAGAGCCAAGAGACCAGAGCCAAGAGACCAGACACAAGAGCCCAGACACAAGAGCCCAGACACAAGAGCCCAGACACAAGAGACCAGACACAAGAGACCAGAGCCAAGAGACCAGAGCCAAGAGACCAGAGCCAAGAGACCAGAGCCAAGAGACCAGACGCTAGAGACCAGACGCTAGAGACCAGACGCTAGAGACCAGACGCTAGAGACCAGGCGCTAGAGACCAGACACTGGAGACCAGACACTGGAGACCAGACACTGGAGACCAGACACTGGAGACCAGACACTGGAGACCAGACACTGGAGACCAGACACTGGAGACCAGACACTAGAGACCAGACACCAGACACTAGAGACCAGAGCCAAGAGACCAGACAGACCAAAGAGGTGTCTGAAGGGAGACCAGACACTAGAGACCAGACACTAGAGACCAGACACTAGAGACCAGACACTAGAGACCAGAGCCAAGAGACCAGACAGACCAAAGAGGTGTCTGAAGGGAGACCAGACACTAGAGACCAGCCACTAGAGACCAGACACTAGAGACCAGACACTAGAGACCAGACACTAGAGACCAGACACTAGAGACCAGACACTAGAGACCAGACACTAGAGACCAGACACTAGAGACCAGACACTAGAGACCAGACACTAGAGACCAGCCACTAGAGACCAGACACTAGAGACCAGACACTAGAGACCAGACACTAGAGACCAGACACTAGAGACCAGACACTAGAGACCAGACACTGGAGACCAGACACTGGAGACCAGACACTGGAGACCAGACACTAGAGACCAGACACTAGAGACCAGACACTAGAGACCAGACACTAGAGACCAGACACTAGAGACCAGACACTAGAGACCAGACACTGGAGACCAGACACTAGAGACCAGACACTAGAGACCAGACACTAGAGACCAGACACTAGAGACCAGACGCTAGAGACCAGACACTGGAGACCAGACACTGGAGACCAGACACTGGAGACCAGACACTGGAGACCAGACACTGGAGACCAGACACTGGAGACCAGACACTAGAGACCAGACACTGGAGACCAGACACTGGAGACCAGACACTGGAGACCAGACACTAGAGACCAGACACTAGAGACCAGACACTAGAGACCAGACACTAGAGACCAGACACCTCTGCGGTCTCCCTGCAGGAACCTCTCTCCTTCTCCTCTCATTACTTCAGCTCTCCCAGCCGCTGGAAGGAAACCATCTTGTACCACCAGTGGGTCCCAGATTGCTTCTTTGGCAAAACGTCTGCATACCTCGCACTTAGTCCTCGGTTACCGTGAGCAACGGGGCACGGGGGGGCGGGGGGGCGGGGGCGGGGGGGCGGGGGCGGGGGGCTGTGGGATGCCTGGTTTCCATCAGATCCCGAACGGCACGCTCCACTCCAGCGGTAGCTTCAGCTCAGCGCCGCCGACCGCTGTTTTTGGCCGCTTGAGTTCTCGGGGTCGCGCTCGGGGTCGGGGTGCGTTGCCATGGCGACGGCGGCTGAACCGCTGTGTGTTTTGAACAGGAGACGGTCTCCGGGGGAACCAGCAGCGTGGTCCTGAGGGGCCTCAGCTCGGACACGCTCTACGACGTGGCGGTGGTCCCCGTGTACCCCGACGTGGACGGAGTGCGGCAGGCAGAGACGGGGAAGACCAGTGAGTGACCCCCACGGTGTGACCCCCTCCACCACCACCACCACCCCCTCCACCTCCTCCACCTCCTCCACCTCCTGCACCACGACCACGACCACCTCCTCCACCTCCTCCACCACGACCACCCCCACCCCCACCCCCACCACCACCACGACCACCCCCACCCCCTCCACCACCACCACCTCCTCCACCACCACCACCACCACCTCCTCCACCACCACCACCACCACCACCACCCCCACCCCCTCCACCCCCTCCACCTCCTGCACCACCACCACCTCCTGCACCACCACCACTACCACCCCCTCCACCTCCTCCACCACCACCACCTCCTCCACCTCCTCCACCTCCTGCACCACCACCACGACCACCTCCTCCACCTCCTCCACCACCACCACCCCCACCCCCACCCCCACCCCCTCCACCACCACCACCACCTCCTCCACCCCCTCCACCTCCTCCACCTCCTGCACCACGACCACGACCACCTCCTCCACCTCCTCCACCACGACCACCCCCACCCCCACCCCCACCACCACCACGACCACCCCCACCCCCACCACCACCACCACCACCTCCTCCACCACCACCACCACCACCACCACCACCACCACCTCCTCCACCACCACCACCACCACCCCCACCCCCACCCCCACCACCACCACGACCACCTCCTCCACCACCACCACCTCCTCCACCACCCCCACCCCCACCCCCACCACCACCCCCACCCCCACCCCCACCACCACCCCCACCCCCTCCACCTCCTCCACCCTCCTTTTTTTTCTCTGTGTACGCTAAACGTTAGCAGTTTAGCCTACATGTTAGCAGTATAGCCTCAGTGTTCACAGTTTAGCCTACATGTTAGCAGTATAGCCTCAGTGTTCACAGTTTAGCCTACACGTTAGCAGTTTATGCTAAATGTTAGCATTGTGAGCAGCAGCTTGCCCTCGGAAAAACAACCTCTACACTCACACAAGCACATCCATGTAGCTAGGCTCCGCCCCTGTGACCCCGAACCCCCCCAGGGCCCAGGTTACATCCTGTCCAGTGTGTGGGGCCCCTGGGGGTTGGGGGCCCCTGGGGGATTGGGGCCCCCTGGGGGTCGGGGGCCCCTGGGGGGTTGGGGACCCCTGGAGGCTGACCGCTGTCTGTGTTGCAGAGCCCCTGAGCGGAGTGAAGAACCTGCAGGTGACGGACCCCACGGTCAGCTCTCTGAGGGTCCGCTGGGAGCCCGCCGAGGGCGACGTCCGGCAGTACAACGTCATCTACGCCCCGACGGCCGGGGGTCCCGACGCCATGGTACGGAACGCCACCGCCGTCACCGCCACAGACCCACCCCACCAATCAGACCTCAGATTGGCCTTCTGTTGTGGTACTCGCCGTGGTAACAGAGGCGCTGATGCGATGTTCGTCCAGTGATGTTCATCTGATCGAAGTGGTCGGATTAAGAAGAAACTGAAGTTTACAGGCGATTGGTTTGATATCTGATGGTCTTACCTGATATATAATTTGATAAAAGCGTTGTCTAAAAGCGTCCGCTTAATGCCCTAAATGAAAACACGTGGCACGACATAAAACACTTTTAAGAATGTTTTAGTGGACGTGATTCTGGTTCTCCCCGGTCTCAGACCCAGGTGTCCGGGTTCTAAGCAGTGTTCTCCCGGTCTCAGACCCAGGTGTCCGGGTTCTAAGCAGTGTTCTCCCGGTCTCAGACCCAGGTGTCCGGTATGTCCACCAACACGGTACTGAGGGGCCTGACGCCGGAGACGGAGTACACGGTGTCCGTGGTGCCCGTCTACGCCGACCTGGAGGGGAAACGCCAGTCGGAGAACGGGAAGACAAGTAGGTCCAGTCATCAACGTTCTGTTTAACTTCAGGTTTAGGGTCCCTGGATCGACCGGTCCTCAACGTCTGCGGCCCGAGTCCCTCCTGTTCGTCTTTCTGTTTTTGTTCTTAACCTGGTTTCTGTTTCGGATTCAGCCTCTGGTTTACGCTATCGTACGACATTTGAGATTGTCAACTGTTTGCTTTCTTTCCGATACATCCTGCGGTTTACGGATGGTCTGACTAAATGGATTGACGGGTCCTAGATGTCTGCAGCCTGGTCGGTACGGACTCGGAGATCAAGGCTACTGGTGTAGGGGCGGTGGACTCCCGGTCACCACGGTCAGGGTCAGGTTAGGGCTAGTGTATTGATGCCCCATGTGGTCAGGGTTAGCGGAGAAGCTAACCAGCCCCTTAGCTTGTCATGGTTCTGCTCTGCTCTACCTCAACCTCGTGAAGATGAAAGCCAACATAGGTGATTTGAGAGGATGAATCATTCATCAAAAGGGGGATGGATAGTATAGTGTCTAGGATGTTCCCCAGCGGTGAGGTGCTGTGTTCGATGCTCAGAGTCCACTAACCTGTAGGCATCTTGGATCAAGATGGCTCACCCCTGTTCCTTAATGACCTGGATCTGTAGTCGCTGTAAGTCACCTCTCTCTTGATCAAAGCTGAATGACTAAAGGCTAAATAGTCTGGTTGTCTTTTGATGTTCTCCTCTCCTCGATGCACGGCCATTTTCAAAGTAACAGAGAAGAACATGTTGAGACAGTCCCAGATGTCGGAAGAACTTCCAAAATGTCTGTTTGGTTTATTTGGGGTTCTGTAAACCCATCCTCACACTCTCCCTCTCACCCCTGAAGCAGTAAATCTATTTTACCCTGAAAGAGCAGCACACCCAACCAGACCCAGCTGTGTCCCTCCGACTCCAGCTGGGAGTCAATCTCACTCGTGTCTTGGCCTTCATCTAGCCTTCATGTAACCAGGTTAGGACTTGATAACCTGCTATTACCAGGCCCCGCTCCCTCTGCGTTCCACAAGACAGCTGGTCCCCAGCCAGGCGTAGGGCCGGACCCAGAGCGGACGCCCATAATGAGGCCTCTCTCCGCCCCCCTGGCCTGAGTTAACCCCGCTAACCACGGTGCTGAACTACCCGTTGCCCCCATGGGCGGCGTGTGGCTCAGGAGGTACAGCGGGTTGGCGGGTAAGCGTAAGATTGCTAGTCCGGTCCCCGGCTGCTCCTAGAGCGCTGAGGAGTCCCTGAGCGCGGCGCCTCACCCTGACCACGTGAACGTGCACGTGAACGTGTGCAGCGCTTGAATGTGGGCAGTATCGTAAAGCGCTTGGAGACGCCACTTCTTAGGAAGGCACTGTTGTAGATGCAGTCCGTTCGCCGTTGACCCCCATGTGTCCACAGAACCGCTGGGAGGGGTGAAGGACCTGACGGTCACCGACCCCACCACCAGCTCGCTGAGGGTGCGCTGGGAGCCGGCCGAGGGGAACGTCCGCCACTACCGCCTCTTCTACGTCCCCGATGTGGGCGGAGCCGAGGACATGGTGAGACGGAGCGGATGGTGCACCCTGTAGCATGTAGCATGTTCACAGTACCTTGTACCCTGTCGCATGTAGACTGTAGCATGTACCCGTTAGCATGTAGCATGTTCACTGTACCTTGTACCCTGTAGACTGTAGCATGTACCCTGTAGCATGTAGCATGTTCACTGTACCTCGTACCCTGTAGCATGTAGACTGTAGCATGTACCCGTTAGCATGTAGCATGTTCACTGTACCTTGTACCCTCTAGCATGTAGACTGTAGCATGTACCCGTTAGCATGTAGCATGTTCACTGTACCTTGTACCCTGTAGACTGTAGCATGTACCCTGTAGCATGTACCTTGTACCTTGTCGCATGTACCCTGTACCTTCTACCATGTACCTTCTACCATATACCCTGTAGTACGCAACATGTAGCATGTACCCTGAAGCATGTAGCATGTATCCCGACCTGTAACCTGTACCCTGTGCCTCTTTGAATGTACCTGATACCATGCAGCATGTAGCTTGTACACTGTACTCTTTACCATGTAACATGTACCCCGCTGACGCCACTGACATAGCGTTTCTCTGCGGCCCCCCCAGGAGCAGGTGTCGGGCGGCACCACCAACGTGGTCCTGAGGAACCTGCTGTCGGACATGCCCTACACGGTCACCGTGGTGCCGGTGTACCCTGAGGGGGAGGGGCTCCGGCAGGCGGAGAAGGGGAAGACGCGTGAGTGGCTCTGGCTCCGGGGCGCCATCTTGGCTTTGTTCTTTGCACGGTTTCGGTTTCGGACTCAGCCTCTGGTTTATGCTAACCTGCGACATTTGAGATCCTCGATGGCTTGATTTATTTTCCCATACATCGTGCTATTTACGGATTGTTGGACAAAATGGGACCAAAGCTATCCTAGTAGTAATAATTTAGATTAATCGTAGAAAAGGAAGGAGGAGACAGACTGTAGGATAGCAAGACAGAAGGACAGGCGGACAGGAAGAGAGACAGAACGTTGACGTAAACAGTTTCCCCTAGACTTTAGCATTTTACGCTAAACATAAGAGGTTTATGCTAAACTTCAGCAGTTTACCCAGACTGTCAGACTGACACACAGACGGCCGACAAACCAACAGGCATTACCGCTAACGTAAACGTTAGCAGTTTACGCTAAATGTCAGCAGTTTACGCTAAACGTCAGCAGTTTACCTAAACGCTGTTTAATTGGATCTGGGGTCCCCCCCCCTGCTGGCTCAGCAGGGTACCCCAGTGTTTCACGAGGCAGCTGGCCTCCAGTGGCGGGCCCAGAGATGAGGAGCTTAATGAGGCCTTTCAGAGCTCCTGTGGTCCGCGGTCAACCCCCTCGAAGGCCCGTTCAGGTGCTGCTGCTGTCGCTGTAGTCGGTCTCCTCTGATGCAGATGTCTGAGGAGATGTTGAGTTGGTTTGGTTGGAGTTTAAAAATAAGAGCTTCAAGGTGAGATTCAGATGGTTTAAAGATCGTCAATGATGGATTCCCTCTGAACGCTACCTTGAATTCCTGCTCTTAATTCAGAGCTGTGATTTCAAGCTCTGAGCTCAGATCCCACCATCCGTGTCGTACGTAGCTCCACGCTAACGACCCTAGTTGAGTCTGGAGCCCAAACCACGTCGCAGAGCACGAGACGAAAGTCATGTTTTTAAAGGTTCACGTCCAAACCACACCTACTCACTCATGCTCCGTCAGAACAGTTTCATCCAAGCGCTAGTCTGGTCAGACGACAAACATGATGCTGAAGTCTTGCCGCCGCAAGACTTCCGCGTTTTGGACTTTAAAACCTGTCAGTGTATAAAACCTGATGTTGGGCTCCAGCCCGAGGTCCTGACCTAGCACCTGTCCCTCAACTATTGCGTAGCAACGAAACATGAGGATTCTTTGGATCAGTATAGTAACGAGATCGCTGTGTCCGTCCTGTACCTTCCGTCTTCCCCCCTTGGGGGGAGACGTGTGCTCCGTCTGCTCCGTCCATCTGTCTGGCCGCCTCCAGGAGGCGGAGCCGGCTGAGGCGGACTCACACATGGCTCGTCCGGGAGGAATGTTACGGGCTCTGGAACCAGATCACTGGTGCCTTGAGTCCGACCGAGTGCTTCCAGGTGACGGCCCCGCCCCCGGCCCCGCCCCCGGCCGGGCGTGGTCCACTTCCTGTTGGGCGGTCCGAACCCAGGGCTGTCTAACAGCCTGGTGGGTCAGGCTTGCAGAGGAGAGATGATATGTTTACATCCGATTTAGTTTTCAGTTTTGCGTAAACGGTTTACAGGAGAATTTGTTAGAACATAAAATATAACGAAGACAAGATGTCTCCTATTCACTGGATCTGAAGTGGTGCTGACGTTTGTTTTTTCCTCCTCCTGCTCCTCCTCCTCCTCCTCCTCTTCCCCTCCTCCTCCTCCTGCTCCTCCTCCTCCTCCTCCTCCTCCTCCTCCTCCTCCTGCTCCTCCTCCTCCTCCTCCTCCTCCTCCTCCTCCTCCTCCTCCTCTTCACCTCCTCCTCCTCCCCCTCCTCCTCCTCCTCCTCTTCCTCCTCCTGCTCCTCTACCCCCCTATGTGTGACCTTGTCCCGGTGCCGTTGACCTTGGCAGTGCCGCGGACGGCCCCCAGGAACCTGCAGCTGTACCACCCCACCCCCAGCAGCCTGAACGCCCGCTGGGAGCCCGCCAGCGGCCAGGTGCAGCAGTACCGCGTCACCTACACCCCCCTGGACGGATCCAAGCCCGCCGCCTCGGTGAGCCCCCCTCCCCCCGTCTGTCTGTCTGTCTGTCTGTCTGTCTGTCTGTCTGTCTGTCTGTCTGTCTGTCTGTCTGCGGTTAAACAACAAGCTGTCATTAGTGACAGTAGATGGCCTGAGGGTGGGAAGAGATCATTTGACCTTGTGATCTCTCTCTCTCTATATTCTTTCTCTCTCTATATATATATATTCTCTCTCGCTCTCGCTCTCTCTCTCTATATTCTCTCTCTCTATATTCTCTCTCTCTCTATATATATTCCCTCTCTCTCTCTCTCTCTCTCTCTCTCTCTCTCTCTCTCTCTCTCTCTCTCTCTCTCTCTCTCTCTCTCTCTCTCTCTCTCCCCCACCCAGCCCTCTCTCTTAGTGAGGGCTGGGTCCTTGGGCCGTGGACCTGAGTCCTCCCGGGTCCTCCTGGGTCCTCCCGGGTCCTCCTGGGCCCTCCCGGGTCCTCCTGGGTCCTCCTGGGTCCTGGTTCCTAGGAGAACCACACAGCTGTGGTTCTGGTCTCGGGGCTGACTCGGCCTCTCATTGTTTTGGATGTGTCTCTAGCGGCGAGCCTCCCTGTGTTCCAGAAGATCCTCAGACGGATTGGTCTGTAATTACATGAAGGTTCCCAACGCTTGACTCATCTGCTTGTTGTTGCTCTTGATTAGCATTGATTACGCCGCCGGCTCTGCTAGCCAGATCAAACACACGCTTACGTCAACACAGACGACACCAACTACTGGATGTATATCTATATATTACTGTATATATTACTGTATATATACTTATGACTCACAGCCCAGGAAGGACGTCCGTCCGGCCAGATGTGCGTCTCCTGACCGTCTGGAAAGTATAGCGTGGCCGGTTTGCACCGGTTCTGCCGGTTTGTACCCAGACTTGTCTGAGGTGGTTTGTACCTGTTCGTTCCGGTTTGTACCTTTTTTTTACCCATCCTGGTCTGTTATCTGGCCAGTCTGATGCGGTTCATACCGGTTCATACCGGTTCGTTACGGTTTGTACCGGTTTGTACCTGTCCCGGTCTGTTAACTCGCCAATCTGATGCGGTTCATACTGGTTCATACTGTACCGGTTCGCTCAGTTTGTACGCGTCCTATTCTGTTATCTGGCCAATCTGATGCGGTTCATACTGGTTCATACTGTACCGGTTTGCTCCGTTTGTACGCGTCCTATTCTGTTATCTGGCCGTTTCTACCGGTTTGTACCCTTCCCGGTCTGTTTACAGTCCGGTCTCAGGCGGTTCGTACCGGTTTGTACGATGACGGATCCGGCTGCGCTCTTGTTTTGTGTTAAACGGGCAGAGCCTTTGTGTGTTTGTGTCGGGAGGATTGAGGGACTCTATCAACGGGCCGGGAGGGCGTTCGTCTCGGCGGAGGTAGTCAGTGCTAATCTCCTACACCTGGGACCTCCGTCAAAACCAAACACTTTCTTTGTGTCTCTTTGTGAGCATCGAGGCCCTACCTCAACAACGCTTTGTTTAGAGCTTTGGGCACCATCTTTTCTCCGGGGGGGGGGTCCATCTGAGGACCTCCAGCTGTGAGGAGGGGGGCAAATGTGGCGCGTGGCGATGACAGGCCAGACGTAGCCCCTCCACCCAGATATTTATCAGGGTGGGGGAGGAAGGGGGGAGGAAGGGGAGTATGAGGTCATGAGGGACGGGGTCATTGTGTACGTTAATGCTGCCAGACCAGAGTGTGATGTATCACCAGGGTCAGAGGTCAGATACACACAGACATAGACACAGATAGGTACACACTTCACACGAACACACACAGAAATGTACACAGATAGACACACACTAGACACAGACATATACACAGATAGAGAAGCAGTACACACACACACACACACACACACACACACACACACACACACACACACACACACACACACACACACACACACACACACACACACACACACACACACACACACTAACTACCTCACTCACTCACACACACAAATGATGACCCTCGTCCAGGTGCCACGTCCTGACCCTACTTCCTTTTAACCTTTGACCCGTCTGTGTCTCCTGTTAACTTTTGACCCTGCCGTGTCTCCTGTTAACCTTTGACCCTGCTGTGTGTCCTGTTAACCTTTGACCCTGCCGTGTCTCCTGTTAACCTTTGACCCGTCTGTGTCTCCTGTTAACCTTTGACCCTGCTGTGTGTCCTGTTGACCTTTGACCCTGCTGTGCCTCCTGTTGACCTTTGACCCTGCTGTGCCTCCTGTTGACCTTCGACCCTGCCGTGTCTCCCCAGCTGTTGACCCCGGGGGGGACCCCCACCGCCCTGCTGGACGGCCTGCTGGCGGACACCCCCTACAGCGTGGAGGTGGTGCCGCTGTACGCAGACGGAGTCGGCCCCGGCATCACGGCCGACGGGAAGACACGTGAGGCCCCGCCCCCCCGCCGTGAGGTCATCGGTCATGTGACCTGTGACGTGTCGTGCGAAAGTTTTTCTTTTACATAAGCGTGGCTTAAACAGGTTTACACTTGGCTGTTAAAGACGACATGATGTCATAGGTCACATGACCTGTGTCTTGTTGTGTTGCGTTGTGTGAAAGTTTAGTGTTTCACATGTGTGTGGTTTCAACACGGCGTCTTCATTCATTTGAGTGACTGAACTTCAGGCCGTCTCCCTGGGCCGGCTGGGTCAGTGTGGGTGGCGTAGTGGTCAGCTGTTATGGTTCAGTCTCACAGTCTGCACTGCAGACACATCTGTTCCTCAAACGACCTCACAGAGTGACATTTACATCCAACATTCAGGGCGTTTACCGGTCGCTTTTATCCAAAGTGACTCACATAAGCACATTTGTCAGAAGAAAGAGAAACAAAAGATTTATTAAATCGTCTTCCGCTTGTTTGGACTGAATCTCCTTCTTCTGCGGATGTATCAGACAAACATGCTGCTCCACCTGCTGCACCCTAGTACCCCACCCTGTTGCCCCCAGGGCACAGCTCCCCCACCCCCCCACCCTCCCCTGTTGACGGGTGGGGCGTCCTGCTGACGGAGGCCCCTTGTGTTGCAGTGCCCCGCGCGGGCCCCAGGAACATGCGCGTGTTCGACGCCACCACCAACACCCTGACCATCGGCTGGGACCACGCCGAGGGCCCCGTCAGCCAGTACAAGATCTCCTACGCCCCCCTGACCGGAGACCCCATCACCGAGCTCGTAAGTCCCCCCCATCCGGACCCTGACCGTGGGCTAGAGGAGGTTAAACTAGCGTTAGTCTAGAGGAGGTTAGACTAGTGTTAGTCTAGAGGAGGTTAGACTAGTGTTAGTCTAGAGGAGGTTAGATTAGTGTAAGTCTAGAGGAGGTTAGACTAGTGTTAGTCTAGAGGAGGTTAGACTAGTGTTAGTCTAGAGAAGGTTAGACTAGTGTTAGTCTAGTGTTAGTCTAGTGTTAGTCTAGAGGAGGTTAGACTAGTGTTAGTCTAGAGGAGGTTAGACTAGTGTTAGTCTAGAGGAGGTTAGACTAGTGTTAGTCTCGAGGAGGTTGGACTTGTGTTAGTCTCGAGGAGGTTAGACTAGCGTTAGTCTAGAGGAGGTTAGTCTAGAGGAGGTTAGACTAGTGTTAGTCTAGAGGAGGTTAGACTAGTGTTAGTCTAGAGGAGGTTAGACTAGTGTTAGTCTAGAGGAGGTTAGACTAGTGTTAGTCTAGAGGAGGTTAGACCAGTGTTAGTCTAGAGGAGGTTAGACCAGTGTTAGTCTAGAGGAGTAAGACTAGAAGTATTCTAGAGGAGGTTAGACTAGTGTTAGTCTAGAGGAGTAAGACTAGAAGTATTCTAGAGGAGGTTAGTGTAACCTTATTCTTGAGGAGGTTAGTCTACCCTTATTCTTGAGGAGTATAATCTAGAGGAGTTTAGACTAGTATTAATCTAGAGGTGTTACACTAGTGTTAGTCTAGAGTGGTTTGGACTAACTTTAGTCTGGAGGAGTTAGTGTTTATAGACTAATGTTAACTTTAGACAAGAGGGGTATTTTGACAAATATTTATCCCCCAAAGTCCCGGCTGTGATCAGTTAAGTGCTTCTGTAGTTGTTTGTTGTTTGAGACGTTCCCTTATCAGATGTTTGGGCGTCTCAGACCTTTGAAGATGTATTTCAGTTCTGACAGCTCTGACGCGAACAGATAATTAAAGCATTAACGAACGAAGGTACTTGGCCTCTTCACAAGGCGACTACAAAGCTTCGCCGCGATTTAACGAGTCGGAAATTAGAACCATGACCTGCTGGAGGAAACGTCTCCAGGAAACCTACAGAGCTCTGGAGATGTTTGGGCTGGGGGCCTGCGAACCGGAACGTCACCTTAAATCATCTTGATTTGAACAACAAACTCTGCAACTAAACAAATAAAAATAGGGAAGAAGGCATTACTGTCCCCAACCCTCTGTGCTATAAAAAGCAAAGAACGCCGTTTGAAACTCCTTTCTGGCATGTCTTTGGCTCACCAGAAGAACAAAATGGCTGATGAGCTGTCTAATTAAAGGCTTGTTGGACAGACTCTTATGCTCATGTCTTTAATCCAATTATTAACGGCCGTAAATCACCCGAGCTGGAGGGCTAGCAAAGAGGCGGCGGCGCAGCTGGTTCCCATCGTAGCCCGTTAGCCTCATCGAGGTACCTGCTACGAGCTAGCTGTGTCTGGTCCGTAGCCGGCCGGGGGGGGCTTGGGGTCTTTGGTGGGAGGGGGGGGGGGGCGTCTGGGGGTCAGGGGTGGGGCGGGGCCTGGTCCTGACCCGGTTCAAGGGAAACCCCCTGGAGCCTGGAGCATGGAGACCCGAGGGATTCAGGGATCAAGGAAACACGGTCATGGAACCGGACGCATCAAACAACTTCCAACAAGGAATGTCTGAGGCTCTGTGAGGTCTCAGCAAAGACCTGCTGCACTATGACGCCACACCCCCGCCTGAGTCCTCATAAAGTCTGCTTTAGCACCAGGTTTAGCACCGGGTTTAGTACCAGAGATGGACAAACAGGTGCAACGTGTGGCAGCAGTTATGTGTTATTATCTTTAATGTGGTTCAGGTCATCTTAGCTAGTGAGGCGTCCTCCCTCACGTGTGTGTGTGTGTGTGTGTGTGTGTGTGTGTGTGTGTGTGTGTGTGTGTGTGTGTGTGTGTGTGTGTGTGTGTGTGTGTGTGTGTGTGTGTGTGTGTGTGTGTGTGTGTGTGTGTGAACCCAGGCCTCCGTCCCCGGCTACAGGAACAACGCGCTGCTGCAGAACCTGTTCCCGGACACGCCCTACAACATCACGGTGGAGGCCGTCTACAACGAGGGGCCGGGGGGGTCACTCAACGGGAACGGACGCACAGGTCAGGAGAACAGGGAAAATAGAACACACAACGTAGAACACACAACATAGAACGTACAGGAGGAGTACGGACGCACAGGTCAGGAGAACAGCGAACATAGAACATCAGGAACCCTGCATGGATAGCATAGAATATAGAACGTAGAACACACAACATAGAACGTACAGGGGGAGTACGGACGCACGGGTCAGGAGAACAGAGAGCACAGAACAGGGAGGGGCTACAGAAACAGGGAGAGTAACAGACGGGAGGAGTTTAGAAGTTATTGAACTTGCATCGATGATTGGGGTTGATGTATGAAAATACAATGTTGGTTAGAATTTAGAGAGGCAATTATAAAATAATCAATTTAAGAAACACAGTGGGAAGTGAGAGGAAGTAAAGAAAGAGAAACACTTCCATCGTATTATTTATTGACTTGTAGCTGAATGTTTTAACGTACAGGAGAACGTGGTCCTTATGTGACGTTCTTATTGATACGGTAAGTGCGGTACCCGCCGCGGCGGACATTTTGTAAGAAGGGCTCGTTGAGGTGGTTGACACGTTGTTCTCCGCCCGTTGCCGTGGTGACAGTGGGTCTGGTGGAGCCCAGGAACCTGCGAGTGTCTGACGAGTGGTACACCCGCTTCCGCGTGGCCTGGGACCCCGTGGCCACCACCGTGCTGGGGTACAAGCTGGTCTACGCCCCCACAGGTGGGACACGCACACACACACACACACACACACACACACACACACACACACACACACACACACACACACACACACACACACACACACACACACACACACACACACACACGTATTCACAAGCCCAATGAGCGCAAATGCACACACGCACGCGCACACACGCACTCACTAACACACAGACAGACACACACGCACAAATAAAAACACACACGCACACACTGACAGACAGACACACAGACACACACGCACCCATACACTCACACACACACACGCTCAATCACACACTCACAGACGCACATTCACTCACTCACAGACACACACGCTCGCATATACACTCACTCACTCACTCACTCACAGACTGACCGACACAGAGACCCCCCCCCCCCCCCCCAGGGTGCGGTCCAGTAGCCTAACCTCCAGGTCTCCCCGTCTCCCCCGGCCCCAGGTCGGCCCCAGGACTCCAGGGAGGTGTTCGTGGGGGACGTCACGTCCTACTCTCCCCACAACCTGCAGACGGGGACCACCTACGACGTGAAGGTGTTCGCCCAGTACGGCGGGGGCGTCAGCCGGGCGCTGGAGGGGCAGGGCACCACGCGTAAGTCGCCACGGAAACAACACGACTCCCCTCGGCAACACACATGTCCCCCGTGTGACACTCTTATCACCCGTAGCAACAACACACGTTACCCTCGGCAACACACATGTCAACCTTGTGACACTCTTGTAACACTTATGCATCCCATAGCAACACACGTCGCCCTAGTGACCCTCCTGTCACCCCTCTCCCCCTCAGTGTACTCTCTAACCCCTCTCTAACCCCTCTCTAACCCTCTCTCTAACCCCTCTATAACCCCTCTCTAACCCCTCTCTAACCCCTCTCTAACCCCCTCTCTAACCCCCTCTCTAACCCCTCTCTAACCCATCTCTAACCCCCTCTCTAACCCCCTCTCTAACCCCTCTCTAACCCCCTCTCCTCCTCAGTGTACCTCCTAACCCCTCTCTAACCCCTCTCTAACCCCTCTCTGACCCCTCTCTAACCCCTCTCTAACCCCTCTCTAACCCCCTCTCTAACCCCCTCTCTAACCCCCTCTCTAACCCCCTCTCTAACCCCTCTCTAACCCCTCTCTAACCCCCTCTCTAACCCCTCTCTAGCCCCTCTCTAACCCCTCTCTAACCCCTCTCTAACCCCCTCTCCTCCTCAGTGTACCTCCTAACCCCTCTCTAACCCCTCTCTAACCCCCTCTCTAACCCCCTCTCTAACCCCTCTCTAACCCCTCTCTAACCCCTCTCTGACCCCTCTCTAACCCCTCTCTAACCCCTCTCTAACCCCCTCTCTAACCCCCTCTCTAACCCCTCTCTAAGCCCTCTCTAACCCCCTCTCTAACCCCCTCTCTAAGCCCTCTCTAACCCCCTCTCTAACCCCCTCTCTAACCCCTCTCTAACCCCCTCTCCTCCTCAGTGTACCTCCTAACCCCTCTCTAACCCCTCTCTGACCCCTCTCTGACCCCTCTCTGACCCCTCTCTGACCCCCCTCTGACCCCCCTCTGACCCCCCTCTAACCCCTCTCTAACCCCCTCTCCTCCTCAGTGTACCTCCTAAGCCCTCTCTACCCCCTCTCTACCCCCTCTCTACCCCCTCTCTAGCCCCTCTCTAACCCCTCTCTGACCCCTCTCTAACCCCTCTCTAACCCCCTCTCTAACCCCCTCTCTAACCCCTCTCTAACCCCTCTCTAACCCCCTCTCCTCCTCAGTGTACCTCCTAACCCCTCTCTACCCCCTCTCTAACCCCCTCTCCTCCTCAGTGTACCTCCTAACCCCTCTCTACCCCCTCTCTAACCCCCTCTCTAACCCCCTCTCCTCCTCAGTGTACCTGAACGTGACGGGCCTGGAGACGGAGTTCATCGGACACGACAAATACTGCATCAAGTGGACGGCCCACCGCGCCGCCACCAACTACCGCGTCATGGTGGCGCCCGTCGACTGTGAGTCCCCCCCCCCCCCCCCCCCCCTCCCCTGTGCCGATGGTCGACCACGCGGTCGCTCGCGGTCGACCTCCATGCTGTGCTCACGACGGCTCATACGGTCCCCCCACCGTCCCCCCACAGCGTGACGGCTCTGTCGTGTTGTTTCTGGTGTGTGTGAGAGGAGCGTGTGAGAGGGCAGAGTGAGGAGAGGAGTGTGAGGGGAGTGTGTGTGTGAGGGGAGTGTGCTGTGTGTGGGGAGTGTGCTGTGTGTGTGAGGGGAGTGTGTGAGAGGAGAGTTTGTGTGAGAGGAGTGTGTGTTGGAAGTGTGTGAGGGGTTTGTGTGGGAGGAGTGTGTCTGTTGGGAGTGTGTGAGGTTGTGTCTGAAGGGTTGTGGGAGGGGGCGTGAGAATACTCTGAATCCCCATCTGGATCGTGTCGTCTTCTTGACGAATGCCTGAAATGAGAAGCAGAGAGGAAGAGACGGGGGAGTTATGAAGACTCTGGAGCCCCGGAGTGGACCACAGGCCGGAGGCGGACAGACGCTCCCCCACCCCGGAGGACCAGACCCTGAGGACCAGACCCTGAGGACCAGACCCTGAGGACCAGAGACGCCCCACCTGGGGGTCTCAGAGACCGCAGGCCACGCTCCAGAGTCAACAAATAAGTCAAATGTTTGTTCCCGGGCTCGGAGGGAAGACCCTGGTCTGGTTGAGGGGGGAGGGGAGGGAGGGGAGGGCTCGGAGGGACGACCCCGGTCCAGGGGAAGGAGGGGGGGGCCGGGGGGCGAAGCAGAGAGAAGAGGCCGTACGAGGCCGTGCCGGATGTACGCCGCGGTCCTCTCATGATCTCCGCTCGTTTGGAGCCTTGAGTGCAGCAGAGTCTGCGCCCCGATGGCGTCGAGGACTCGCAGTGTGGACGATCGACGCAGCTGTCGCTGTGCGTCCGTGGTCGCCGTGACGACGCCTCCTCCGTCGAGCCTTGCCCCCGGTCTGGACCCGACCCAGGGTTTACACTGTGGGTTTTCTCCCTGAAAGGTTCCCCGGTTCCTAAGTGGGTTTGAGCGTGGGATGTTGATGTTAGAGGGTATTTTAATCCACGGTCGGCAGGTTGTTTCGGCTGAATCGACCGGAGTGAACCAAGGCCTCTCTGACGAGGCAGGAACACAACGATAAACAGGACCCGGCTGGTCGCCATGACGGCGGTATCGACAGCAAACACTCGCTTGTTTGTGGCGCTGCGCAGAGCGTAAATACCGGAGCACTTCCCGGTTCGGGACCTGGCATCCCAGCGCTGATGTCGGAACGTCGGGGTCGAAGGTCACGGTGCGTCAGGACACGGTTGGCCGCGGCATGAAGTGTTGCTAGGCAACGGACGGGAGGGTCTGCAGCAGTGCTTTTCAAACTGGGTCGGGACCGCTAAGTGGGTTCTCAAAGGACACAGACGCGCCTACATGCCACGTCTGTGACATTCGGCAGTGAGGCAATCAAAGACAGGATTCCTGAATTGATGAATGTGCCTTGAAACATTTTGAACTTTCACCTTTTTCATCGTACTTCCCTGAGGATGTATTGCAGCACAATCACAAAGTATTTTACGGCACAAAGTATTGAGGGGTCCCGGGTCCCTGGGTCTGTGTTGGGTCCCTGGCCTGTGTCTCTTTGTGTTGTCTCGATTGTTACGGAGGTCTGTGTCCTCTGTGTTTTGTGTCCCTGGTTTCCTTTCCTCTGTGTGCCGTCTCCATGGTAACGCCGTTGTCCGGGTGCTCCGCAGCGTTCAACCAGGGGAAGCAGGAGATCACCTTCCCCGCCGGGCAGCCCCGCTACTGCTTCGAGGGTCTCTCCCAGGACGCGCTCTACACCGCCACCGTGTTCGTGCAGACCCCCAACCTGGAGGGGCCCGGCGTCAGCGGCAAGGAGAGGACACGTGAGTCTCCGGTCGGGACGGGGGGACGGGCGCCCCCCCCGGTCCCAGCTCGGCCTCAGAGAGCTGGGATGAAGCCCACAGCGTCGTAGGGCCTGCTGGTCTAGACCCTGGTGGTTAGAGGGTTTGATTGCTCGGAGGTTCTGGGGTCGACATCCCCTAACCCCTCCCCCTTCATAACCCCTACCAGTACTCACCCCTTCATAGCCCTACCTGGACTCACCCCTTCATAACCCCTACCTGGACTCACCCCTTCATAACCCTACCTGGACTCACCCCTTCATAACCCTACCTGTACTCACCCCTTCATAACCCCTCCCTGTACTTACCCCTTCATAACCCCTACCTGTACTCACCCCTTCATAACCCCTCCCTGTACTCACCCTTTCATAGCCCTACCTGTACTCACCCCTTCATAACCCCTCCCTGTACTCACCCCTTCATAACCCCTACCTATACTCACCCCTTCATAACCCCTCCCTGTACTCACCCCTTCATAACCCCTCCCTGTACTCACCCCTTAATAACCCTACCTGTACTCACCCCTTCATAACCCTACCTGTACTCACCCCTTAATAACCCTACCTGTACTCACCCCTTCATAACCCTACCTGTACTCACCCCTTAATAACCCTACCTGTACTCACCCCTTCATAACCCTACCTGGGCTCACCCCTTCATAACCCTACCTGGGCTCACCCCTTCATAACCCTACCTGGGCTCACCCCTTCATAACCCTACCTGGGCTCACCCCTTCATAACCCCTCCCTGCTCCTATAGGACATGTATCTGAACCGAGGCGTCTCATTTACTAACCATAGCGACCGCACTTCACTCTCATACTGGGTATCTTCTGCGTTAGTAAACTCCCTTTTCTGTTTCTCTTGGGTCCAGTGTTGAGACCGACCCCGGTGCCTACACAACCCCCCACGCCCCCCCCTCCACCGACCATACCCCCGGCATGGGCAGGTGAGTACCCACAATCCTTTGCTGCTTTTCGCGTGTCCTGTGTGCCTCGGTTCCTCTGATGCTCAGCCGGATGTGTCGCCGCGGTAACCTAAGGCGTCTGGTCCGTTCCGTCATTTGGATCGTGCATCACGGGCCGCAATAATTCGATTCAGTTGACATACGATTTCGTTACGAGCGTATTTAAAGGAGAAAATAACCGAATAATTGATGCAATAATGGGATACCCTTATTTTCTTAATCGGACCGAGGGAACATCAGCTGAGTCGGTTCTGGCTGCACATCGCACGGAGACGTAAACGGCTCCACGTTTAGCACGCAAACCTCCCCCGGTCGGGCCGTCTGCGAGCCAGTCTAACGCGGACCACGTGTGTAGACCGCCCCGGGTCCAGGCCGGGCCGACTCCCGTGGAGACACAACAGCCTGGGTGTTGAAACCGACCCAGGGACAGCTCCCTGGGTCCCGGTTCACCCGGGTTCGAGTATTGCATAAAACAAACCTTTTTATGAACGTCGAGAAGGAGGGAGCATCGACGCTGCGAGAGTTCTCTCCGACACATCAGGCTCACATTAATCCCCGTTTCTTTTGGCCCATTGATTACGGCGGGAGAGAAAGCGATTAAAGATAGCTCACTTTCAGGCCTTCTGGCCACCAAATGTTTCTTGTTTTCCAAGGAATTTTTTGATCAGTTAAATTGATAATTATAGAGCGGAGACCCATCACGTCACCCCCCCCCTCCGCTCTGCCGCTCTGCCTTTGAGGCCTCGCTCTGCGGTCCAGACTCCAACCAGTCATTACTCCTGGCGGTCGCTGCCACCCCCTCAGCGGGTGCTTGGGCCGGTGCCCTCAGAAGACGGATGGCAGCGGCACCGTCTGAGCGCTGCCGCTTGGTTTCTATTCCCCGTTGTCAGTGTGCAAAGGAGCCAAGGCCGACGTGGTGTTCCTGATCGACGGCTCCTGGAGCATCGGCGAGGACAGCTTCAGGAAGGTCATCGGATTCGTCTCCAACCTGACCGGCGCCTTCGACGTCATCGGACCGTCCGGGATTCAGGTTGGTAGTTAGAACGCCACGTGTTACCTCGGAACCCTTTGGCAATCCACCAGATTCTCATTTAGATCTAGGGAGTTTAGCAGACGCTTTAATCCAAAGGGATTTACAATAAGTGCATTTGTCCGGAGAAAGAGAAACAACAATATATCTCTGTGGGTATTAAGGATGTTCCCAGAACCAAGTGCCAAGCCGTAACAATCGCTAGGTTAACCCATTCCCTGTATGATACAAAGATAGCTAGGATAAGATGCTACAGAATGCTAAGTACTCTTTTTAGGTGCAAGTACATTAAGTGCCACAGTACCCCTTGATCCCTTTAACATGAGACTGTGATTCAAATCCTTACAAATGGACCTGACCTGTAGTGATAACCTCTGGATATGACGGTAGCTGGTTAGCATGGCGCTAGCCGACCCACTGCTAACGTGGATGCGGTGTCTCTTGGTCGTCAGGTGTCCTTCGTGCAGTACAGCGACAGCGCCAAGACCGAGTTCAGGCTCAACGCCTACCAGGACAAGGGCACCGTGCTGTCGGCCTATCAGCTGCTCCCATACCGAGGAGGGAACACCAAAACAGGTGGGGCCACGCCTACTTCACGGTCCTTCTCACTTTCACTTTCACTTTCAGTTTCATCCTCCTCCTGGGCCTGACTCACCTACTGGCCGTCTCGGAATGCGGTATTCAGTATTTGGTTCCCGAATGCGAATGTTAGAACCAAGATGGCTGCCAGATGAATAAGGACCTAGGAGTGGACATTTAGGGCACATCCTGCAGTATTTACCAGAAGAATACTCGGTAGAGTAGAAGTAGGGATTCAGCAGAAGTCAAAATTGGAGTAAGGGGGCCTGGCATGTGTAGTTTGTAACAACCACAGCCAGAAGGGCTATTGCATAACCATAAGAAAGAATACAATGCAGCCATCATTTATACTTCTTGGATGGATTCCAAAAGCTTTGTAAGTTGCCCATCGTTCTATAAGAATTTATCGACAGAGAGATGTTCTCATCACACTCTGAGGTTTTCTACCAGACTTTGAGGTTCTCTACCAGACTCTGAGGTTCTCTACCAGACTCTGAGGTTCTCTATCAGACTCTGAGGTTCTGTATCAGACTCTGGGGTTCTCTACCAGACTCTGAGGTTCTCTACCAGACTCTGAGGTTCTCTACCAGACTCTGAGGTTCTCTACCAGACTCGGAGGTTATCAACCAGACTTTGAGGCTCTGTATCAGACTCTGGGGTTCTCTACCAGACTCTGAGGTTCTCTATCAGACTCTGAGGCTCTGTATCAGACTCTGAGGCTCTGTATCAGACTCTGGGGTTCTCTATCAGACTTTGAGGTTCTGTATCAGACTCTGAGGTTCTCTACCAGACTCTGAGGTTCTGTCTCAGACTTTGATGTTCTGTATCAGACTCTGGGGTTCTCTACCAGGCTCTGAGGTTCTCTATCAGACTCTGAGGTTCTCTACCAGACTCTGAGGTTCTCTACCAGACTCTGAGGTTCTCTACCAGACTCTGAGGTTCTCTACCAGACTTTGAGGTTCTGTATCAGACTCTGGGGTTCTCTACCAGACTCTGAGGTTGTCCACAGTTCTCTGATGCTCTCCTGTTGTCTCCGACAGGTGTGGCCCTGTCGCACACCTACGAGAAGGCCTTCAGCGTGGCCAACGGCATGAGGAGGAACGTCCCGAAGATCGTGGTGACGGTGACGGACGGCCGCTCGCAGGACGAGGTGAAGAAGAGCGCGCAGCAGCTGCAGCACGCGGGTGAGTCGAGGCCGACGGCCTCACACCGCCTGGGTTCATGGTCCACGTAGGAACCCCCATGTCCCTATTTGCCCAACCTTTAGCATCAATGACTGCCTGTAGACGCTTCAAAGGCGTACCTTCAAAGACCCAGATGGACTGGAGGAACAGGGAGAGAAACACCGGAGGAGGAGAGACGGCCCTTCTGGAAACCATAGGCAGGCAGACAGCTCCGGACTGCCTTGCTCAGGAGCACTCCAGTGGAAAGCTGCTGATTGATTGAG
Organism: Gadus chalcogrammus; assembly: GCF_026213295.1. Classification (NCBI taxonomy): domain Eukaryota; kingdom Metazoa; phylum Chordata; class Actinopteri; order Gadiformes; family Gadidae; genus Gadus; species Gadus chalcogrammus. Next base: position 407,572 of record NC_079432.1, read on the forward strand.
TCTGCAGCCTTTTAGAGAAGATAGTCTGAGCCTCCTACAGCCTAACGTTCCCCCCCCCCCTGGCACGCTGATACATGTCTTGAGTGAGACCATGTGTAGGCTGGAGTCTGCAGCCTACAGAGATTCCTCCTAGTGTTGGGTGTGTGTCGGGGAGGGGGGGGGGCGGATACATCCGTGCAGAGATCTGTAAAGTGGATACAGTGCAAAGTGTTTCCGTCCCTGAGGTTTCCTGTGTTTCCTTCTCCCTCCTCTCCCTCTTCTCCCTCCCTCCTCTCCACTTTCTCCTCTTCCTCCTAACCCTCCTTTTCTTCTCTCTCCTCCTCCTCCTCCTCTCTATCCAGGCTACACGGTGTTCGTGGTGGGCGTGGCCGACGTGGACTTCAGCGAGCTTCAGAGCATTGGCAGTAAGCCCAGCGAGAGGCACATCTTCGTGGTGGACGGCTTCGACGACTTCGAGAACATCAGGGAGAACCTCGTCACCTTCATCTGCGAGACCGCCACCTCATGTGAGCTAGCGTGGCTTCGCCGTAGCATGTCGCAAATCCTGCTCATGGTTTGATCAGAATGATGCTCATGTTTTTCCCATATCCTCTCTTGCAGCGTGTCCCTTAATCTTCCTGAATGGATTCACCTCACCCGGTAAGCACACGGCCGATTCTTATCGATTATTGATTTGCTTTACAGTCGAGCCTGTTGATTGAAATGTTATGATCTGTTTTTTTTATCATGCAAAGAAACCTTTGCTGTTGGCGTCACGAGTACGGCGATCAGTCTGACCTCACTACCAGTTTGAGTCTGACATCACTCCCTGTCTCCCCATGCTCCCCAGGCTTCCGGATGCTGGAGGCCTTCAACCTGACGGAGAAGACCTACAGCTCCATCAGGGGGGTGTCCATGGAGCCCGGCTCCTTCAACAGCTACACCGCCTACCGCCTCCACAAGAACGCCTTCCTGAGCCAGCCGTCCACGTGAGTCTGACCCCCCCCCCCCCCACCCAGTCAGACTCCCCCACATCTGGACTAAACCACTGCCCCCCCCCCGATCAGTCCGCCCCCGCATCTGGACTAGACTAATCCCCCCCACTAGCAACCCCAAACTCAAGATTTCATTCAGATGATATATCCCAAAATGCTACAAGCATTCCTGAGCTTTATGACATTTACCCACATGCGCAAATCATAGCCTCTCACAAGTACACACACATACAAGGGCCAGGGTAGTCTCGCTAAGACTCCCAGAGAGAAGGTACTGGGTGCCATACCTCAGGCCCCCCATCCTTGAGCAAGATGCCCGCCCCGCTATCTTCTGCTTCTGGACCTGAACCCAAACGCCCGCCCTAAGCCCCTAAAAACAACCATAGAACCACCAGGTAGCAGCGCCGCGATGCTAACACCGCAGCCCCATGATACACAACGACGCCCAGGGTCGAGAGCTAGCGGGTGGCTAGCCCTGCCCCAGAGCACCGCGGCAGCAGTGAACCTGGAGTGTCTACGGACACGACAGGACGGGTCTTGCCCAGCAATGTTCAGGGAAAGTGTTTTTACACTCTGACCCCCCAAAGCAGGTCAAATAGATTTATGATGCTGTTAAGTTCCCTCAGATGGCTGAACCCAACGGGGACGACCCTTAAACACACAGACACACAGACACACAGACACAGACACACACACACACACACACACACAGACACACACACACACACACACACACACACACACACACACACACACACACACACACACACACACACACACACACACACACATTTAGACATTTTATGACCAGACTCGCTGGTCCTCCACCTGCTTGCGAAGTTCCTGACCAACAATACCCTCACGCCCGCCATTTTGGCTGAAGTCAGCGGCGCTGTCTCCAGAGGGAGATTAGCGAACGGCGCTGTCCGCATTCTCAACGTAACAGCAACCGTTGCGTCTTTGTAAACAACTGTCCCGACTGTCACGACGACACCGCCAAAACCAGTTGGATCCTGCTGCCAGACGCTTGTTTACGATCCGTCCTGCCGGGTGCGTCCCAGGAGCCCTGTTTATGCATTCCATATCAGTGTTTGGTGGACGAGAGGCGGTGCGTCCGTGAGTCATGGGCCGCCGCACCGGGAGGTGTGACTCTACGCCGGTATTGAAGAGGACAAGGGGCGTCTGAGGATACACGGCACCGTCGGCGGCGGTCAGGACCTCTTTTAATAAAAACAATGGCGTCCTACAGGGTGTCCGTCGCTACTGATCGAGGCTAACGCGTTTAGCCCGAGTCTCTCTCTCTCTGTGGAATAGCTAGCACCTAGCTTCTTACATAAGCAGAGCGCGTCAAAGACAGGGAAGAAAGAAACCACAACAACGTTTAATGCCAAGTTCTGATGAGGCCTGTGTGGACCGCATGCGTGCTGCCGATGCTGCCGTGTCATCTGGTAACTTTATTCTATGGTGGTTAATACTTGACACCATGCCTGAAGCTGGAAGATCCCGTCTGCCTCTGATTCGACTCGTTTCCTCGCCCGTCTTTGTTCTCCAGCGCTTTGGTCTTGGCAGAGGCACCAGAGCTGTGTCCCAGACTTGGTTCAGTAGGTTGTTTTTCTGTGGGGTTGTTCGTACGGCACGACCACATCAAACCGTCTGACCTTCTTCTGCTTCTACTTTCTGCGCTTCATTTTCTAGCACAATATTCCTGTAAATCCCTTTTATCCAGTTTTGTAGTATTTTTATTGTTGTGTTGTTGCCGGCCTCCTTGCCAGCCCTTTGTTGTTAAGGGGATTACGTTCTCAATGAACACTCCCGGTTAGATATTGGTTAACTAAAGGGAGATCGATTCTAATTCCTTGTCATAACGGGTGGTTTTGGTCACCCTGCAGCTGTCCAAACAGCGCGCTGATATGAGCGTCTGGTTGTTGTGTCGGACAGGGAGATCCACCCGGACGGACTTCCCCACTCCTACACCATCCTGCTAACGTTCCGCCTGCTCCCCGACTCCCCCACCGAGGCCTTCGACATCTGGCAGGTGTCCAGCAAGGACCACAAGCCTGAGACCGGAGTCACCATCGACCGTAACCACCGCCTTTAAAACACCTTCACTAAACCCACAGCCAAACCTTAACCACCGCCTTTAAAACACCTTCACTAAACCCACAGCCAAACCTTAACCACCGCCTTTAAAACACCTTCACTAAACCCACAGCCAAACCTTAAACACCGCCTTTAAAACACCGTCACTACCCCCATAGTCCTAACCATACCCACCAGCTTTCTAGCACCATCACTACCCCATAGTCCTAGCTAACATAACTACCACCTTTATAACTCAATCACTACCCCCATTGTCTTACCATAACCATCACCTTTATGACACCTTCACTTCCCCCATAGTCCTAACCATAACCACGACCTTCATAACACCATCACTACCCCCATAGTCCTAACCATAACCACTACCTTCATAACACCTTCACTTCCCCCATAGTCCTAACCATAACCACTACCTTCATACCACCTTCACTTCCCCCATAGTCCTAACCATAACCACGACCTTCATAACACCATCACTGCCCCAATAGTCCTAACAGCAACTACCACCTTTATAATACCTTCACTACCCCCATAGTCCTAGCTAACCATTACCACGCCCTTTATAACCCAATCACTACCCCCATAGGCCTAGCTAACCATTACCACGCCCTTTATAACCCAATCGCTACCCCCATAGGCCTAGCTAACCATTACCACGCCCTTTATAACCCAATCGCTACCCCCATAGGCCACGCTAGCCACAACTAATGTTTAACACCTAAATAAACCTATATGTCATTACAACTTTTGGCTTGCTAGTTAGCCTCTCACTAGGTTTGAATTTTCCGCCCTAGAATCAATCCCATTATGATATTTCTTTGAATTAAACTCTCTCTGTCTCTGTCTCTGTCTCTGTCTCTGTCTCTCTCTCTCTCTCTCTCTCTCTGTCTCTGTCTCTGTCTCTGTCTCTGTCTCTGTCTCTGACTCTGTCTCTGACTCTCTCTCTCTCTCTCTCTGTCTCTGTCTCTGTCTCTGTCTCTCTCTCTCTCTCTCTCTCTCTCTGTCTCTGTCTCTGTCTCTGTCTCTCTCTCTCTCTCTCTCTGTCTGTGTCTGTGTCTGTGTCTGTGTCTGTGTCTCTGTCTCTGTCTCTGTCTCTGTCTCTGTCTCTGTCTCTGTCTCTGTCTCTCTCTCTGTCTCTGTCTCTGTCTCTGTCTCTGTCTGTCTCTCTCTCTCTCTCTCTCTGTCTCTGTCTCTGTCTCTGTCTCTGTCTCTGTCTCTCTCTCTCTCTCTCCAGCCACCGCCCAAACCGTGTCGTTTTACAACAAGGACGAGAGAGGGGAGATCCAGAGGGTCGTCTTCGACAGCGCCCCAATCAAGTCAATCTTCCACGGGAGTTTCCATAAGGTAACCAATCAGAGCGCCCTGAAGGCCCTCTTCCGCCCCCCTCCCCCACACACCATGCTAACGCGATCATCAGAGCAGTCAGAAGGCACACACATTATTTCACATTTCAGACCTGATCTCCAGCCAAGAGTCGGCCAGGGAGGGCAGTCCCTGGCAGGAATGAGGAGCATGTGGTTCTCTACCTGCTCCCCGCGATACTGTAAAGCAGAAGGAGGAGAATGAGGAGCAGGCTGCCTGCTCCTCATTCTCCTCCTTCTGCTTTACAGTATCGCGGGGAGCAGGTAGAGAAACGCATGCAATACATTTTTCCGTTGAATCGCTGAATTATGGAATATTTCCGAGGTCTGGCAAGCAGAGACGTGTCCCATCAATCAGGAGCTCCCTCCTTTGTACTCGCTGGCCAAGGCGAGGTTGTACAGATACTGGGAAATGCATGGTATTCATACATGTGCTGTGTATTACAGGCCGCAAGCCTCTCACACAGCTATGTACATGTGTCAGTCTCACCCCAACAGATGTCCCCACGACGATAGGAAAAATGTAGTATCTGAGACACGATCCTCGACCTCAATGCCTCATGAGTGATCGCCAATGTCGCCTATTGATTACATACTGCAGGCCCTCTCATTAACGGGGGCGTAGCTATCAGTCATCCGCCAACCTGCACTCTTATTAGCCAGCCCTTCTTTAGACAGCTCTTCTTAACTGCTGTGCTTTAAAGTAGGCACTTCTGAGCAAGCACTTCTCAGCTAGCTCCTCATAGCTTGGGTAGCGACCCTGGCTGAACCTGCTTACGAAGCGGCCAGGATTGGGCTGCGGTGAGTGCTTCTGTCTGACGGATAAGCTATGAAACTGCAGCCGGGTTTGTGTGTTTCCCCGTCTCATCCCGCTACGAGTTATCATGTGTTCATTGACTTCAGGGACCTGTCGGAGTCCGAAACCCGCCAACACGCTGTTGTTTGTACTCTCAAAACTATGGTGATAGCCCCGTTTATAGGATGAGTTAAGATGTTGGCCGTCTGGTGGCGGGGATCAGAGCGCTTTGTCCGGTGCCGATAAAAAGCTTGGATGGGTATTTTCAAGGAGGCAGACATGAATGGCTTCTGGCATCAGCCGGCAGTGAACGTCCTCCTCTGCTTGGAGAGGACATTCCAGGCCTTTATGGGCTGACGCAGGCTCCAGGATCCTGAAGAACAGCTCATTTCACAGCGAGGTCTAGCGTTGGACCAGAAGTTATGTTCTGTGGGATCTATACGAAGGTCTGTCTTCAATGGAGGGTCGTTCATTACTGAATACATCTCTGTGGCCCGCTGGCAAGGGAGGCTGGAAAATATTGGGTCACTGCTATAGCTATTAAACAATTACATCAGAGAGGCTACGCATGGCCAGCCTCCCTCTTCCTCCCCCTCGTCTCTCCCTCTCTCTCCTACCTACCTCTCTGTCTGTCTCTGTCTGTCTGTCTGTCTGTCTGTCTGTCTGTCTGTCTGTCTGTCTGTCTGTCTGTCTGTCTCTCTCTCTCTCTCTCTCTCCCTCTCCCTCTCCCTCTCCCTCTCCCTCTATCTCTCTCTCTCTCTCTCTCTCTCTCCTAACTCTCTCCTACCTACCTCTCTCCCTCTTGCTCTCTCCCTCCCTCCCTCCCCCCCTCCCTCTCCCTGGCTGTGTTGGGTTCCTCCAGTCTCTGGTAGCTGACCACAGATGAGGACTAGCTGTTGTTTATGCTGGGGGGGGGGGGGGGGGGGCGGGGGGCTGTGGTGAACGTCTCTCTCGGAGCCGCTGATCCACCAGGGCTTCACTGTGGAAACCAAATGCAAACACAGGGAGACAGACGGCAAGGCTACCAGACAGACAGACAGACAGACAGACTGACGTATTGAAACAGACAGGCTGAAGGTGAGGTTGTGAGCTACAAATGTCAGACTGACATACAGAAGACAGACAGGCAGACAGAAGACAGACAGACTTCATAGGTGCACAGACACACACACAGACACAGACATATATATATACAGACAGAGATGTACACCATGGACCCGTTCTGCTGAGTCCCCATGGTGACGCCTCGGGGCAGCGGTGATGTAACCTGAGGCTCTGAGGTCATGGAGGCGCAGACTGAGGGGGAGAGGAGGCTGACACAGCGGACCGCACGCGGCTGCCGAGCTACGTCCGTCTGCTCCGTCAGCGCCCAGCTACGTCAGATGAGCTACATCTCTCTGCTCTGTCAGAGATTCACTCAGACCCCTGGACACCACCTGGAGGAGGAAGATCCTGGCTGGGGTCTGGGAGTCTGTGTGGTGGAGGAGGTGGAGGGGGAGGAGGAGGAGGAGGGGGAGGAGGAGGGGGAGGAGGAGGAGGGGGAGGAGGAGGTGGAGGAGGGGGGGGAGGAAGAGGAGGAGGAGGAGGAGGAGGGGGAGGAGGGGGAGGAGGAGGAGGTGGAGGAGGAGGAGGAGGAGGGGGAGGAGGAGGTGGAGGAGGAGGTGGAGGAGGGGGGGGAGGAAGAGGAGGGGGAGGAGGAGGTGGAGAGGCGGTCCTCTTCTCAGCGCATCGTGGATGATCCTGGCTGGGGTCTGGGAGTCTGTGTGGTGGAGGAGGAGGAGGTGGAGGAGGAGGTGGAGGAGGGGGGGGAGGAAGAGGAGGAGGAGGGGGGGGGGGGATGAAGAGGAGGGGGAGGGGGAGGAGGAGGTGGAGGAGGAGGAGGAGGGGGAGGAGGGGGTGGAGAGGGAGGAGGAGGGGGAGGAGGAGGTGGAGGAGGAGGAGGAGGAGGGGGAGGAGGAGGTGGAGAGGCGGTCCTCTTCTCACCACATCAGCGCATCGTGGATGACCTCATGCTGGCGTCTGCTTCATTAGCACTGGAGGAACCATTAGCAGGAGGAGGAGGAGGAGGAGGAGGCAGATGGGTTCAGCAGCCCTGCTGACTGAGACTAGACAAAGGCAGACAGACAGACTAACAGTCCTCTCCTGTGTCCCGTCCCCCCGTCTGGCCTGTACCCCTCCAGCTCCACATCCTGGTGTCGTCGGAGAGCGTCCAGCTGAACCTGGACTGCCAGGAGGTGGCGGTGAAGGAGGTGAAGGCGGCCGGGAACACGTCCAGCGACGGCTACCAGGTCCTGGGGAAGATGTCCAAGTCCATCGGCTCCAAGGGCCAGTCGGCTACCGTGAGTCAACACATCGCCATGACAACACGTACCCATGAAAACATGTCAACATGAAAACACGTCAACATGACAACACGTCAAACAACTGAGGATTTATAATTCTCTCTCCCGCTCTCTCTCTCTCTCTCTCTCTCTCTGTCTCTCTCTCTCTCTCTCTCTCTCTGTCTCTCTCTCTCTCTCTGTCTCTCTGTCTCTCTCTCTCGCTCCCTGTCTCTCTCTCTCTCTCTCTCTCTCTCTCTCTCTCTCTGTCTCTCTGTCTCTCTGTCTCTCTCTCTCTCTCTCTCTGTCTCTGTCTCTGTCTCTCTCTCTCGCTCTCACTCTCGTCCTCATGTTGTTGTTTTGTTCCCTCCAACAGTTCCAGCTCCAGATGTTTGACATCGTTTGCACCTTGGGCTGGACCAGCAAAGACCGCTGCTGCGACCTTCCCTCCAGGGTGAGCCCCCCCCCCACCCCCCTCCCCCCCAGCAGGGTGGTGACCCCCCACCAACACCCGACCCCACAAAGCGCTGCAGGATGTACTGGTTGTTGACGCAGCGTTGCCGTGGCGATGGTGCAGGATGTACTGGTTGTTGACTCAGCGTTGCCGTGGCGATGGTGCAGGATGTACTGCTTGTTGACCGGTGGTCCCGAGTCGCGGCGCGCGGGTCCCCCTCAGCCTCAGCGTTGCCGTGGCGATGGTGCAGGATGCTGGCGTGCGGTCGCAGTGCCGATGTTTTGAGACCCGTAGCGTGTTCTGGGATCACACGTGTTTCCGTTGCCGGGTGTCCGTTGCGGCGTCTGTTGCCGGGGAAGTGGACACATATTGCTAACGCTGACATCATCCGTCAAACATGGAGGAGGAAGCCGCTCTGTGAAGGAGCAACACACAGCGCTGTGTGTGGGTGTGTGTATGTGTGTGTTTGTGTGTATGTGTCTGTATGCATGTGTGTGTGTTTAAGTCTATGCATGTGTTTGTTTATGTGTTCTGTGTGTGTCTGCATGCATGTGGCTTTTTGTGTCTGTGTGTTTATTTTTGTGTTTGTGTGTCTGTATGCATGTGTTTTGGTGTGTGTGTGTTTGTGTGTGTGCATCTGTATGCATGTGTTTTGGTTTGTGTGTTTGTGTGCATCTGTATGCATGTGTTTTGGTTTGTGTGTTTGTGTGCATCTGTATGCATGTGTTTTGGTTTGTGTGTTTGTGTGCGTCTGTATGCATGTGTTTTGGTTTGTGTGTGTGCGTCTGTATGCATGTGTTTTGGTTTGTGTGTTTGTGTGTGTCTGTATGCATGTGTTTTGGTGTGTATGTGTTTGTGTGTGCGTGTGGGGGAGTGTTGTTGGATACTCTATGACCTGTCTACAGAGAAGACATCTGTTACATCTTCATCTCTCTTTCTTCTGGAATGACATCCAGACACGAGGGGGAGGGGGGGGAGGGGGGGAGGGGGGGGAGGATGGATGTTTTAGCACCGCCATTAATTATAAGCACCCTGTCGTAAGTAATTACAGTCCTCTGTCAGTCGGGGAGGGTGTGTGTGTGTGCGTGTGCGTGTGTGTGTGTGTGTGTGTGTGTGTGTGTGTGTGTGTGTGTGTGTGTGTGTGTGTGTGTACCTGCCTCACCTTGATGCAGGTTCAAACACCTTGCCCCTGGAGAGAAAGTGTGCCTCCACCACCACAGCTGGGAACAGGCAGGAGGTGAAGCTACGGTCTGAGGGCAAGCACAAGACAGGACCCTACCAGGACCAGAACCAGGACCAGGACCCTACCAGGACCAGGACTAGGACCAGGACCCTACTAGGACCATACCAGGACCAGGACCAGGACCCTACCAGGACCAGAACCAGGAGCAGAACCATACCAGAACCAGGACCCTACCAGAACCAGGACCAGGACCAGGCCCAGGACCCTACCAGGACCAGAACCAGGACCAGGACCCTACCAGAACCAGGACCAGAACCAGGACCCTACCAGAACCAGGACCAGGACCATACCAGGAACAGGACCAGAACCATACCAGAACCAGGACCATACCAGAACCAGAACCCTACCAGAACCAGGACCAGGACCATACCAGGACCAGAACCAGGACCATACCAGAACCAGGACCCTACCAGAACCAGAACCAGAACCAGGACCATACCAGGACCATACCAGGACCCTACCAGGACCAGGACCAGGACCAGGACCAGAACCCTACCAGAACCAGGATCAGGACCATACCAGGACCAGGACCAGAACCATACCAGAACCAGAACCCTAACACCACCCGGACCCTACCAGGGCCAGGACTAGCCTCTAAACCAGGCCCCCACCAGGACCAGAACCAGGACCAGGATGTAGTCAAGATCCCCCATCAGAACCCATCAGACCTCCGTGTACTTTTGTATTTAAAAAGAGCTAACGGGGTCAACAAATTCTTCCAGAGAGAAGGAGTGGAAAAGACATTCTGGTCTTCAGAAAGACTATTACTGACTAGTCCTCTGTACTGCTGACTAATCCTCTGTACTGCTGACTAGTCCTCTGTACTGCTGACTAATCCTCTGGCCGTTACTCAAAACAATCAGTAACTAAACAGAAACAAACCAACCAGCGACCGAACCATCACCAACATCATCACTCCTTCCTTTATAATAGTCCTTCCTTTACAACCTGTATGTGAACGGGACACCAGAACTACAGACAGTGTGGCTCCACCTTAACGGACACTGGTCTTAGACTGATAGATACAGACAGTGTGGGTCCACCTTAACGGACACTGGTCTTAGACTGATAGATACAGACAGTGGGGGTCCACCTTAACGGACACTGGTCTTAGACTGATAGATACAGACAGTGTGGCTCCACCTTAACGGACACTGGTCTTAGACTGATAGATACAGACAGTGTGGGTCCACCTTAACTGGCACTGGTCTTAGACTGATAGATACACACAGTGTGGGTCCACCTTAACGGACACTGGTCTTAGACTGATAGATACAGACAGTGTGGGTCCACCTTAACGGACACTGGTCTTAGACTGATAGATACAGACAGTGTGGCTCCACCTTAACGGACACTGGTCTTAGACTGATAGATACAGACAGTGTGGCTCCACCTTAACGGACACTGGTCTTAGACTGATAGATACAGACAGTATGGGTCCACCTTAACGGACACTGGTCTTAGACTGATAGATACAGACAGTGTGGCTCCACCTTAACTGGCACTGGTCTTAGACTGATAGATACAGACAGTGTGGGTCCACCTTAACGGACACTGGTCTTAGACTGATAGATACAGACAGTGTGGGTCCACCCTAACGGACACTGGTCTTAGACTGATAGATACAGACAGTGTGGGTCCACCTTAACGGACACTGGTCTTAGACTGATAGATACAGACAGTGTGGCTCCACCTTAACGGACACTGGTCTTAGACTGATAGATACAGACAGTGTGGGTCCACCTTAACGGACACTGGTCTTAGACTGATAGATACAGACAGTGTGGCTCCACCTTAACGGACACTGGTCTTAGACTGATAGATACAGACAGTGTGGGTCCACCTTAACTGACACTGGTCTTAGACTGATAGATACAGACAGTGTGGGTCCATTATATTGAAGGGCGCCCTCTTCTTCTTCTTCTTTTTCCTCCAGAGGGAGGAGGCCAAGTGTCCCGCTCTGCCCAACGCCTGCACCTGCGCCTCGGACAGCTCCAGCACCGGGGAGCAGGGACCCATCGGCCCGGTGGTAAGATCAACCTGCCTCTGAAGAGACCCTCTATACAGCCCCCCCAGGACTCCTCCTCTATACAGCCCTCCCCCAGGACTCCTCCTCTATACAGCCCCCCCCCCAGGACTCCTCCTCCATACAGCCCTCTGACAGAAGGGCTTTGAGGAGCAGGAGTACGCCCAGACTCCCACAACGCTGCACCTTCACCGGTCAGCACGGTGATCCAAGGTTTTCCGTTAGACTTGGTCGTCGAAATGGACAAGTCTGTCAAAATGGACGTGACCCTTATTTTGTAGATTAGGTCCCGCCCTCTCTGGGACGTCAGGTATAGAGTACGATGTCGATGACGGATATACAGACCAGTAAAACGAGGAGAGCGAGGGAGCACATCCCTAAGCCTAAATCCACCTTATCTTCGTAAATGTTCGTATCTACCGCAGTCTGGGCCAACTACAACGCTAGGACTCTGGCTTTAGTTTCTGAATCTGTCCCATATCTTCTTTCTTATTTTGTTCCTTCTGTCCCTCTTTCTTTCTTTCTTTCTCTGTCTTTATTTGCATATTATCCTACTTTCTTTCTTTATTGATCTTAGTTTCTCTCATTCTTTCTTTCTTTCCTCCATATTGCCTCCTGTCCTCCCATCTCCCATCCAGTCGATAACAGAGCAGTCCTCCTGGTTCTTCTCTTAGCTGACCGTTCTCCTGGTTCTCTAAGCTAACCGTCCTGGTCCTCTAAGCTAACAGTCCTGGTTCTCTAAGCTAACAGTCCTGGTTCTCTAAGCTAACAGTCCTGGTTCTCTAAGCTAACAGTGCTGTTTCTCTAAGCTAACATTCCTGGTTCTCTAAGCTAACAGTCCTGGTTCTCTAAGCTAACAGTCCTGGTTCTCTAAGCTAACAGTCCTGGTTCTCTAAGCTAACAGTCCTGATTCCTCTCTGAGATCCCAGTCCTTCCGGTTCTTCAGAGTCGTGCTGTGGAGGAGTGGAGGTAGAGAGTGGAGGAGAGTACTGCACCATGAAGTCTTGTAACCAAGCAAAACATGTCGTCTCCGCCTCATAAAACCTGACCTATTTTCCTGGAGCGGTTCCTGGCCAAACTTTGTTCTACATCTGCCGGTTCGGACGCTCGTAATATAAAGAGCATTTTATGGAAAGAAAAAAGTTCTCACCGCAGTATTTCACTTGTATATTTGAGGTAATGCCCTCCGTAGAATTCATGGAACGATGGACTTAGGCCCACCAAAACGAAATGACCCTCTGTTGAATATTCATTAGCCATCCGTCAGTGTTTATGTCATCTATATGATGGTGGGTAAGTTACTTTTAAGCCAAATACGCTAGATGGCGAATGAAAATAAGGGACCAAATAGCCGCTGCGAGCCAGCACACTTTTGTTCCTATTCAGTGAACGTATCGCAGCGCACAGATTGACTCCAGCTGCAGTCCAACGTTGATTTAACGGTAGGCTTCACCTGATGACTCCCTCTCTCCTCCCCAGGGTGCCCCGGGATCCAAGGGTCTCCGAGGGGAGCGTGGAGAGACCGGAATAGCTGTGAGTACCCCCCCGGGATGAGCCCTGCCCTGTACAGCAGCCACACCCACTGCGCTGGTAACGCCAGCGAGGTCGAAGGCTGGGTGTTTACCTTATGTGTTCAGGCAGCGTTTGGTATTTTGTCTTCTGGTTTCGCCAGACTTCCACAGAACAGCCTGCAGAGAGCCAGAGAGAAATAAGAGTAACTGTTTAAAATAAATAGAATAAAGAGTGTAAGATAAATAATCCACATTCCAGATCCACCTTTTAAACTCGGTTGATCTCCTGCCCGACAACAGAGCTAACAGCAGCAGCTGTCACCCAGGATCTGTTGTTGGTTCACACAGTAGCATGTGAGACGCTGGGAACCGGGCCCAGATGAACTGACTGACTGAGGAGGCGATATCCTCCATTATCCCACTCAGGGGTCCTGGCTGTCACTGCAGAAGAGGTTCAGGACACGACCAGAACACAGAGATCACGTTAAAAACCAGACAACGCTAGGAAATACAAAATACGCAAACTTAAATCGACATACAGAATATTGAAAGAGACATATAGAGACATATTGTATATTGTACGTCCTTGCACTTAAATATAGTACTTAGCATGGTGTAGCGTCTTATCCTATATGTCTCTGTTGTGTATGGGGAATGGGTTAACCTAGTGGTTGTTAGTTCTTGGCACTTGGTTTTATGAGCATCCTTACTGTACCCACAGAGATATATTGTTGTTTCTCTTCTTACAAATGTACGCGTTGGATAAAAGCGTCTGACCCATGCCCTCAGTGTATATGTTCACATTGTGTTTCTGTATCGTCTCCTGTTGCTGCCGGTCTCTGCGCCGGTCCAGTGTCTCTAACCGGTCTCCTCCTCCCCCCTCCCAGGGGCCTTTGGGCCACCCTGGGGTGATGGGGCTCCCCGGACCCCTGGGTCTACCCGGGCCCCAGGGCCCCAGCGGCATGTCCCTCCCAGGAGAAGCTGTAAGTAACCCCCCCCCCCCCCCACACACACACACACACACTAATTCTGAGGGCCACATGAGTGCTCTGACCCCTGAGCTCTGTGACCCCTGAGGGCCACGCCTCTCCGACCCCTAAGGTTCCAGGTGAGGGCTCTCTGACCCCTGACCTCTGACCCCTCCGGGCCAAGCGGCCGTAGCGGTGGTCCTCGTTAGGGGAGGGTTCACAGGTGGGGCCGCGGTCGCTGCGGTCCTGACTCCTTAAAGAGAGGGGGTTAATCCCCTTAAAGAGAGGGGGTTAATCCCCTTAAAGAGAGGGGGTTAACAGA